>NC_047530.1:98325426-98633997 GCF_012275295.1 Melopsittacus undulatus
CCCTCTCTCTCCTCTGCCCAGAAGCAGACTACTGGTAGAAACCTAAGCTGGAAAAAATAGTTGAAAGTCAGCTAAAGTCACCTTGGTAACTGCAGCAATACACTTGCCCAGAACAGGAGACATCAAACCCAACTACAAACAGCTTTAAAGAAACAAAAAGAATGTAATCATCTAAAGAATTAATCTGACAACTGCCCACGTTTACACCTCCCACCAGCTCCCAATCAGAGGGAAATGCGCTTTAATCTCCTCCAACTCCCCTCCAGTTTCACAAAACATGAGATGTGCAGTCCTTAAACTGGGGCATTTCCGGCATGCTGCTTCCATTTAAATCTACAGCCTTTCCTAATGCAGCAGCCTGGCTTTTCCAGACTTGTTTTTTCTGGACACTGAGAAACATTAATTTTTTTGTGGGGGCTGGATGAAGTATTAAATCTGGAATAGACAAAGTTTGCAGCATTTTACATGATAGTCAGCTAGATCTTAGTCATAACAAGTAAAACTCCACTGGCTTTTGCTGCTGATTTATTTGGTGATGGGGTGGAGGAAGCAAAGGCTTACGGGTAACTGACAGTTGTAAAACCAGGGATGTTAGTGTTGGGAAGCAAACTTTTTCTACATTTTCTTCTGAGGCTGAAAACTACAAGCTGTGGATGGCAATGTGTGTTATGACATGAACAGTTCATTAGCAACAACCTTGAAGTCCTGCTGACCCTTCATCTGGGCCATCGCCCTTTGGAAGGATTTCCATTCCCCAAAAGAGAATTTTAAAGGGTCATGCCAAGTCCCCGTGTCATGCAATGTATTCCAGAGTCTGCAAGTAATTGCACTGTGGCCTTTTAAATATGTTATATGCAGTCCACAACACACAACTCTTGTATAGAAAGGTTTAGCTTAGATAGGTGGTTATTTGGTTTCTGCTATTGGAGCTTCACCCTTAACTTTAAATAGCTGAAATTGTGTGAGAAACACAGAGACCGTGACTATTTTGGGAAGGTTTTGTGGAAAGGATTAATACTTTCATGTCATTCAATGTATTAACTGCTATTTTGCTTCACTCCTTCACCTTTTTGACAGAAGGGCTGGTTACTTATTAATGTGAAGTCATAATTATTGACAGCCTTAAAGTCATGACAGTTCCGTTTGATAGTTACACATTAGTCAACATCTTCTCCTGAGCATGTAATGACAAACAGCATTTGCTGGTTTTAATAAGACTTAGAAAGCTTTGCCCCTTGCCTCCAGAATATTGTCGTCATTCCCATTATTACATTAGCAACCGGAGGCTGTTTCCCCTCCGGACTGCAGCCCCATTGTGCTAGCGGCTGTACTGGATAGCACGATGGGAACCTAAAATGCCACCTTCAGCTCAGGGAGGTTTGGAGCCCCCGGGCATGGGGAACTGTCCTGTGTCTGTCCTACTGAAGCATAAACCTACCTACAGCAGCAGTTGCCTGGGAGGCTGTAAGGGGATATGCCCAGCACTTTCAGGCAGTCCAGGTGAGAAGGGCACAGTCTCTTGTCTGTAGCAATAATATTACTGTAAAGCTCCTGATCTGCTCCAGGGTGCATAAACTTCGGAGCTGCATTTAACGAGTCCAAGCTTATGGCCTGCTTGAAAATCATGCATTGCTAATGGGTGACCCTTTGGTAGGGGCTGATAAATGAATGATTGGAAGCCATAGACCACAGGCTGACTTTCCCACAGCTCACTGTGTATATAAGATCTGATAAGGAAGTTGAGGCAAAGCTTAGCTTAAGGTCAACTGATCATTAATCAACTGTAACTGCACTTCTCTGGTAATCAGCCTGTAAAATGCTGGCCCACTCCACTCTTTGAAGACCCCACCTACAAAGAGCTGTAAAATGTTTGCTGAAGTAGATTAAACACAGCTTTAAGTGCCACCTATAGACTACAAAGCATGTTGTGTCTTTGCTTCAGGGTTAAGCCACTAAACTTGATGCTCTTGCTCACTGTCAGTCCATCAGCCCACCCTGCGTATAAGCTGTGTCCTGACTTACTGTGTCCTTGCTGGGCCCACATTGCCTTTGTGTATTGCCAAGGCAGAACCTGGGACATGATTTAGTTTTTTGTCTTGCAGGCAGGTGAGCTGCTCTGGTTTATTTTTTCTCCTCATGTTTCTGCCCTGGCCATGCAGAGTATTTGCAGGAAAGCACTGTGAGATACCAGAGTTTAGCTTGTATCCTCATTTCAGAGTGGGCAGCTCAGCAGTCTGGGTGAAAGGCTCACCTAGGTTTAGGTGACCTGATGAAGCAACGTGCTAATCTGCTTTTATATTACTGTGAGAGTGATGGATGTGAGTTATTTTGGGAAACAGTTATTTACCCAAATGTAAAATCAAGTAAAGGTGTGATTTAAGTCAGCTTGTGGGGTCAAGCTGCTTCTTTATGACCATTTCCAGATGTACATTAAAGTGGTTCCTCTTGGGTGGAGGAAAGGCTGCATTTACCAGTGTTCCCAAATGGAGCCACAGCCTGATAGCCTTGTTTGGCTTTTTGTGTGTCTGACACGATGAAAACACACTGCAGTGTGGCATCTCCCAGTTTCCTTCTGCTTTCCCTGTCCTCTGGTGATTCTGTGCTACAAAAACTGTCTTAACAAAGTCTTACCTCTATTAAGTTCACGTGGAATGCCCAGTGGCAAAAATACATCTCATGTCAGACACATCACAGCAGTCTGTCATCTGCAAAATTGTAAACCCCTCTTTTCTTTGTTCTGGACTATCAAGTAAGCGATCACGCTGATGCTCTTTGAACATATAAAGTGTTTATGGTCAAGTATTTAGAGATATACCATTGGATTATCTAGAGGAGTCTTTCTGGCAAAGTTCCTAATTATGTAACAGCATGACCTTTACTCCCAGCTTCACAATATGCTGGTCTTGCAGAAATGAACGAATAAGAAAGCAAAGCTGTATTGTCTTAAAGCAGCTCCACTTAGAAGGGAAAACAAATCTTCAGCTGTCCTACTTGTCACATGTAGAGTCCATCTTTTGGCTGTTGCACTTGAAGCTGGTGGAAGAGGAGGGTTCTCAAAACCTTTTGGTTGAACTGTGCAAAGAAATGACTTAGGGATGCCTCAGACCTTGAAGATATTCAAGCAAAGGTGCCAGGGACTGGACAACTCTGTCCTGCAGGCCATGGCCTAAAAATCCTGAAGATAAAGCAAAAGCAGGAGGGAGGGCACACCTGGTAGTTCTTCCAAGCCATTTTAAGGGTCTTGGAGAATGTAGGTTTGCTTCAGTTCTTTCCAGAAATTTTATTTCTTGTATGCTGGGAAGGGATGCACCATGTGTGTGCACCAGTTTCAGATCTCAGGTCGTCAAATCAAGGTGAAGAGCTGCATGCTGGGTCTGAGGGCGGCTGTGTCTCTGTAGGAGTGATGAAAACTCAGATGTGCCTTTGTAGAGTTTGCTCCCATGTCCTTCAGCATTCACACAATCTCTGTGAAACACAACAGAAAGCACACAGCACTGGGATCCTAAATATGTGCATTTTGTCTCTTTTCTCAGAAGCCGTAAGGACAGTTTAGAGAGCGAGAGCTCAGCAGCTATCATTCCTCATGAGCTAATCCGCACGAGACAGCTGGAGAGTGTACACCTGAAATTTAACCAGGAGTCCGGAGCACTCATTCCCCTCTGTCTAAGGTGAGCGAAGCTGTCCTCCTCCTCAGCTTGTGCTAACATGCTGCTTTTGCCTTGTGGCGTTGTTTCACCATACAGACATGCATGCCATGGGTGTTTAAAGGACAGAGCTGAGATATTTTGCCAAAACACATTAGAAACAGATGATTCTTTGCATGTGCATTCATCAGGGTAAGATTGTTTCTCATTCTTTTTATGTTCTCCAGTGTATTTTGAGTGCTGAAAAAGGACAGGGTTAGTATGGGGGGGGGGTTATTAATGTAACGCTGGCAACTCTGTGATAAAGAAGGGATGTCTTAACATACTCTGTCAAAGAAATCCCTTAAGTTTTTAATTCTGGCTTATAGGCTCAGACACAAGTGGTTGTGCAAAGTCTGTTTGCAGTCAGTTCATGCCTGCAAGTGTGTTTTTCAGACAAATTGTTTCACATACATGACAGAAGGAGCAAAAGTATTGCATGTGTACCCTGCACATTGTCTTTTGAAGGTTCAGGCTCTGCATACCACTGCAAGTGACTTTTCTAGAGCTTCCACAGTTCAGTCAGAGGTATTTTTAAAAATACCTGTGGCAAATATAGTCCTTAACATAAAGATGAACTGTGGGGTTGAGACAAATGATTGTAGGTGACTGAGTTACTTCAGCTTAAAGAGTTACATATCTGTAGTGTCAGAGTTAGCAGCAGCTAGTGCACACTTGGCCTGTGCCTGTTGAGAAACCAGTGGGATAGTTAACATGAGTATATTTTATTTTGCATCACAACTGTGTGGATGGTCTGTCTCATCAGTTACCACATCTCAGCTGACCAGCAGTAACTCATGAAGCAGCTGGGCTCTGTTAGGCACAATATATCTTACCTGAAGTTTTCCCCCTTATATGTTGGAATCCATGCATGCGTGTTACGCATGCTCTGAGCCTAAATCCCAGAACCATGATTTTCCCTGTGGAAAGCACTGATGGAAAAAAAAGGGAAGTGATACTTTAGGTGGTCAGGTATGCATATTTTCTAGGCATTTGCTTAATACAGGTTACGTTTATAAAGCACTAGGGCAATGGATTAGTAGGTATTGTCACAGTAGGTAAGTTTAGCCCCACCAGTAAGCCTGCTTAGAAATTCACCTTCAGATTCCCACATGATACGGAGTCTTGATTCCCTTCTCCAGTTTGCATCTTACTGAAAGACTGGTAGTCCCCTTCCCTTACATGCATCAGCACCTCATCATTGCAATAGGCATGCAGTGGGCTCTAGAGGTATTCTAGTTCTGTAACAAGGCCCTGAGATTAAGGGAAGAGATAAAGGGGAACTCCCAGCTTCAGCAGGAGGCTTGTGACCTGCCTTGTGGAGCAAATCATACATACATATTGCAGAAAAATTAATAGTTGCTGCCTTCAGAAACGTTTCCCATGCTGATGGTAGAAGGTACAGATCTTCATCATTCTGTTGTTCGCTGCTCACACCCTCTCAATTCACACACGTATGTTTTATTCACCAGGGGAAGGCTCTTACATGGACGGCACTTTACATATAAAAGTATTACAGGGGATACAGCAATCACGTTTGTATCAACAGGAGTTGAAGGAGCCTTTGCTACAGAAGAGCACCCCTATGCAGCACATGGACCTTGGTTACAAGTGAGAGAGCTTCCTTCCTTTTTCTTCCCCTTCCTCCTTTAGTGTGTCCTAAAACTAATCCTGATAAGGGCTTCTGTGGTTTAAAAGTGTAACAAACTTGTGGTTTTTGCTGCACCATTTCTCATAGCTCTTGCATAATATTTTCAGTAATTATGGACTCAAAAAAATAGTGGTGAGCTGTTAACTATTTATATTAATGGAACTAAAATTGATGAGTAGTGGCTGGAAAGTTAAAAAATCATCTGTGAATACAAGTGTCCATTTTGTGGAGTCAGGGAACACTTTACAGGCAGTATTTACTCTTGATTTCTTCCAGAAAGGAATCTGGGGAGGCAGAGTGGAATGACCTAAACAAGAGTGGAGCCAGGGCAGAAGAGCTAGAAAGCTGTGGGACTGTGATCCTGCAGAGCCAAGATCTCGGTTTACATCATCACTAACAGGGGAGCAGAACAGAGAGCACTGCTTCTTTCAGTTTTAGCTCTTTCCAATTGATTCTTTGACAAAAGCTCATGGTTGTGAAAGCACCCACACATTTTCTGCACCCAGTTTTTCTGTATCACAGATTTTTCCTTGGAAGCTCCCCATCTGCTTAATGTTGAGGGTCAGCCCTATGGAGCAGTGATGCACTAATGATACGATGGTGTATCACTAGTCTGACCTTGAATTTCTTCATGGTTATGAACATATTGCAAAAATAAAAAAGCTTTGAGGAATGTGTTTATGCTGAAAAGCCCATCTCTGCGGGACTATATGCATGCACTAAGTCTCTGCCTTCATTGTTATTGTGGCATTCCTGCCTCCACTTCTGTTTTGAAGGCAGGGATTTGTTTTAGCATTGCAGTGTTGCAGTTAACCTTCCAGTGACTTGTTTTCAAGGCATTCCACTGCCCGTGTTCGTATGTCTGGAGGACATCATACCTTGAAATCTATATGACTTGTAAAGGAGCTGATCTTGGCTAGAATCATGTTGTGTGTAGGGATTTTCAAAGAGCTTGCGTGCTTTGATTGTACTGACTGGAAAGTGCAACACTCCTCTAATGATTAACAGCAAAGGGTCAGGTTTAAGGGTGGGTCATTTGCTGTTGGTCCGTGTGCTTGCCAACACATGATACACAGGATCTTGTGACTGTGTTAACTCCAAACATAAGTGTTTGTTTGCATTTACATCACATCTTGAAATGTATTGATGTGTAGAGTAGTCAGGTAACCTCTAAATTGTGAATAACGGCAATGATCAGGTCACCACTCAGACATGTTAACCCTTATGAGCCTGGCTGCTTCCATGTCTGTTTCTTTGGTGGAAAATTATGGCAGATTTTTGGAGTAGGTTGGTGGGAAAGGTGGAGAATTGCTGGCTTCTGAGCAGCAAGGAAAAGCAAGCTCCCTTGCTTGTCTCCTACACAAGGTCAGTGTATTGGATCTTTTCATCTGACGTGACTGGCTCCACTGCTGGCTCCTGCCCTGTCCTGTGATGAGCTTGAAGGAGGACAAACTGGGTAGGAGAGGAAGGGAATCTAAAGGCAGCATGGGACAACTGGAGGAGCACCCAGTTGTGCGAGATACACATGGGAGTGTCTGAGGCTCTTGGCCTAATACTCAATGGGAGGCTTCAACTGTGCTCAGCAGTCCCTTGTGGTGTTGTGAGCAGAGGAGGGAGGTTCATGTGGCTTTGCTTCAGAAGTAAAAGAACTTGTGGTGCATAAAATTTCCAAGGAGGCGAGCCGTGTTTGGTTCAGTCCCTTGCAGCCTGGGCTGGCCGAGTTGGCAAGCCCTGCAAAGCTTTCACAGCAAGGCCCAGAGAGGATTTTCCTCCTCCCCTTCTTGGGACCCCAGGCGCAGCGATGAGCTCCAAGAAGAGCTGGTGGCTGAAAGCAGATCACTGCAGTGCGGGGACTTGTTGCAAAGACAAGTAAATGGAGGGACCACAGAGAGAAAGAGAGATGGCAAGCATCTCCTCCTGTGGACTTTTCCCCTATCATAGGGGAGAAATAAGAGCCTGAAAAATCCTGACCTTGGCTCTGCAGCAGCAAGCGACTGCCTTCTCTTGAGGCTGAGCTTTGGTGCAGTGAAAGCCCAAACCTGCAGACTAAACACAGTACCTCCTGTTTACATGCTGTGGGCTGGAGTGGAGCATGTCCAAGGTGGGACAGGCCATAGAGCTGCTGCAGTCAGCCCCCACTCCCAGGCTGAGCAATGAGCTGAGAGTCACTGTGCTGCAGTGGAGGGCTAGCAGATGACAGGAGTTTGGCAGGTCCCAGCGCCATTCCCACTGGACAGGTGTCTGTATCCCCACTGCAGCTGGCACTCGGCTGTTTTAGCTGTCTCAGCAGAAAAGGCCAGGAGTCATTAGACCACAGAGATTGTACGCCCCATTTCTATCAACAGCCTTTCCAGGTCACATTCGAGGCATGTTAGTAAGGGAAGCCTGTCCTGCTGCTGTCCATGCTCTGGGGATGATTAGATTATTTAATTCTCCAGAGCTGTCAAATTGGCACCTTTCCCAAGTACTTGGATTTTTTTTTCTTTTTTTTTTTTTCTTCATTTAAGTAACATTTAATTACTTCTAAGAAGCCAAATTCTATTAAAGGTCTAAGCATGTCAGGCTGGTTTATTTCTGAACTTCTTCCACTGTGTCATGTATTGTTGAGTAGGGAAATTGCTTTGACTCAGAAATGTACAAACATATTCAAGAAGTCCTCCTTGTTAACACTAGGCTCCTGTTTATATGCTAGTTACCCTGGCAAAGTCTCTGATGTGTAACACTTGCATTAACATTACACATGATCAAAGGCTTCCCTGGTTCTTTCTTCCACTCCCCCTTCCCCCAGTGCTGTGACAGTAGAGCCCCCACACTGCCTCCCTAAGCACCTCTCCTCTCCTTTCCAAGGGTGGATGTTCCAGATGCACAGCAAAAGGCCACAAGTTGGAGGGTGAGGGATGCTTACCATGCAGGCAGACTCTGACATTAACCACCCCATGGTGACATTCGTATTCCTGGTGGAGCATCCAAGGTTCTTGGTCCAGTGTCTGAGTTGAGCCAAGCATGCAGTTAATCTCACAGATCAACCTTGTTTGTCTCTAAAACCTACCCAAAGTAAGGTGAGGTTGTTCATGTGTTCTCCCTCCCTCCCTTACTTACGTTCCGGCAGATGATAAAGGTCTGTTGAAATGTGTTTCTGATCAAGCCCATCCCAATAAAGTTGCCTGAGCCTTTAATACATATTAATATTATCCTGGGGTAGTTTGTGTCAAAGCCTGTCAGCATGCATCATCCTTTGGGAATTACCATCATTAAGTCTCCAGTGATGGGAGTCAGGACATGCTTCTGCAAAGCTCCTGTGCTTTTATGTGGAGCTCTCTGCCTGCCTAGCACAAAGCAGACTGTTCTCCCCTCCTACCTTGCTCACCTGGACTGCTTACTCTCCCCAGAGGGGAGAAGGAGGTTTGTTTAACCCTACCTTTAGATAACTTCTGCTCCTGCTGCTTTAGGCAGTCATTGTTCCAGGGAAGAAGATGACACTCAGGTCTTTGATCATGTGCAACGTACACATTACGCATCAGATACTGCTGCAGACGCTGCCATACGAGCCAATACAGTGCAGTAAAAACAAACCTGGAGTTAGACTCCTTGTTAACTGCAAAATCTAGCACACAGAATATAAGAAATGTCTCTGCACTTCAGCCTTGCCTCTGTTGCATGTGTATTTTGATGCTGTATCTAACTGAAGGATCAATGATACTTGTTTTTCACAAAGCATGTCTGCCTCATTCAGTGCATAGAGATGCAGCATGAATCAGGAGTGTGGAATAAGGTATGCTCTCGCCTATAGGACTTCCTCTTTGTTTGTTTGTCAGAATTAAAAGGTGTGTAGCAAATGAGGCAGGTAATTGCAGAAAAATCACAATAGTATTATGGCTAAGTCTTTAAATGTTGCCCTGGAGAACAGGATCCTGTTCTGCCTCTACTACTCTGTTCCTCTCAATGCTTTTCCAGAGTCTTGAGCTGAAATGTACTTGTGTGGCAGCTGAGCTTGTATTCTGCTTTTTCTGGGTGCTCAGCTCAAGACCTGAGGTCTGACATGTGTTCCCAACAGCAGAAGGAGGCCAGGAGGAATTCCTCTGTGAATACCCCTGTGCCCTGCAGGGATGAGTGGGAAAACAGAAACCTGCAAGTCTTGAGAGAGGCACCCACAAGGAGTAGACATTCAGATCCGATTTTCTCTTCACTTATTTTCCCATGTCTGTTCAGGAAAACCTTCTTCCAGTCATTCTGCAAAGATTAATTCTGTGCTTGCCAAGCATTCCAGCTCCCCAGATGAACACCAGAAACAATTTCAGGAAGAGATTAAAGTTTGTTCTTGCAGGTCAGGAGAAGGGATCTCTCTGGGGCAGGGGGTCAGCCTGGGAGTCGAAGAGCCATGTTTGGCTCCCTGCTCCTGCAGATTTTCTCTGTGACTTTGTTAAGGCTCTTTGCTTCTTCCAGCCTCCCTCCCCCATCTGCTGCATGGAGAGGAGCGCTTCCCTGCCTCGCTGAAATGTAAGGCTGAGCACGTCAGAGGCTGTGAGAGTGGTAAGGACAGTAAGATTAGGTACTTCCAGTGTAATCCATGCTGGCAGTAGTTGGATGGAGCATACTAAATAAAGGGGAAGAGAGTAGGAGGGAACAGGGAAGCAACTTGAATGATAATGAAAAGAAATGATGACTAATGCTGCATTCAGTGAGCAGAACCATCCTGAGGACTGAGCAGGGCACAGGTCTTCTGGGAGAAAAACTGCAGGCAATCCTGTGATTACAGATTTGTTTTGTGAGCAGACGTACACTGGAGCCAAATTAGCATGGCACAGGCATTCTCTGTGCAGCCATTTCCAAAGTTTTGTATGCCCAATGTCACTGGTCTCTGAGTCTAGAGGGACTTTTTTTCCAGGTAACTTACTCAGTTTCAAGATGATTCGGCAGATGGAGGCTATGGTTCATTTGCAGTTGGCACCCTTCAATTCTCAGCACAAGGTCTGTGTCTCCATGTGAACTGAGCAGCTCTCAGCAATGGTGGGTATTATCCTCTGGCACCAGCCACTGCTGGAGGACACACTTTGCTCACCTCCCATGCTAGTAGATTCGTGACATCCAGCAGACAGCATGTGGATGCTGAGGCTGTGGAAATGGGGTTCTCCTCCAGTTTCCTTGCCCTTTGTGTTGCCTCCAGCCTTGGCCTCTGATCTGCTCTCCATTCTGTTTTTCTGTGTCTCTGTTTTCCCTCCATCCTGGCCCATCTCTGCTTTCCTCTCCTCCCCTTCATTCAAGTTGGCAAATTCCTTCTCCTCCTCCACATGGCCTGACTTCCAGCAGAAATGCTGAGAAGGCTGGAGAGTTTCCCTGCCTTTAGTCCTGATGTGTTTGGTGCCATAGCAATCCCTCACCACTCAGAGGAATCCCTCACACAGAGGAATGATCAGAGGGAAAACTGCTCCTTAGCTACCTCTTCCCTGTGTTTGGGGCAGACCTGCCTTGGGTTTGGACATGCTCAATGAAGGACTTTTTAGAGCATTTTTCTGCTTTTCTCTGAAAGGCTATGGACCAGCAGTGGCTTTCAGAGGCTTCTGACTTGGCAAAGCATTTCCACGATCAGGAGGAAGACTTTCTCTTGACCTCCAGAGTACTTTTTGGCTAATCTTGTAAGGGGTAGTTCTCTTGTTTTGCAACAGAATGATCATACACATTCATTAGTACTGTCACAAAATGCTTTTTCCAAAATACCTCTCTGAGATCATTTGAGTCTTTTTCTCCTAAAAGCCTTTAAAAAAAAAAAAAAGAAAAGGCATCCAGCATGGAAAAATAAGTTGATGCTTAGGACAGCAAGGTCAAACTTCTCATAGGAAATGTTATATGTGCCTGTAGGCAGGATAGGTATATGGAGGCTGTGGGAAGCATCCAGCATTCAGGAGCTATCAACATGCACTATCTGTGCTGTCTCGGCGGTGGGGGTGGGGATTAGTGTGAGCAGGGTCATGGGGGACAATCCATTCTTTTGGTTTGGCAACCTAAGTGAAAAATCTGGGGAAGAAGATCAGCCTGAGCCCAATCTTTAAATATTTTCAGTTTTTCTTGCTGAAACAAAAGCCTTAAAGAGACCAAAAGCTGAACAAAAAAATCCTTTTGTGTTGAATGAAACCAGAAATAGAAGGTTTTCTTCAGTAAAAAGAGCAAAAAGTAATCTAGCTTTGCAGAACAGAGCTGGAGTTGTTAGAAGTTTTGCCTTCTCTAATCAATATTTGAGGGATAAAACACTTGTGTAGGATATGAGAAACTCATATTTTATTCCTTTCCTTTTATTTGAACCCACATTTCTACTTCTTGGCTTTATGGACACCACAACTACAGGGTATTTTGGTTCTTCCTCAGCTCGTCCAACTGGAGTTGTTCCACATCATAAAAAAACACTGAATTAGTCACAGAGACAGAGAGCACAAGAGAATGACTCTGTTCCGGTAGAGTTAGGACATTCCCCTGGAAATGAGCACATCTGGTTCTTCTCTCTGCTATACCACATGTTAAATCATTTACGCACATTGGCATAATGGCAGCAGTAGAGGTTCTAAGCAGTGTTTGAAAGAGTTACTCTGGTGCTTGAGGTGCTCACTTGTAAGTTGGAGTTGGGTCAAGTCTTCCCATGAAGAGATAAGGGTTGATTTTTGGTCTCGTCAGACTATAGTAGATGTGTTATGCCTAGCGTGGTGAGTTTACGGAGAACACTCACAAGCTGGTTTAAGTCATATATAACTACATCCTGCTGTTCTCCAAAGCAGTTTGATGCATCTACCCAAAGAAAAGCTCTTTTCAGAATCTCTTGGGTGGCTTCCCCCAAATTCTGTAGCAGTTCTAGGAGATCTAAGCCAGCACTCTTCCAGTCAACTTACCATCTTCCCCAAAACCTCACTGCATTATCCCTTTGTGTTCTTCATCACTGTTCAATGAGAAGCTGGGAGAAACTTACACTAGGGTACAAATGTCCCGTTAGGTCATCACAATCCTCCCCATATGCAGCATGTTCTCTAGTGCTTTGTCCAGGCTAGTTTTGGGTGAGTCAAGTTCTTTCATCCTTCTTAAGCCGACTGACTATCCTGCCACCTAATGCCCCTCCCTTGCTGCTCAAACTACATTTTGGCAAGTTTGTGTGGTTTTCTTCCACCCACTTGGAGCATTCCATGAAATGCCTGTTCTTCCTTTGCTTTTTCACTCTGAAAGAATTAGTATTGCCTGTAGCCTTGGCTCCTTTGTCAGTGCTTTCCCCATCTGAGCCAAACTTTATGTGTTCACTCAAAGCAGCCCTGTCTGAAAAACAGCTCTCAGTCAGGCTAGGCTCTGAGGAGGCCACGTCCTTGCAATCAGCCTCATAGTTGGGAATGTCATGGAGAGATCCCACAAGGTCAAAATCTGTCAGTGTCATCATATACTTCCTCTTCGTGGATTGTAACATCGCGGTGTGAAGCAACAGGGTCCCTGAGGCATCTGTGAGTGGATGTTTTTCCTTTATGAGGAGGGTTGTGAATCTCCTGGAAGAGCAACAGTGGAATTCCCCATCAAAGGTGTTTGTTGCAATACTGGTACCTTTGAGGCTGTAATGAGAGCTGTGGTGGATTCAGGCAGCAAGGTGGCCTCTCCAGGTAGTGTCAGGGCTGGGTGTGACATGGAAAGGTGATGTGACAAGACCTCTGCCCTGAACCACTTGCAGTCAAAGCAAAGCAGTGCAAAGAAGGGGAGAGCAGAGGGATGGGCTGGGGGATGCACAAAGTGTGATTCATCAGGGGGTTTTCTTGGTAATGTTTGATTTAATTGGAAAATGCTGACACACTTTAACTTTGCTTTTTACTGTGCTGTTGAAACATTTTCAGGGCAGAGGGCTCCTAAAAGCTGCTAGATACTTCCAGCTCTAACAGATGACATGTGGCTTAGGGTACAACTGCTCCAACCATTCCAGACATACTACCTGGATGGCTGAACAGTTTCTTTGGAAGGGTTGGCATGGTTTATATGGGGGTTTATTGCAGTGTGTCCCCACCTTGCCTGGCTGAGCCATGTAAGCCAGCTCTGTACTAAGTCCAGAACTAATAAAATGTGGTTTCTTTTCGTTGACAAACCTGCTAGAAAAGCAAGCAGCAGTGTTTAATGCAAACAAAGTGCTAGGGCAAAGTGTGAGATTGGTTTGTTTCTAGGTAGGCAAGAAAATGGGGTATTATCATTAAAAGTACCCCTGCTTAATTGTCCCTGGTCCAATCACTTGTGTTTTGCCCTGGACAAAGCATGTTTCCTGAAGTTGGAAAGAGCTGCAGCTTGATTCCTAGCTCAGCTTCTGAGGGTCCTCCTTAATCAAAGGTGTGCCAGGCTTTCAACATGAGTGTGACCTCTGGCCTCAACTAGCCTTTCCTGAGCTGAGAACTTCAAGCAGTGTTGAACCCTTACATGAGATGGGATGTTAACTGTGGGGTGGTACCTGTAGGCTGACTATAGAGTCTCTAATGTTTCACTAAGCACCACTTGCTTTCATAGTCAGCCCTGGAGCCCCATGACCTTGTGTACGTTTTCAGATCTCACCTGTTTTCATGCACTTGCAGCCACATACCTGTAACAAGTCACGATACAGGTTCCTCAGCTATCTGCGGGTATGAAAAGCTTCAACACAAGCTCCTTCAGTTGACCCGTAGGTAAGCCCTGTAGGTAAGAAGTAGGTTTCAGCAAGCTCAGGTGAGTCTTGCCACGAGAGGGAGACATCATGCATGTAGCCCATGTGTTCCCTGAACACATCCACCTGAATACGACAGCCTAGCCTGGTATTTTGTAGCGTGTCTGGGCACATGCAGTTGTTAATGAAGAGTGAGAACCCAAACTTCAGACCTTGCTTACGCAGTAGGTACCTGTGATAGGAAACGGGAACTTATCTGTTGTCTAGTCATCATCTCCCAAGCATCCATAGCATGACTAACAAGCCACAAAGCACACAGGAAATGGAATCTCGATCTGCTAGCAATGGGATAGCACGTGTCTGGGCCTCTCTGGTTCAGGTCAGGGACATCCTGGTGCAAGCAGGACCGTGCAGCACCGAAGGAGATGTTTCAGATACCTGCAGCTGACTGGTGAGGCCGTTCCCTGTTCATATTGCAAACAGCCATTAGAAAGGCTGAGCTACACCCTGTAAGCAGCTCCAGCAGGCTGGGCCAGCAGGAGTGTTTGCACAGAGCTGTGAAAACACAGCACTGCGAGCTCTGCGGCACCCAGGGTGCTCGCTGCCGCTCGGGAGAGCGCTTCTGCTTCCTCAGCACCAGCCGGGAGATTCTGTGGGAGAGGAGGCCTGTTCAGTGTGCATGGGATGGCTCCATTTGCCCTCCAGATTGCACTGCATTTTCCCATGGCTGCAGCACAGCAGCGAGGCTCTGTTTTCCTTTGGGAAGGGAATAAGCTGCCTCATCATTGTGATCTCTGTGCAGTGTCCTATTGATAAGCTCAGTTAACAGCGTCGGAGGAAAAGTCTAGATTCAGGTCTGAAATATGAAGTGAACAGGGCCTATTTGTTTAATTTGAGCTTCTAAGGTTTAAATCCCAGAGGAAATTAAATTAGGTGCCTAGAGCAATGGCAGTCTGTCATGTTTATTTGCTGGGAATGTCACCTTTAATATCATGCACATATAACGTGTGTGTGTTAATGTAATGGGGTATCATACTGTGCAGGAGCAGGCATGCTACAAGAGCTGGAAACGTGAAATATTGTGAGTGAGGGAAGCTGAGATGGGATTGGATTTATTCTCATCCTTCTCCATAGGACCAAAGAGTCACCAGCATGAAGATGGTTTTGCTGATTGCAGGTGGGGATGGCAGCCCGATCTATGAGCACAGGCCTTAATGCTCCTGGGCCATTTTGATTGGGCTACTTCTAAGGGGAGAAATGTTGTCTAGACATGAAGGCAGGATGACAATACCTCTTGCTTCAAAGCCCTCTTCAGCAGTTGGTGTGCTGCAGACACGTGCCTTCCCCCTGCATCCTCAGGAGAGCCAGTTTCCTGAGCTGAGGGAGGTGGCTGCTTGTACATTCAGTTGTACCCATGCCTCAGAGACTCCCTTCTCCAGGAAGGAGAGCTCTACCCAGCAACATGGGGCTGTAGGGTTTGGGGTGGTTTTTTTCCTGTCTCCTGTTGTTAAGGACAGGCTCTGAGCGGCACACTGTGAATGTCACTGCAGCAGTTTGTCACTGCAGCCTGTGACGCCTGCCCTCCACCAAAGTTAACTGTCTGTGCAGGCTTGCTGAACAGCTCTGCAATCTTTTCCCATTGCTTTGATCTCATAAACACGGTCCATGAGACAGTTGAGCTGTGGACTCCAATCCCACTGCACTTGTCAGGCCCTTCAGGGAGCCAGTTCAGATCACTGCATCAGTGGAATTTGGTTGTTCGGGGCTTCCTTTTCAGCTGGATTACCAAAACTCACTGAGAGGGGACAGTGAGCTGCAGATGGCCTCAGCCATCTCAGGGGGTTGCACCCCAGGTCAGTGCTAGCCACAGTACTCCACCTAGCTTTGTCCTTACTCTGGGAGTCTGTGGTATAGCCTGGACTGACCTATCCCCCCCTTCACTCTTTTTCCACCCTTTGCTGTTTACTGCTGCATACCCTGTCTTGTTTTGCCTCCAGCCTCAGAGCAGCTGGCTGCCTTGCACACGTGGTTCCCATTTCTCTCCTGCCTCTGGCACCTCGGGAGCGCCCAGGGGTCTTCCTGCTGCGCTTGTCTTCTCTCCCCCTGCCAAAGCCACGGCTCCTCATTGCTGCTCTCTCACCCATCCCAACCTCTGGCATTTTTGCTCATCCGTGAATGGCTGAATATTCATTTCCTCCTTGCTGCTTTCCTTGATTGCTTCGAATACCAATTCCTCCTCCTTTTTCCGGCTGTTCTGTAGATTTTGATGTCTGCCAAATTGTTTTCATTCCCTCACCCCATTGCAGGCTGCACCTCCGCAGAAAGCGATCTGCTCCACACAGAGCCCCGGCTCCCCACCCAGCTCTTCCTTGTGAGCTGAGCGATCAGGTTGCCCTCCTGCCTCCAACACAGACAGACAGCTTCCTCCTCCTGCAAACAGTCAACAAACGGGTGTCTCCAGTTCAACAGGCAGAATAGTTACAGGCTCCTGCAAGGAGACTGCAGCAGTTTGCGGTGGTACTGTGTGTTTTAGTGCAGTGCTCCTCAGCTTGCCAGTCTGCAGATTGGTGCCAGGTTGCAGAGTCCTGTCCAAAGCAGCAAGCTCCTGGCTCCTAGCTAAAGCAGGGTTTTTTTCAAGCTTGAGGTGTGATCAGAAAGGCCTGATGGAGGTGCCTGCATCCATGCTGAGCAGCTCGCTCATAAGCCCTGGCCTGGAGCCTGCTTGAATCTAAGCAAAGAAAGGAATGTAGTGGAAAGGGGAGGTGCAGTTCCCTCACCCCCTGGGAAATCTGTGAGCAGTGGCAGCAGGGTGACAAGGTTAAAGGGTATGGAACTGCAGGCACTTGATAGCTCTCGGACCTGGATTTGGTATTTTTGGATCTCTTGCCAACAAAGGAAGAAAGGAAGACCTGAGTCTTGCCTTTCTGTCCAATAGTCCTGCCCAAAGGCTTCTACTTGCCAAACAGCTCATGGCATCCCACCTGCTCCTTACTGGTGTTACTGGTACCAAGGAGCTGGTGGGCATGGGAGGTGGCGCTCTGTGGTGGCTGCCCCTCTTCCAGATGTGAGCTGGAGGGAAAAGCAGAGAGGAGTGGGGCTGGGCCCATAGCTCCATCAGTGTTTGGTGCTGGAATGGTTCCTTCTATGGGAGGGAGCACAAAGTTCATTGCTGGAGAGAACAGAGAAAGGGAAGAGTAAGAAAAGGGGCACTGGGGAGGTGGTTGCTGCAGGATGGAAAGCAATGCGAGAGACAGAGGAAAGGGTGGAGTGAAGAAAGGAAAGGAGGAGCAGCAAGGGAGAAACAAACCTGTAGACTGAAATGGGAATAATCTGCTGGATACTGCTGCAACCTAACTCCCAGGAATGCCACTGCAAGGCCCCCTCACAGCGTGGGGATGTTTGCCTGGTCCTGCACTGCTGTCTCTGCTCCTGTGCCAAGCCAGCTGGCCTGCCTGGAGCTCTGGCCTTTATGGCTGTTGTGAAGAGAGGCAGGACGTGTTTGCTTATGGCTATCACATGCTTTTGTAAGAGGGTGGGAGTTCCTCCCCTTGAATTCATGGGACTGGTTTTCCCCCCTTTGTCTCTGGTTTGTGTGACTTGGGAGCTCCATGGGGCCAGGGTTGTAGCCCTCAGCTGCTTTCCTGGGCTGCTTTGTGCATCCCAGCCTGGCCTTGAGATGAGCCAGAAGCTTTCCCAGCACAGGCACGTGTGATACAATGTGGAGGTGCCTGGTGTGGGCACCTCTGGGACCACCTCCTGTACCCAGCATCTGGTTCATCTGAATGATGTGCCGCACTCGGGTCAGAGCCCTCCCCGTGCCCAGAGCACCAGCTCTCTATGGGTCCCTGTGCTGCTGTTTCTTGATTAAACTGAGCTTAACTTCAATGGATCAGATGAAAGCGGCTGTCTCCCGCTGTCTCTCCAACAGTTGTTATCCTGACCCCTTTTCCGTCTTCCCCACTCCCTATGTCTAAAGCTGAGCCTCTAATTTTAGACTGAAGAAGATAATTGAGGGTCAAAGAAAGACTGCTGTATGATTTTAACTTTTTTTCTTTCAGTGGTTGGGGTGGGAAGCAAAGTTAGGAGCTCCTTGCCCTCAAACCCTTGTATTGCGGGAAAGAAGGACATAGAAGAAGGAGTGAGCTGGTACAGTCTGCTCTCTGCAGAAGTCGTTCAGTTTCTTGGCTATTAGCTAAAACTAGGAGTGTAAAGGCGTAAACTGCTCTATTTCCTTTACAGATCCTATTGACCGAAGAGTTCGTAGAGAGAATGCTGGAAGATTTAGAAGATCTGAATTCTCCAGAGGAAGTAAGGCTGCGTCATTCCCATATCTCCCATGTACTGTTCCAGAGAGCTAAGCCCATCCTGCAGCTCGCCTTTGATCCTCCCCTCTGCTCGCAGGCTGTAGCTAGCCTGCATTGTAGACATGAGGCCTTGCTAAACCTTCACATCTGCTGTGACCTAAGGCACTGAGAGAAGGGGTTGCAAGAAATACAGGGCAGGGATGGGTATTAAGGAAGACTCTGCATTTCCTTTCCACCAGCATCTATCCCAATGTGGTATCCGAGCACCCCAAATCAAGGTGGTGTGGCCCCTGAGCCAGGTGGAGGGGTTTCTTTCATGCCATGCACAGTGTCTTCCACAGGAGCGCCAGGCACATCACCATCCCTGCTTTGAGAAAGGCTGAAAGTGGTGGCAGTACTTTTACTGCTGAGCAACCTGTGGTAGGGGCCTCTGTTCTGAGGCTTGGGGAGCAGGGAGGGGGCTTTTCACATCTGCTGCTTGGCCTTTGCTTGCCAAGTGAAGAAGAGGACCATCACCAGCCTGGAAGCGTCATAGCAGCAGCCAGGGGAGCTTTACAGAGCTTTGCCGTGCGGTACTAAACTTCCCTCTGCCATGTGATCTCTTCCTGGGGAACATTTAACACCCTGTCTCCCATGCATGCCATATAAATACTCTGCTTGACTTCAAAGAGCAGTGGCAGAAATGACATGTAATATTTTTAATCCCATTTTTTACAGCTCCCTGCAGACTCTAAAGAAACTTTGCTTGGTTTGTAGAGCAGCCCTCCCATCCCTCACCCTGCTCCCTTCCCCCCATGAAAATCTCAGTGCTCTAATTGTTTAATCCAAAGTTGATTTAATGCCAGGGTATTCTTCACTGTGTGAGTGAGGGGAGCACGCTGCTGGCTGTGCAGTGACTTTCAGGCCAGCTTTTATCCAGTTAAACCTAATCCAAAGCTCATTTTGCTAGTGATGTAGAAGCCCAGGAGCACTTTGGTTTGAAGGCCCTTTAGTTAAGGCTTTGGACTGCTCTTGTTCCTTCACTCTCCACTGAGAAGCAGAGGCAATGACCATGGCAGCTCCTGGCACAGCAACCGGGCATTTGGTTCTGAGTTACTGTGTCTTTGCTGTATTAAAAAGTGGAAAACAAACAAATGCAAAGGATGACTTCTCCAAGAGGATTGCTTTGGAACCACTCCTGTTTATAAAAAGGAAAATACTTGAGATGAAATGTGAGCTTTCACCATCCAGATTCCTCCAAGGATTTGTAACTTGCAGGACCCTGGGTTGGGCCAACCGAAGGCGTTCCTCAGCAGCCCTTGCTGTTGCTGAAGATGTTCCTGTGGTAGAATGAAGCGCTGCAATGAGAGTCTTCCCTTTGCTGCATAAAGAGCCACCTGTGTTAAGTGAAATTAAGTTAAATGATCTGAGTATCTTTAGCATGTTTTTCACATACCCTAGAACTGAACTCAGAAGCATCCCCTCAGTATGCTGGGCTTGAGTTTAAAAGAAAAACAGCCCTAAGTGGGTTTTGGGCTGTTTGTGTTTCTGAAGAGAAAGAGTGGAAGTTTTTAGTAGCCACTATCCTGAAGGACCCTTCTTCCATGCCCCCAGATCATGCCTCTGATGCTGCACCACCAGCCTGGCATGGTCAGGTCGGTAGGTACCAACTGAAGGTTATCTTTATACACAGCTGCAACATGAAGCAAGGTTGGGAGCAAATTCATGTTAGAGCCACCCTTGCTGTGGAGCAGGCAGCTGGAGGGGATTTCCTTTAGCAGGAGCTTGCCACTGAGCATGTGTTAATGTCCTTCAGAAATTGGGTGCTTATGGGAAGAAAAACAAGTAATTAGGTAAGGATTAATGATTCTCAGGTCAGTGCCCCCTTGAACCAGTTCTGATTCACGTAGTCCCTGGGAGGCTTATGGCATTGATAGCCTTCATCTGAGGACTTTCCTAGGAGAGGATCACTGTGTCTGTAACTGTTCTGGATAAGCTGCCTCCAGGTCAGGTTGTTACTGGTGGTGTGGGATCCCAGTAAGATTCATTCCTGGGAGTCCTTCTGGGGTGTCAGGGACTATTGTGGTGTCAGTGGGTATAGCAGATCCTGCAGACCGGCTTCCAGAGCTGTCCCCATATGGTCTGGACCCTCGGGCTGGACACTGGGATTGCATGAAATGCCTGTGCAGAGCTGGTTGCCATCCAGCTCTGGATGGGGCAGATTTGTAGTTTAAGAGATTACACCCCCACCTCCCACAGAGATGGTTTTGAGGTCTCTGTGAATGCATGGGCCCTGGTCAGATGCAGCTGTGAGAAGGGTTGGTGGTAAGGCCTCTTGGAGCTCTGTCCCTGCATGGTTTTGTTTGGGGTCAGAGATGCTGGGGTGACTTCCCAGTCTAAGGCAGGATGCCCTGGAGCGACATCAGGATGGGACCAGTGCACTCACCTTGTTTGGGAAACATTGGCCAGAGGCAGTGCTGTGCAAACCAGACTGGGGCAAAAAATCTGTTTCAATCAATGTTTGCAAAACAGCCTGAGCAGCTGAGTGCCTGTATGAATATGAGGCATTGTACAGCACCCTGTGAAGCCTCTGTACCAGAGGTGGGTAGGGCTGGAGCAGAAATGCTGTTCAGGCACTCTGACTCTCCCCAGCCAGGGTTTGCCCACCCAGAGGTGATGGCCATTTGCAAGCCTGTCACCCAGCAGAGCCATGCTAGCTCACATCCCACCCTGTACCAACAAGAGTTTGAAAGCTGCCATAAGTCTCCATTCAAAGCAGTGGGGGCTGGTGTAGGTGCAAGGAAAGGGGATATGGTCAGGTAGGAGGGGAGATAGTTCTGCTATGACTTTTCAGAGAGGTTGGGAGGGGAAAGGGTGATGGGGGCAGAAACCCTCCAGAATCCATCTGATGAAATAAACAGTGCTTGGGCTGAAAGCTCAGAGCTTTACTTTGGCAGCTGAGGCAGAGGCTGCATTATCTAATGTCCACTGCTGTCCAAAACACACTGATGGGGAAATGTTTTCTTAGTGGCCTCTTGTTTTAAAAAATAATAATAACATGGGGCTGCCTGCCTTTGCACTGGGTTTGTTTGTTCTGTGCAGGTTGCAGTGATACACATGGACTGGTTCTCTTTACTGTCTTGCAGTTTAAACTTCCAAAGGAGTACAGCTGGCCTGAAAAGAAACTGAAAGTTTCCATCTTGCCAGATGCCGTGTTCGACAACCCGCTGCATTAGAGCTGAATTACACCCTTCTAACAACTGGGAGAGCCAAGTTACTGTCCATTGCCCAGTGACTCACGGGATAATTAATGCAGTAAAAACTCTGCCTGCAACTAAAAGAGTTTGCTGCACAACCACTGCAAACAGAAGAGGAGCTGCTCAGCACCAGCCCAGACCGAACTGAGCCCTTTCCTTTATCCTTCCCAAGGCTGAGCTCTCTGGGAACAGCCTGCGTATGTGTGAGTGCGAGTGAGAATATTTAACTATGAAAATTAGTAGTAAGAATCCTTTTTTCTCTCTCCTAGCTACAGAACTCCCCTCTGCCTTAGCTCAGGGTGTAGATGCTCTGCACGCCTGTATTTACACATGCGTTTCTGCCAGGTGCGAGCCTATAATCCATGGATTAAATGTTCTTTACGTGACTCTGGAGTCCTTTTGTTAGCCAAACTTTTACTGACTGCAGAACTGTTCTTCCATGTGCTATTTTTTTTTCTTTTCAGAAACGGAATGGTATTTCCCCTGTTTAAAGGAGGCCAAAAGCTCACATGCTTGAAGCTGAACAGATTTAAAGATGAACTTTCTAGTTCAGTCAAGAAAAACAAACCCAGATCCTCCCTGCCCTCAAATTAGGCATGTTTTAAGTGTTGGTCTTGGTGCTATTAGCTATGGTATCACTGCAAACAGAGGCAACTTTATTCTCACGCATCCTGTCCTTGTGCCTGAACCCCAGGGAAGGTCGCAACCCCTGGTTTTGCACAAGCAGGAGGAAGAAAGCTACCGGGGCGGGGGAGATCTCCTGTTTACAGTGTGTTTATCTTTAAAGAGATACTGTCAAGTATTTTTTCCTTGCTATTGTACAGAATTTGAGAAGCTAGAAAGGACCATTTGTTCACAGGGACAACTTCAGCAGCTCTGCAGGATCCAGAGGGCTGCTTGAAAGCATATGAAACAGAGATCTCCACTGCCCTGGCGCAGCAGAGAGGAGACAGCCTCAATAAAGCCAACTATTCTCCCTGTTCCAGCAGGGTTGTGCCCTAGCACAGCTCCATTTTCCCCTCTAGCCTCACTGTGATGGCTCTTCTTGTTATTGCCAATGTCCTTCCTTTCAGATAGATTTGAGCTGTAAAGCATCAAAATCAGCTTGAAAAGACCCTCCCTCTGGATCCCCATGGCTTCCTCCTTGGAGCAAAATGTGGTGTGCAGAGGGAGACGGTCTCTGCAGGGTCAGGCTGTGTCTCTGCATCAAGATCCTGGCCCCTGTGGATATGCTGCAGCAAACCACTGCAGGCTTTACCCCCTGCTGCTGTTGCAGGTTGTTTCTGATGCATTTTCCCCACCCTTCTTCTGCCCATTGTCTTTTGGTGACAACTCTTCACTCCTTGTCAGGGGAGGTGCAGCTTTCCTTCCACCCCTTTTTGCCTACAGGAGAACCTAGTGATTTACTCACAATTGCTGTGTGATCACAATACAAGGATAGCAGAAGCTTTTAACACTCAAGTCCCCTGATCAAACAGCAAAGTCCAGGAGGCCTCACAGTACCCCAGGGTTGGTTTTCTGTTTGTTTTCTGATTTAATTTCTTCCTGGCACATTCAGCTTTGATGGTTTTTGCATATATTTGGGGCTGGTTAACGTTGGTCAAGAAGCAGAGCTAGGAGCCACAAAGCTTTCTTTGGACTTGCTACAGAATTCTGCTGTGGCCTCAGGCAAGTCACTCAATGTCTCTCTGTGCAGAGGGTGATTATTGACTAGTGGGCTGTAGGACCTACCGAAGCATGCCAGGGTTTGCAGGGGAGGGCGTGCTTTGTGTACAAAGTAGTATTTGTATTATTGTAATTGTTGTTATATTATAATTTAAGACAGGCCAAATGCAGGGTCCAACACTGCTCGGCAGAACCTTCCTTTCTGCAAAGCTACGGAAGCAATTTACATGTAAATGAGTTTGTAATTTTGTCTGAACTCACAGGATCATCTTAGAATCCTGCTGCGAAAGAACAAACTTTCAGATATCTGCATGTGCCAGCCAGGGGGTTTCTGTGCTGTGGCAGACTGCAGTCATCCGTGGGATCTCTTGGCCAGTTTTCATTGTCCTGGTTAGCACGAAGCATCCCTTCTGCACTGGAGATGTATATGCAGGGGACGGTGTGGGTGAGAAAATGGCATGAAGATGTACCAGTCCAGCTTCAGAAATTACGTGTCCAAAGTCCCACCACCAGATAATGAGCAAACAGATGATTGTGGCAATCAAGGGAGAAAGGCAAGAGCAGCAACTACAATTCTGTCCCAGAGCCATCCGCCAGCAGTAGCCCATGGGCTGCTCTTGTACGATGCTTGCTAGGGGTACCTGCAGCAGAGCTGGGCCATCGCCGCAGTGCTGGCTGCTCTTCCTTGTTTCCAGATGCTAGCTCTCATTAAAAGGAGCTTAAAATGCACATCTTGGTGAAGAAGGGACATTTGGAAGGTCAATTGTTACTGTTCCCACAGAGATCAGCACAGGGCAGAGAGAAGTCCAGCAGACCCTCTCTGGGCTCTGACACACATCTGGAAAGCTTAGGACCTCCTGCCCTATGAACTCCTTGAGCCTTCGCAGTGGGGATGCAGTGCTTTACGTAGGGAATGCACCTCCTCCAGGCTGGCTCGTGCTCCAGTTCTGCCTTTCTTATGTGTATGTTTTCATCACATATTTACTCTCATGAGATGCGCTGGGTTGGGTTTTCATTGACTTCAGAGCGAGCACGCTGAATGCATTTGAAAATCCACCCAGTATCTTTGTGTGTGTGTGTATTTTTGTTCCATGTCATGTATTTATATATAGTTCTGTGTATTTGAGTTATGAACAGGTGGCATGCCAGAAATCACTATTTCTGAGACACTTTCTCACAGAACCTTGCTGGTAGCCAGATAACAATTGAGGGGAAAGTTTAAAGGCAAAGAAATGAAATCTTCCTATTTAGTTAAGGGGGGAAATATTAGACAAGTGCTAAAATAGAAATCTCTGTCTCTTACAGTAGGTGTAACAATGAGAGAAAGCAGTGAAAGTCAGCCTTTAAGCTCCAAGGTCGTGTCGCTGCCTCTCAACAGTTGTCTAAGAATAAGAAAGTTGCATGTTCCTCAGTATCGTGAATTGCTGCGCACCCACAGGACCTCCCCTCCCCTGACTCACATCAGGTTTGCAACCATGCCAAAGGCTTACTCATAAGCAACTAAATGAGATCTCAAGCTTGGATATTTTCATCTTGGGACAAGAGGACATGCCTGTGTGTGAAGGAAATGGAAAAGAAACCGTTGTATTTTAGTGAGCATTTTCCCTTCAAGAAGGGAAACGCATCAGTGTTAATAACACCATGGTGTTTGTCTAGCCCAAACCTGCTGAGATGGTAGGCCCCTGGTGCTGAGTTTTTCTAGGTTGTGTGGAAGGTGTGAAGGAGATTGTCTGAAAACAAAACCTGTGAGGCTTGTGTTGGCTAAAGATAACGTTCTGGATGGAAATGAACATGGTTCAGAAGCAGCAGGTACAGGTTTTCTCCCTCCTGGAGAAGCCTTGCGATGCAGGTCGATAGGGATATTGCCAGAGATGAAGAGAGAGCCTCATGGCAGACCTGCAATGCCTTGAAAATCCAACATGTGACAGCAGTTCCGAAATGAGAGAAGTCCCAAAAGCCAGGACTACTCTCCCTCTCGACTTGTGATTAAGAACAGAAGGAATGTATAGTTTCACTCCTGAAGTATGTGGGCTATGATCTGAGCAGAGCTTGTAGCTGGTGTGACCTACAGTGATATTTTCAGTGGCTCAGATAGGTGGTGCCTGCTGTGTATCGTGTCTTTGAGGACGGTGATATATTGCTCTTACTGTACAGAGATTTGCCAGCAGTGATTGGAAATTATATTCTGAAGCTCTTCAAATACTCAGTTACTCTTGGATGGCTTTTGAAATTACACCAAGTCATCAAGTGGTCTTTGAGGAAGTGGGGGTTGTGTTGTTTTTCATCTGTGACCAGGAGAAATATTTAGGGGGTGTAGCTTTTAAAAAGAAAACAGTTGAAAGAGATGCTTGCCTTGGAGGGCGCAGATTGCTGGGGAGAGGTTATGGGGGGGAGGAGCAGCCTCGTCCTGCACCCACAGCTCAGGCAGTGGAGCCCTTCATGCAACTCAGGCACTGCAAGGGGAGCTAATGTGGATGAAAGGAAGCCAGAAACCAAAGCGAGAATCATCATGGCCTCAGCACATCATGGGGCCCTGCAGGAGAGTCCTCATTTCCATGCCAGGACCCACTGAGGTCCTGCACAGGCGCAGGCAGCCGCCACACACATCCCACTGCATGTTCACGCTCCGGCCTGTATCCCTCACTGATGGCGGAGGCTGCAAATGGCTGCATCTGAGGTTGAGTCAAAGATGGGGAGTGGCAGCCTGGCTGCTGCTGTGGGCTCATTTGTTATTCTAATCAGTGTGGGGTGGGGAGCGGAGCTCCTGCTCTGCTGCCCCTCGTGAGAACCTCCAGGCTGGTCACCGAGCGAGCCTTATTGTTCATCCCCCATCCCTTCCCTTTGGCACATGTCCCCAGCTCCCCTGGAATCCTTTCTCTGGTGCTTCACTGGAAGGTGCTTGGCTGGCTGCATGCTTCGCAGGACACAGGGTTAGATGACACATGGGATCATGGCTCCTGGGCTGTTTGTCTGTCCTGCGTCCTCCTGGGTGGGCATCTGGAGTCAATGACCTGCTTTGTATCTGGCCAGGGCAAGGCAGCGTTGTGTCAGGTGGGGAGATCCACAGACCCTCAGGCCAGAGGAAACCCTTAGACCTCTGTGTCCAGTTTTCCTTGCACCCTGTGGCTCTGCTGTACCCAGTCCTGGGCACCAGCCCAGGTGAGCAGGGGTCTGGCACCATGAGAGCCCTTCCACTTCTTGGGGACATGGTCCTCTACGTGACTGCCCTCCATCTAGAGTATGTATTGTGCCTTAATTCCCCCCGTGAGTGAAGCTGCGAGGGCACATGAGCTGTCGAGCAACCAGGAATCCCTTTCAGTGCATCTGTCCCTATCGATTAATGCCAGCCTGCACAGCAGCCAAACTGTGTCCAAAACAACCTCAGAATGCGTGTTTGCCAGTGGGGTTCACCTCCAAAGATTCTGAAGCTGGGTTTAGGTCTCTTGGACCATGGCAGTTTTTAATGAGCTCTGTAGCAACCTCCTATTTTGATCATGGTTTTTTTTCTGTTGTGCAGTTCCCTTTTCAAAAGAAAACCCTCGTGTTTGACATGAGTCCAGAGTTTCCAATGGAGAATAAGCCTGAGGTTGCAAATGTGTTTAAAACCCAGCCTTGCATCAACCTGTCTCTGTCAGGCAGTGAACCTGTCGTGTATCGTGCTTCACCACCTCTTCATTTCTACCATGGTTCTGCTTCCCCTAAAGCCGCTGACAGACCATAAAATCATCATAAGTGGCACATCAGTTCACAAACATGATTTCTGGTGTGCCTGGAGGTGGTCCCTTCCCTTTCCCTCGCTGAAAGACCACAGCATCGCTCACCGTTCGCCTCGCAGGGCCCCGGCAGCAGGAGAGGAACATCAGCCCAGGAAGGGCTGCACGTGGCTGGGGCCAGCGCTTGGTTGTTTTGAACTGTCCTGCCGCTGCCTCTTCCCTTCTTTAAAAGAGGAACAGAGAGGGGAAGAAAGCCCCAAACCTCGAAAACTTGTGGGGGAAGCTTCCTGCCGGCTGCTGTGCGTTGCACACACACTGGCCTTTTCTCTCGCCCTCTCCCTCCGCTCCCGGCGAGGCTGGAGATGAAAATGGCTCCTTTGTTCCTTTCCCTGGGGCCCAACTGCAGCGAAAGTGCGGCTCCGGAAACCCTCCGCGGAGCGAGCGGCGAGGGTGGGAGGGACCGAGCTGTGTGTGTGGTAGGGCCTACATAAACACGGCATGTGTTGACAATGCCGCGGGCAGGATGGGCGCAGAAGGACTCTGTGGTGCTGGCGACGAAGCTCTCGCGCTGTGCGGCAGCGAGCAGGCAGCGAGGCCCATGGGGGCAGAGGAAGGGGTGTGAGTGGCTGTGTCCTCCCAGCAGTGACTGGTCACGGGCTGGGGGCTCCAGGCCCTTTTGATCTCTGCATTTGGCTATTCCCTTGTGGAAGCAGACAGCATCCTGCTGGGGGCTAGTGCCGATGCCTGGGACCCCACACCGGGATGCTCCTTGCATCCATCCAGCTCTGGAGTCCTGGTGCTCCAAGTCTGGCCATGGTCATGCTCCAAAACCCAAGTTTAGTCGTTGAAAACACTTCTCTCATCCAGCCTGGGGTGGACACACCAGCTTTCTCTGTCTTTAAAGGTCTGGAGGTTTGGCTGTGCGCTTTGGACCCTATTTTGCATAACCTAGAGCAAGGACAAGCTTCCCAGTGTGAGGGACCCATGGATAAGAGGGACCACAGCAAACCCTGGCTGCTGGTGCTGCCCTCGCAGCCCAGAGATGAACCTTTCTGTAGCTCAGCGTGTGCCTGTGTGCGTGTGTGTGTGCTTGGTCTGCGTGCACAGGGCTGGCTGGAGCGAGGAGCCCAAGGATGCTACGACAGGGCCAGAAGGAGCCCGCGTGCCTGCAGGCAGTGTGTCCGTACCTTGTAGATGCCTTTCTGCCCCTGCCCGCCCTTGTTTTTTATAAAAGACAAAGGAAAAAAAAACCAAACCAGAAAAGCTGAACTAGAGGTTTTTAAATATTTTATATTAGTTTCTAATGTAAATTCCTACCTTGTCCTTGCAGTGCTGGGGGGGGGTTGCCTGCACGTGACCTTTTGTAATATTTTTGTGACTCACTAAACGTTTCTGTTTCCCTCCCGTGTATTCGAAGTGCATTAAAGGTCTTTGCAGAACTGTCGGTGTCCTTCTCTGCGGGTGAACCGGCGGGACCCCCCCATTGTGGTCAGCACCTTCTCATTGATGCCTTCTCCCCACCAGCCTCTGGGGAGCAGGGTCTTGACTGCAGAGGGAGGGATCTTCCTATTCCCATTCATGCTCCTGCCCATGTAGGATCCTCCATGGCAAAACCCCCTGGAGCAGCCTGAATGCCGTTGGGATGGGGAATGCTCACACGTGGGTCCGAGGACGTGGCTGGTTGGCTGAGGGATGACAACCTCGTCCGCTGGCGTGGGAAGGAGGGAGCCAGGGTGAGTGCTGGGTCAGGTCCCTGCTCCCGTCCTCTGCCAAGCGCCTCTTGGCTCCGGCAGGACCCATGGGGGTGTGGATGTGTGGATGTGCTCCGGGTATGCCGAGGAAGAGACGCAGGGAATGCTGATGGAAACAGGCCTGAGCTAATGTTGCACTGATTCCCCAGTAACGCAGAGTGATTCTGCAATGATCTTTTTACACTCCTTGGTAATAAATTCCTTTCAGGTCAGAGAGGAGAGAGAAAGGGTGGGATATCGGGGAGGGGGGAAGGGAGGTGGCTACTCACAGGGGAAGAGTGACAAGGAAGGAAGGGGTGCATGGGGAGCTACATCCACCTTTGGGCAGGTTCTGTGCTTCTCTCTGGGGCGCTGTCTCAGCACTCCCTGCATTGAAGCAGTCAGCAGAAGGGTTCCTGCATGAGTGTTTTCTTTTGAGGTTTGGGGTGAAAACCATCCTTTCCCAAAGAACCTCTCCCCCAGCTGCATCCAGGCATGAATGGCTCCAAGGCAAAGCTGCGGCGTCTCTGGGAGCCAGCAGTGCAGAGCAGCCAGTGCTGGACATGCCTAAGGGAACATGGCCATAGCTTGGTCATGTTCATTGTCTCACTTGAGGAAACTTTGCTGGTCAGCTGAGGTCCCAGTGAGGTTCTCCTTCCAGGCAAGGATATGGGAGGTGTGAGGCTCCCTGCAGCTGGTCCCCTGGCCTGAGACATCTCCCTGCCCCATACCACTCACCTTCCCAGACATCTAAGTGTTTGCAAGCACAGGGCCACCCTACTAGGACATCCCAGCAAGGATGGTGGAGCTGGGAACCCTCCTCGCTGGCCACTCGCTTAATTTAATTAATGATTCTTATAACCCAAGGGCAGCAGTCCCCTTGCCATGGCACATCCCAGCTGACCCCTCTGTCCAGCCTCACAGAGGCTAAGGGGGATCCCTGGGGCTGCAGCTCAGAGGGGTGCTGCTCTCCCACCACCACCCTTCACCCCAAGCTCCACCACCAGCCTGGGCAGCCGTGGTCGAGGCTCTGCCTCCACCGGCTGAGAGCCCCTTCGGGCAGTGGATTTAATGAAGGCTCCTGAGGAGCGGTGCCTGGGAGCCCCTCCTGGGTCTGCGGCTCTGAACTTCATTAGGAGCGGTTTGTTACTAATAACGCCGGCAGCTCCTTCAATTAATAATGGAAAGGCTGCGAGCAGATGCCAAGCCAGGAGAGGGAAGGGATTGGTTTGTTTATTTTTCTCTTCTTCTTGGTTGGGTTTTGTTGTTGTTGTTGGAGTGCAGTGGGAGGGATGGGGCTCGCTTCCCATCCAAAAATGAACGGCAGCACCCAGGAACCTCAATGGGGAAGAGGGTGAACCTGAGGGGCAAGAGGGATGGGGTGGGATGAGAGGGCAGCCCCCATGGGAAGGTGTTACTGCTGTGCTCCCGGCCCACCCAGGGCACTTGGATTGTGCTGGACTTGGGTAACTACGGATGGTCCTGACCCGGGAGACCTGGTCATAGCATCAACCCCCAGAGCATGTCCCTTCCTATAGCATGTCCCCCAGCCAGTATCAGGATGGTGCAAACATGGGAGAAAGGAGTTCTCCATGCTTTAGTCCACTTGGACCACAAGGAAATACGGGCTCACAGGGGATCAGCACACCAGATCCCTTTGGATTGTTCTTTTTCCCCTCTTTTTGCCTTGTTTCTCTCCTGCTTGCTGTTTCACCTGCCTGGTAGTACCTCAGTGCAGAGGAAAGGCTCCCGGCACATACCGGTGTGCAGGACCTGACACATTAACACCCTGAGCTCCTGGGGACCCTGTGGCCGAGCTGCATTCGGAGAGGGGCCTGAAGCAGCTGGGCTGTGTTGGGTCCTGCTGCCTCCCCCCAGTGCAGGGCAACCCCCCTCAGCCCCACAGCAGAGCCCTGGCGACAACAGGGGTTGGGCAAGCGTCCTCGCCCTGCTGTAAGTCAGAGCCTCACCATCCAGCAAAGGAAACCAGGACCTGGCAGCAGTGGGAGAAGCACTGCAGGGAAGCTCCAGCTCTGCTAGCAGCCCACAGCGTGCCCTAAAGCTCTGGCTTCTCCAAATAGCTTTCAGAGCAACTGCTCCTGCTGTCAGGCAGTTTGCATTGGAGAAGAAGGATGGCCTCACCTTGCCCCAGCACCTCATCGCTCACACTAATTGAAGCAGCCCATGAGACAGGCCATGGCAGCACGACCTCAGCATAGGCTCCATCCCCTCGGTCCCCCACTGCTTACCTGCTGCAGGGATGCGCTGGCTGCGGGTGCGTTCCAGGCAGCAGCTTTCCAACAGAGCGAGCTTCAGGTTTGGGTTTGTTTTTCCCAGGGGAAAAGTATTTTTAATGCCTTTCCCATCATTCATTTTTCCTCAGACATTCCACACTCCGGCCACAAATAACCTGAGGGAGGGCAGCGAGCAAGGCTGAGCTCCTGCACAGGAGATGGGGTACCCGCTCCAGAAGGGCTGGGGAGCAGGGAGCAAAGGGAAAACGTCCATGGTCAATTTGACTGGAGAGACCCCACTTCCTGCCAGGGCTGGGATCATCCCCATCTGCTTAATGCACAAAGCCCTTCTCCAACTGATAAAAACACTGGAGGAAACATGGAGCCGCAGCACCTCGTGCTCCCCGCTTGCTTTTTTGGGCAGGAAAATGATGCAAAGCATCCAGCAAAGGGGGAGAATAAAGGCAAAAAGGGCCCAGGAATGGGGGGATGGCTGGGATGTGCGGTGGGGAGCGTCTCCAGGGATGTGGGGTGGGTGGCAGCGTGCCCAGCCCCAGCACAGGCAGCCCGACAATAACGCGAGGCGTCAGGAGCACACTCAGCGGTGGGAATCCCAGTCCTTGCCTTAAAAGGAGATTTCAGGGATGCTGTTATTGGAAAATTGTTTTCTGATTATTCAGCTTACTGAGAGCCTGCTGCATTATTTGCAGTGTGACACGAGGGGGGCTGTGGCTGCACAAGAACAGTGACGACCGAGGGTGTTTCCAGGGATTTCCAGGCCAGGAGAGTCCATTAAATCATCCCATTTGACCTCCCATGTTCACAGGCCAATTCACCCAATTCCTCTCGTGTTGAGCCCAATAACTTGTGCTTCTGATTCAAGCAGGAGGCCCAGGACTAAGTCCTATTTCAGCTCAATGGCTTCAAGAGAAGAAGAATCAGCCATTGACTTCCCTTGGCTCTCTGTCCTGATGGCATGAAACCCATGACAGCAGCATTCTGCTGCTGACCTATTTCTGATGTGGCTGCATCCTGCTTGCTTTCACTCTCTTTTGGGCAGAGAGGATGCCCACACGGCCCCTCAGCCGGTGCCTGCCGTGCATGCGTGCTGAGCCACATGGGTTAATACAGACAACCAGTGGGATCCCTCTTGGTCTGCTGTCAGTGAGCAGCTCAAGAGTTAATAAACTTCGAACAGATGTGACCAACATGTCAAGACACGAGAAGTACGTGGTATGGATGTTTATAAGTACATCGACAGAAGGCATTCATAAAAGGTTATAAACCATGGTAATAAGCAACCCATCAACTTGTTTGGACTCTAACACTTGATTAACCATTTATTAAAAGGTGCAATAATCATTTATAAGCCATAAGTGGGACCGAACGTAAAGTATGACTCTTTTCATGTTAATAGATGCCTCAAGAATTTCCCTCCGTGCCATGGTTTGAGTGGTTAAAGTCTAACCCAGGCTGCCGGGAGCCCCTGCCCCTCCTCTGTGGCATGCACAGGCTGTATTCATACTGGGAGCCTCCCACTCTCCCAGCCCCATGGAGCAGGACGGGTGCCCCCACCCCAGGTTTGGCAGTTCTATGGGGTTGTGCTTGTGGGGAGCAATGGGTTTAGTCCAGGCTCTGGGTGACCTCCGGCAGTGCTTGAGCATCCCACCGGAGACCCTGGGAGGGACCAGCCCAGTGGGTTTGGGGCATGGAGAGACAGGCAGAGGGATCTGCTGTTGTGCAGGGGCCAGCACAAGGTGGTGGGCACTGAGGGGAGCATGGGGAGAGGTTCTTCTTGCAGGCACAGCCCAGCACCAGCTGCCACCAGAGGGGTCCCATTGGACCCCAAGGAAGAGCTCTATGGGGACAGTGGGCATCAAGTGCTGAGCTGAGCAGGGTGGATCAGGGACCACGGATTTCAACTGCCTGTCTCAAGTCCCTGGTGCCCTGGGGAATGAAGCAGAGCACAGGGAGAGAGCTGGGAACTGTCTTCCTACATCCCCCTGCATGGAGTCAATCTAAGCCTCGGGCAGCCAACGTACCAGGATGGGATGGAAATGCCTCCAACGCAACAGCAGCTTCATCCTTCTGTCAGCAGGACCCTCCTTCTTTATTTGCCATCACTACTCCTACCCCCAGACAGACCATGTTTTCCTTCCTGGTCTCTTAAACCCATAATTGCTCCCATTACACAACCAGGAGTGACAGTTTGTTAGCAAAGCTTCCTGACCTAATTTACACTGATACCCTTGTGCTCTTCACTTCGCTGTGGGCAAACAGACCTTTAGAGGGGAAGGAGAGCCCCGGCAGCTGTGTGTGCATGGGCTGCAGCTCCGGGCTCCCTGCCCTTGCCCTGCCTCAGTTCCCCCTGGCTGCACCAAGCTCAGCAGTGACACTCGGGCTCAGGGACTGGGCTTTAGGGGTTGGAGGGGGGGGACAGCGGCAGTGGATGCACTCCTCTTCAAAGGAAAGCTCAGCAGCTGTCTGGGGGGGTGTTTCAGTGTGCTGGGGCCTGGGTCATTTGGCTGCAGCCACTTTTAATTGCAGATAAGGAAGAGGAAAGATGAAATTGCTCTGCAGTGAAGACTTCAACGGTTCCACCTTGGCCAGGGCAGGGTCTGAAGGGACCTTCTGGTTGGAGGGTGACTGAACTGAGCTGCAGATGGGAATGGAGGTGGTGGGATCATACCCTGCTCCCACCCTCAGCCTCCCAGGATTGGATCTGGGGCTTTCCCCCAGGAAGGTGCCCAGCTACACTGGGGGATGCTGTACCAGAGCTGCACGCACCAGGGAAAAGGCTGGTGCAGAGGGAGAAAAGGGCCACCAGGAGCCACAGGCTTGGGGCAAAGGGCTGCTGCTTCCTGCCCTGGCCTTGTGAGGGGTGCATGTGTGCGACCTGGCACCGGGGGGACAGAGGGGCAGCAGAGCCGGATCCCCGGGGCAGGAGGGCTACAGCACAAACCAGCTACAGCGGGAAATGCCTCACAGTGACTGGTCTTCCTGCGGCACAGCCTGGGCTGAGGGCAGCGCAAGCCTGGAGGGGACCGTGGGAGCTGCAGCAGGGATTTGCTCCCAGCATCACCTTCCGCTGCCCCAGCCCACGGTGGGAGACCCACGCTGGGTGCTGCCAGCATTTGCCGGTGTCCCTTCCGGACCCTGCGCAGTTACTGTTTAACCCATCCGGTACATCCCTCAGGCTGCCCCGGAGCACTGACGACGGGTAAGAAACACTGGGTGAAACCCGGTGCTGGAGCTCCCTCGGATGCTCGCACCGTCCGTCCCCAGGGAAAGACAGCCCGCTGGCAGCCTGGCTCTGGCAGCACCAATCCGACTGGCAGCAGAGGGTAAAATGAGACTGAGCTGCTCTTATTTATCTCCCCGGCCCCTCCTGGGGGAAGCAGCAGCCCCACAGGGGGAAGAGTGGCCCCAGTCTGGCCCCAGTCTCCTTTGTGCTCAAAAAACAAAGAAAAACAGAAAATTGTGCTGTTCTTTTTCTGTTTGGTTGGGGTTTTATGTACATGTATATATATACATGGAGGTTTTGTGGCTTTGACGCAGTTTCCTGAAAATCCTGCCTCATCCTGCCAGGGGCTGAGCGAATGCACATCCCAGCCCTCGGCGGTGGGGGAGAGAAGGAGGAGGAGAAGCCAGGGAGGGAGAGAAGAAAGCCTTTGCCAAACTGGCCTGACCAGAATGTGACACAAGAGCAGGAAATGAGTCACGCCGGCAGGGCAGCTGCTCCCAGGCATTTGCATAGAAAGAAACCCCACCAGGCAGGGAACTGCTCCTGCCCAGTCCCGGATCCCCATGCTCCAGCCTCACAGCCAATGGACCCACTGCCATGCTCTATGGCACCCCCAGGCCAGCCAAGGCAGTGAGCGCCGGAGCATCACCCCTGCCCCATGGCTGGCTGTGCAGCCCTGGATTTGGCCATTCAACCTTAGATATGCCCTGAACCAAAATGGATCTCCCCTCCATCACCCCCCATGCAGTTCCCCTTGCACAGACCTCAGTATCTCCTTTGCCCTGTGCTTTAGGCTTGGGGAGGAAGCCCAGCACTTTTGCCCTGAGAGGAGCTCCAGTTGCACATTCATTGCACAAGGGCAAAGCTCTCCCAAGGAGCCAACAAGGCCATCAGCATCTCTGCACCCAGTACACCAACCCAGCCCTGTTCCCAGCTGTCAGTGTTGGATGTGGGAGTCACTAGATCCCAATGCTTGGGTGCTTGGGGCAGGGAACATGCTTTGCATGCTGTGGGGACCAGGCTGCACACCCAGCTCCCAGTGCTTTCTTATTAATCATAGAGGATGGAGGTTCCCCTTGCATATAGACTGTGAACACATGTGTGCATCTTCCCTCAGCAGGGACTGGGCTCTGAGGATACCAGAGCAGGCACTGACAGTGTGGGATGGATGCTGCAGCAGGGATGGGTGCAGGATGGCCAGGCACAAGCAGTGCATGAGGTGATGTGCCCTCAGCTGTGTCCAGGGGTCCTCAGCTGAGCCGTGGGGATCCCTGTGTTGTGCCTCCTCTGTGGGGTTGTTTCCCTCCTCCACGCAAACCAGGAGCCAGGGACGGCCCCAGAGAGATTTAGTGCTGCAAACCAAGTGACTGCCACCCTTCAAGTTCCTTAAATCCTTAAACCCAGTCTTAAAACCAGCGAAAGCCTTCAATGCCTTAATCACATGGAGCAGGGTGGAGGGAGCTTTCTCCATTGCACTTAGCCACCTCACAGGGCTTACATGGAAGTGGGACAGAAGGGCAGTGATGGCTTCTCTCTGGCTGGTTAACTGAGTTATAAACAACCCAAGAAGCACATAATCTGGTATTACTTTTGGAGGGCTCAAGACTTCGGGGGAAGGCACAGGGGTGGGTGACAGAGCATCCCCCAGGAGCACCTCAGCAATGGGGTGGTGGCAGGTAGGGAAGCTGTCTCCTTAACAACAAACCACTCTGTGGCTTTGGGGGGTTGAGGGATGCGCACTGGGACTCCCCCAGCCAAAATACATCTCTTCAGCCCCTTGGCATTAGCTGGAGCACCCGCACGGGGCTGGATCCTGGTGGAGGGATCCAAAGTGGTGATGAGCACAAAGTGCTGCAGGCTTTCTGCAGCTCGCTCCCGCTGGTGTCCATCATTCACACAGCACTGGCAGGAGGGTGTCTGCGAGCTGTGTGAGCACAGGGGTCCCTCCCTACAGTCCCCTCTGGCAGCTCCTACAGGCTACAGAATGGTTGTGATGCCCAGCCTGGCTCTGGGGCTTCCCTTGCCAAGGGGGTATCTCCAGGCTGGGCAGAGCAATGGCATTGCCCAGATGTGGGTGAGATGACAGCAGGGCCAGTGTCCGTCCTGGGGCAGCAAGATTCCCAGCTGAGAACAGGATGCATCTTTCAGCTTGGCCCAGCCCCAACCCATCCTGCCAGATACCAGCCAGATTCCCCAGCTCACCTGCAGCAGAGGGCATGGGGGTGTCCTGAGCAGCCCCTTCGGAAGAGCTGTGCCCTGCCTGTGGTGGGGATGGTGCCTGTCACCAGGGGCTGCCCGGTGCTGCCTGTGGGTGTAAAGAAGAGAGAGTCACAAATAGTTTTGCACTGACTTTCTGAGGAGAGGTTTGCCTCTGCGTGGGCTCAGCAGCCAACAGCATCTCTGACACATCCCCTTTGCAGAGCTTGAGCCCCAGGAGCCCTGGCATGAATGTGCGGGGATGAAGGGTGATACAGGGTGAGCCCCAGTCCTGGGGGGGTACCCATCACTTCATCTCCTTAACTCTTTGGCAAGACCTGCCTGTGGGCAGGGCGTTCCTATAAAGGAAAGTGTGGCAACAACCTGTGTGTGCTGTTAGGTGCTCATCCCCCTCAGGCAGCCAGCTGCCCTGGCTGGCCCATGGCACCAGGGCTATAGGGTGCTATAGGAGATACTACTGGGTGGTGTCTCTGGACAGTTTGGTTCATGGCTACTGTTAAGGAATTCCTGCTAAATCCCTCCCATAGGCAAATTGCCATCAGTGACCATCACCCAGGAGCAAGGCTAGAACTGGATCCTGAAGCCATCATCTGAGCCTTCGCCTCCTTGTCACTCCACCATAAACCTGATAGTGCATTCTGAGCATCTTTTGGTCTAAATACTCTATTTCGAAGCCATTTGTGACCACCTTGCAGTGGAAAATGAATTTACACCAGCAGTGTGCTTGAATCCCAGTGGTCTGGCACATTTGGCAGGGGTTGGATATATGGCATCCCTTGAAACAGCTAAGGGAACATTTGGTGGGAGAGCTGTTAACAGACACACCTCTGTGCCCTGGGCTTCAGCAAGAGGTGCTGGGGCTGCCCGCTTGGGAAGGACCCCATGGGACAAATGAGTGTTGCTCTGCAGGGGGATGAAATAAACCTGAAATGCTCCTCTCCTATGCAATGTAACGGCCCATCCAGGTGGGAGTGAAGAGGGGGTAGGAGGCTCCAGAGGGCACTTCTGGTACCAAGGCCAGCTGTGGCCCAGATGTGAGCTGGTTTCAGGGCGATCAACCCCTTTCTAAGGACCAGCACCTTGGATAAGCGTGGCTCCTGGCCGTGTAGGGATGCTGGTGGCCAGGTAGGGTGGCCCTACCTCTGATGCAGCGACCAGCAGGGACACCCCAGCTGGGGATGGAAGGATCTGGGGCTTGGAACACGACACCCTTAAGGTCCTCACCAATCCCAACCGTTCTATGAACCCCTGACACGCCTGGTCTCGGCTGGGCTGCGCTGCCGCAGCAAGGACAGCGCCGAGCACCGCGGTGGGGCCCGCTCATCCGTGTCCCCTTTAAGGCGGCGCGGTCCGGGCGGGGCGGTCCCCGGTGACGCGCGGTGGGCGGGCCCTGGGGAGGCGGGGCCGGTACCTCCGCAGCGCTCCCGGCGCAGCTCCGCGGCAGCGCCCGGTGGGACCGTGGGGCTCCGGCTGCGGCTCCGGCTCCGCTCCCCCCCTCGGCCGGGTCCCGAACGGGGCGGGGCGCACCCGCCTCCCCCTCCCTCCTTCCCCACGGTCGATATCTCCCCGCGGCCGCCGCCCCCATGGCCGCCCCGCCCGCCCCCCGCCGCCGCCGGGGCTGAGCCCGGCCGCCTCCGAGGCGCCGCCTCCTTTCCCCCTCCCCGAGGAGCTCCGCTGCGGGATCCGCGTTCCCCCCTCCCCTTCCCCGCTTCCCCTCGGCCGTCCCCCTCCCGCCCCGGGCCGCGGCCGCCTCCCCGGGGGCGGCGGGAGGAAGGCCGGGGCGTGGGGCTCCGGCGGGCGGGCGGGCGGCGCCCAGGGCGACCCCAAGATGGCTGGAGGCGGCGGCGGCGGGTGCGGGGGGCTCTGCTGAGCGGCCCCTCCGGGACGGGACGGCTGTGCTCGGGCTCGGGCTCGGCTGGCCCCGCAGCCCCTCCGCAGAGCCCTGCCGCAGCGGGTTGTGCCGGTGACTCTATTTAATTATTGTTTTTAATACCTTTTTTTATTATTATTTTTATTTTTTTATTATTTTATTTTTAACGCCTCTCCGGTCTCCGCTCAAAATGGCTGAGAGCTGACTCGGCTCTCCCGGAACCGCACGCTTCGGCCGGCTCCTCGCTGCCCTCCGCCGCCGCCTCGCCCGTTCCCTTCCCGGCGGGGCCGGACCGGGGAAGGTTCCCGGACAGCGTCCGTCTGCTCCGCTGCATTGTTACCTCCCCCCGGCCGGCCATGAGACCGGGCTAGGTCGGTGTGTGTCGTGTCCTTCCCCCCGTGCCGGACGCCTGTCCCCCCCAGCCCCGTGGGAAGCCGGAGCAGGTTGATCGGGGCCGCGGGGTTTCGCTCCCCCTTGGCAAAGCCCATCCTGTGCCATCCGTGCGGGGCGCTGGAGGAGGCTGCGCGGCGCTGGGGTTTGCTCTGAATGACCGAGCTCTCCCATTCAAGACCTCGCAGTCTCGAAGCAGGCGAGAGGTTGGCTTTTTTCCTTCCCCTTTTTTTTCTCCCTGTCTTGTCTGTTCCCCCCCCCCCCCCCCCCGTTCCTTTTTTCCGCTGCTGCTCCACCGGGTGAGGAGCAAATCTCGGGGGCCGCGGGGAGAATTCGTTATTTTCGCCATCGTCATCATCGCTATTATTGTTATTTTTTTTAACCTTCCTCCTCTTCCCATTTTGGATCTTAACCCTTTGATCCGTTTCCTTTAAAAGACTCCGATTCCCAACTCCCATCGGGGGAGAGGGAGGAGAAATACTGGGGATTAAAAAAAAGAGACCCTGAGCGAGCGAGCGAGTCCGCGCTCTCAGCTGTTAGCCGGGTTGGTGGGGGACAAAAGTCCCTTTAAAATATTGAATGTCAGTTGCTAAACCTAAGAAAAGAAAAATCTGATCTGGAGCGCTAAATTTAGGAGCTTTATATGGAACTTGGACTCTGCTGCTGGATTTTGTATGGATTTTTTTCAACCTTTGGTAAGTTTCAATTCACCTTCTTGGGTAAAAAAGAAACAAATGGCTTTTAGGGGTGGGTTAAGACTTGGGGCTGTAAATCCTACGCTATCACGTTGGGGGTTTTTAACCGTTTGTGTCGCTTGTTTTAATGAAGCGGCGGCAGGGATGTCACGTTTCCCCGCTGGAGATTCCTAGAGTGCTGCTCGGTGGGTTTATTTTATCGCCGGTTTCAGAGATCCCTTTGGTTTATCATTTACTGTGTGCTGCGGGGCGGGGGGAGCCCGGCCGTTCACCCCCAGGCTTCCCCTTGCAGGGAGGACAGACCCCGGCGTCCGCCCCTAGACCGCACTGAGCGACCGAAGCGGGTTGGGGGGAGAGAACGTCGCCAGAGGCTGCTGGCAGAGATGGCCGAGAATTGGAAGAACTGCTTCGAAGAGGAGCTCATCTGCCCCATCTGCCTGCACGTCTTCGTGGAGCCGGTCCAGCTGCCCTGCAAGCACAACTTCTGCCGGGGCTGCATCGGGGAGGCGTGGGCCAAGGAGTCGGGCTTGGTGCGGTGCCCGGAGTGCAACCAGGCTTACAACCAGAAGCCCAACCTGGAGAAGAACCTGAAGCTCACCAACATTGTGGAGAAGTTCAACTCCCTTAACCTGGAGAAGCCCCCCTCGGTCTTGCACTGCGTCTTCTGCCGCCGGGGCCCGCCGCTGCCGGCCCAGAAGATCTGCTTGAGGTGCGAGGCTCCGTGTTGCCAGTCCCACGTCCAGACCCACCTGCAGCAGCCGTCCACGGCTCGGGGCCATCTCCTGGTGGAGGCGGACGACGTGCGGGCCTGGAGCTGCCCCCAGCACAACGCCTACCGCCTGTACCACTGCGAGGCCGAGCAGGTGGCCGTCTGCCAGTTCTGCTGCTACTACAGCGGGGCCCACCAGGGACACTCGGTCTGTGACGTGGAGATCCGCCGCAATGAGATCAGGGTGAGTCCCACCTGCGTGGATATGGGGGTTTGTCCGGTCCAGGGGCAGCACCTCTCGCCCCTGTTGCCCGTTCCCCAGAGGTCTGTGTTTGTGTAGGACCTGCACAAAACCCACCCCGTTGCTGTTCCTCCTCCGCCCGGTCCCCCCGTGGCGGACATGTTAGGTGGCTTCCCCAGCCCAGCACTGACAAGAGCCCATGGGTGCCGGGGGGCTCTTGGAGGAAGAGGATGTCTGCTGGGAGCTCTTTGGAGCCCTTCAGCCATAGGACTTGAGGCCGCTTGGGTCTGGGCTGTGAGGGTTAGGGTCGAGGCTGTGGGCCAGGGGGGTTTGGGGCGGTCATCTCCCCGGTTCCTGCTGGGGAATGCAGCCTCTGTGGGGAAGGCCGAGGAGCTGCCCACATCTGAGGTCGAATCACCCCCAAACTGGACTCCCTGGGGGGACAAAGCAGCTGCAGACACAGACCCCGTCCATTGTGAGGCCTGTGAATGTCAAACTGCCGGCTCTTCCCACCGCCATCCCCTTCCCCCCGGCGATGAGCGGCTTCGTGTCAGAGACCCCCGGCTTCTTGCTGGCCGGGATTCGGGTGTTCTGGCCAAATAATGAGGTTGTGTTAGGGGGCACAGGGCTGACCCCCCCTTCCTAAAGCAGCATGGGGTGTAACGCAGGATTCGAGGGAAAGCAAATGTATTTCACTGGTGGCCAGCCCATCTGGCAGGAGCTTTCACCCTTGGTTCCCCACCCTGAAGTTCGTGGTGGGCATTTAACAGCCTTGCCATGACCCCACCACCACCTTCCCCCCTCCCAGGGCTGCCCCTCCGCTCCCCTTCTGACCCTTCGAAAGAGGCCCAGCGCTTGTCCACCGAATAAATATTTAACAATGAATTGAATGGTGATTACTGTAAAATGGGGATGATTTCCTGTGTATTTTAATGTTGCCAAAATGAGTCACCATTTAGCAATAAAAAAAACCCCAAGAAGTCATAAATAAAAATTGCAGTATAATTACTTTCCAATTGGATGGCCAGGCCTGGGCTGGGGGGGGCAGCTGTGTGCGGAGAGGAGCCAGCCTGAGCTCACAGGAAGGTTATTTTCCTCTCCAGGTTTTTTGGGGAAAACCAGATTGCTCGGCCGAGGTGGCAGCAGCTCCACCACACACGCTCCGAGGGGAAAGACCCAGCCTGGCTTGTGGAGCAGCGCGTTTTGCTTCTATTTATAGGGAGGCATTTTGCTCTCCCTCTGCCAGGGTGGGAGCTACCCCGGGAGGGCTGCGTGGGGCTGGGACGGGGCTGGGATGTGCATTTCCCGGGAGCCTTAGCCAGGGACCAGAACTATTTTTCCAGGTCCTTTTCCAGGACACTTTGATCTCATCTGTTCCCGCTCTCGCTGCGTGGGGTTTTTTTGTTGTCGCTGCCGTTGTTATGGCTGTTCGCTGCTCCTTGCGGATGCACGCTGCTAATGACCTGGCAGAAAACTGCCACGGGCTAAGGCTGGGGTTTGGCCATGGCTTGAAATGTTAGGGTATGTGGCCAGGCACCTAATGCATCGGGCAGCTGTATCGTAGGGCTGCAGAATTATTTGGTGACCTTGGCCAAATCCCTGGGTACCTCCATCGCGGCGTTATCTTAATTTCCTTTCTCTGCGGTGATAAGCTTGTCTCTTCCCTCTGGGCGCGTGGCTCGGTTGGGTGCCGGGGCTATGGAGGACAGTGCAAAGCAGGGGACAGCACGAGGATCCCTCCAGTAGTTGAAGCAGTTTGTCCATGGAGAGACTGGAGTAGGAAAAAGGCCTGGCAGGTTGCTGAGGGCTCCCTGCGTGGCCTTGGCCAGGTCTCTGGTTGAAAGCTGCCCCTTGCCAGCCGGTGGCCGTGTTGGTTCCTGAATTAGGGTGCGTGTGCTCAGCCGGTGACAGCTTCCCGCCTGTGGGAGCCGGTCCCGGGATTCCTGGCTGCTTGCTCACCCCGCAGCAGTGAGTCGCTCATGGAGCATCCCGGGAAAGGACGGGGGGGCTGGGGCGTGGATGAGTAACGCTGGGCTCCGGAGGTCCGGGGGAGGCCCCGTTGTGAGAGGTTTGTTCCATGCATGGGTCGCACTCAGGAAGCCGTTAATTGAGAAATGAGTCAAAGTTTTGAGGCTCAGGGCCCTGCCCTTGGTGCAGGGGACTTGTGAATGGGGGGGTGACATGACCCAGTGTGGTTGGGGTGGCCCTATAGCTCAGAGAAAGGACAGGAGCCTGCAAACACGCTCCCCATAAACTCACCTTCTTTAGCATTCGTGACTCCAGCTCTGCTGCTGGCCCACCTTAAAGGACATCTTACCCAGGTCACAGTCTGATTTGAAGGGGAAAAGGTGCTCAACACTCCCTGGGAACAGCACCAGTGCTTTCTCGGCTGTAAGCTGGCAATTAGGGCAAGAGCTTGTGCTGGGCAAAAGGAGGCAGAGGTGTTGTCCGCAGGAGGAAGGAGGGTGTCTGTGGAGGGCTGGCTGGAAGCGGAGGTGTGCGCTCGGTAGGTCTGGGGGCCGCTCGGCATTAGGTGCTGCACAAACCCGCAGAGCCCTGGCTCCGAATTGGTTGAACTCCACAGTGCAACTGTAATGCAAACAGTAAATAAAATGTGGTTAATCTTTCTTTCGTGGGCGTATAAAGCGCTTACCTCGCCTTCCCCCCGTGAGATATTTTCTCCTTTGTTTCCTGTTTTTGTAGTGCTTAAAGAGGAGAGGGGAGGGGGGAAAAAAGCCAACAACCCACCCTCTTTTTTCTTTGCTTTTTCTTCTTGTCCTTCTGTTTGTGTCAAGGTCTCAAACCGAAACATTTTGTCTTCCATCCTTGCCTTTGCTGCCCCAGGCACGTGCCTCCCGCCTGCATGGGGAACCTGCTGTCTCCCTGGTTTGGGGGGACCTGCTTCCAGGGTTCAAAAAGAAAGTTGCTCCAGTGTGAGGCTGGTGTGTTGTTTTTATTTATTAGGGTAAAGATAGATTGCTGGGATTGGAGCTCAGGTCAGAAGGCAGCAGCCAAAGAAATGGACTAATTTGCAGGTTATCACCATGTTTGCCACGTCTCTGTGTGGGACATGGTTGGTTGAGGCCAGGTGCATCAGAGCTTGCTTGGGGATGTCTCAGCTGCCTGTCCTCACCTGGAGGTGCCACCAATGGAAAAGGGCTTGGGGTTTTGTTTCAAGGGATGGAGAGAGACTTCCCTCTGACCTAGCTTGCAGCATGGTTTTGAGGAATTGGGAGGAAATCTCTCCACATTCTGAAGGTCCCTGGTGGTTTTGAACATTCAGAGGGAGAAAACATGTTGTGATGCTGAGAGCTGCAAGAAAACATTGGGGATCCTCCTGCGGGCGTGTAGGAGCAGCACCCAGCACTGGCTGTGGAGCGGTGCCCGTTTGGCAAATCAGGGGGACAGGGACTGTGCTGCTGAGTCCATCTGTTCTTGGTGGGTTTGGGCTTGCTTTCTTGGCAGCACCTTGGATAAGGCCGGCTCAGGTGCGTTCTGGAGTATGGGAAAGAGAAGTGAACACTTGGTAGGAGCACAGGAAGAGATGAATCTCAAGTCTGTACCAGAAACTCTGATCTTCTGCCAGCATTGGCTGCCAGCCCCAGTGCAGAGATGGCCTGTGCGCTTTTCCTACCTGTCCCAGCTGATTGCTTCTGCGGTTCAAAAGCTTTAGGTCTCTAGAGGGAAAAGCAAACAGCTTTTCTTTGCTAGACAGCCCTGACCCCAGAGATGCCTCCCTATTTGAAACAAGTCCCATCTCGCATCCCCGTGCTGCCATCTGTGCCAGGGATGTTTTGCTGGGACCTATGGAGCCCCACTGGTGGGGAGGCTGGGGTCAGCTGCACTGCTCTGCTCCTGGCTTGAACTGCTGGAGGTTGTTTTACTCTGAAACAGGTTTGGTGACTTGTGAAGGGCTGGAGTTTTACAGGCTTACTTATTTTCCAGATGACTTGTTTATGAGGAGCGTGGCACGCAGCGCACCAGAGGCATTGTGCGCACAAGTGCCCAAGTGCTCGAGCGTTAATGTAGCTCTCATGACTGTAGATGGTGTGGGCTGGTGTCTGGCAGGCGTTCCCTCTGGCACTCTTTGAACACGCATGGTCCCCAGATGACTTTTGCAGTAGGTCCTGTGAAGCTGGAGATGTGCAGGTTCTCTCTGTGCCCTCCATCCGAGCCTCTACCAGCACCCCAGAGCTGAACTGCCAGCTCAACCTCAGGGTTAGGCCACCTAACCCGAGTATTGCCTATGCCCTGGTTCCTGCTCAGGAGACCAGCACTGGGCTCCTAAATGTGGCTGATCATTGTGCCCTGGGATGCTGTCAGTCGGTCAAGCCGCTGTGATGAGTAATGACTTCTTGAGCCTTGGGCAGTGGCAGAAATCCCAGCACCCACCTAGCCTCATGTGCCATTCATCAGCATTGATCTGTCAGGCTTCATTGTGCTGTGGTGTTGGGGGCAGTGGGGGATGTCAATTCAGACTGACTGTGCCTTCAGTTTGAGAGGTCTCAAACCCATCTGGTTTTGCTGACCAGGTCTCTGGCTGGACTGGGACAGTCTTCTGCATCCCCAGGATTGGATTAAGGGCTTTTCCCCACTGCTTTCTTGCTAAGCTTGAGCATTTTCGTTGCCTTTAGCCCATCAGGTTGCCTGGCAGTGGTGCTTACTCTAGGCCTGCTGCTGAAAGTCTTCTGTATAGAGTTAATCCGATAAGTGACAGCAGAGATGGAGGATGCTGGGAGGCAACCTGGTGGGCTTGGGTGGTAAGGAGGAGGCTTGGATGGAGGGGACAGCCTTGGTAAAGAAGAGGAGTAGGAGAGGGTCTGCAGCAGAGCGTATGCTTTTCCCATGGGATAAATGCTCTGTGGATGGGTGCTGGTGAAGAGTGAGGTGGAAGGAGGAGAGAAAGAGAGGTTCATCAGAAGACCTTGAGCTGTTTTTCAAGGAACTGACAAATTGTAGCCCAGGCTTACCCCTGCAGTATGCAGGGGTTGAATGTACTTTGCAGGTGGGGATCTTCAGCCAGACAGCCCAGAGTTTTCTGCCTTGAAGCCCTCCCTCAGTGGTGGCTTTGAATGAGCTCCTGTGACAGGATTATCTGGGTCTGGTCTCTGGACCAGGAGGTGTAAGCTCAGCTTTGGCTGGTGACAAGGGCATAAGAAACTTAGCCCAGACCCTTGTTTGATCTAAATCCAGCCCCTGACATTTATGTAAGCATCGTGTGGCTGCTGGCATGGAGGTGTGCAGCATGCTGCTGTCCTCAAGCCTTCGAGCATGGCAGAGAAGTAGCAAAGACATGGACTGCAGTGTGACACCCTGGACTTTCCTTCACCCCTCAACCTCGTGCCTCGCACGTGGGAGCCTGGGTGAGCCCATCAAGGAATGAAGGAGTCCTTCCCTTCCCCTCTCCTTGCTCCAGCAAAGCGCTGTCCTCGAGCTCTTCTGTGTGCTTGGCCAAGCCTGGTCCTGCCGGAGGGGGGTCCATAGCCTCTGTGCTGCTCTGGTCTTTGCCTCTGGAGCTGAGGAGTTGCCTCTGTCCCCATCTGAGAGGGGGGGAAGTAGAAGGGGGGCCTGGTGGAGGGGGTGGGAGGAGAGGACAGATTTCCATGTCTCACAAAGGGCACAAGCGATCAGATTCATGCAACTGCCCAAGAATAAAGAGGCTCTTACAGTGCTGGCTGCCCTGACCTCTCTCCTCTCTGCTCCAGAGGACAGCGTGTGACCACACAGGGATTTCTTAGCTGTGCTTCAGAGGGAGGCAGTGGGTTTTGTATCCCCAGCTCTGTCTGCAGCTTGCCTTGCAGCGTTTTGGCCTATTTTTTGCTCGTTACCTATCTGTTTACTGGAAATCTTGGAGCATGGTGGTAATTTCTTCCTTTCTTCTCTTTAATTTCATGTAATTGTTTGGGTTTTGGGTTTTTTTTCCTTTTTTCCAATCTGACACTGGAATGGGGCTGAGAGCAGCAGTGCTTCCAGAGCAGGGACAAAAGTAACCAGGAAACACAGGGCAAGAGAGGAGGGATCGACACCGAAACAATGAAATAGCCAAGCAAGGAAAGACTGAATACTCAATAGCACAAGCCTTTGCAGAAATGCCTGGCTAGTGCAGCATTTTATAATCAGCTTCTGTGCTGGGCTGGCCTGCAACTGTAGTGTGATGGGGGAGGAATGCTTTGAATTAGCTGGATGCCAGAATTAATTCTGTCAGAATTCAAACGTACATGTATGTACAGATTTATAAATAAACACTTGGAGCCAGATTCTTGTTTGCCACGCAGGCTCCGGGGCACAATCCGGTCTGGCTTGGCTCGTTTTCTTTAAAAAGCTATAAAATGCTATGGCTCTGGGTTAGGTTCTGGTGACTTTGTCAACTTTCTGTGTTTATCAGCAGCCCATAGCCTCAGGAGATGCTGGTTTGGTTGAAGTAATGGGGATGGCTGCAAAGAGTCAGAGCTGCTGAGCTTGCCTGTGGTGGTAGCCAGTTTTCTATAATGAACTGATAGAGAAGAGGGGGCAGATGCTGGGGGACCAGTGGGGAGGTGTGGAATGATGTCTTGCCCTTCTCTTCCCTCCATGGAAAAAGGACTGATAGAGGCAGCCACCCTTCCTGTATCCAGAGCTACAGCCAGCACACTTGGGAATGGGAGGAAGAGAAGCCTGGTCCCAAATACAGAGGGAGGGGTAGTTGTTTACAGGCACGAGACACTGGATGCACGCAAGAGTTTTTACATATGTCCCCCAGATGAACTCAGGAAAGAGGTTCCCAGTCCTGAATCCTCTCTGATAAGGACAGCTTCGGCACGTTCCTGCCAGGGGATCGCGGTTGTCCCTCTTCTGTCTTGTGATTCGCTTGTGATGGTAACATGAGCAAAGTTTCCGGCTCAGAGCAGTCTCCTGCCACTTCATAGTAGTGCCGTCTACGTAACACGCACTCGAAGTCATCTGCTGGGATGATGTACCAGAACTGTAAAAAATAAACCAACCCGAAATCAGCATGAATTGATTTAATTTGTGTCCCTTCTCTTCCCCCTGCCTGTCCTTCCTCAGTTCCTTGGTGTGTGGATGCTCTGGGGGAGCCGTCTCCAGAGCAGGCTGGGAAGAGCTGAGCTGCGGATGGCTCCAGATGAGGCAGTTGGCAGGGAGTGATGTTCCGGATGGCTGTGTCTCTCTGAAATATGAGTAAACGTTGTCAGACTCTGTGATCTGGGGCTTGGGGAGAGCTGATCTGCCCTTTCCTCCTGCTACCCATCTCTCCCCATGTGGGATCACCAGTTAGCTCATCATCACCCAGTTTCCTCTCCCTTACTGGGTGACCTGGAAGCTTCATCCTAGAGCTTTGGAGAAAGGGAAGGAAAATCCCTCATATCCTAATGGAGGCAGTGTTTTCTCTTGCTCTACAACAGCTTAATCCAAACCCTGGTTTGAGCCAGTTATTGTGTGGCTTTAAAACCCTGTCCCCTGGAAACTAGTCTCCCGCCCCCTTCCCTCCCAGTCGATCCCGGTCGGTGGAGCCGAGCTCCGGGGTTTGGTGCTCGGCCACACGCAGACACAGATCGATCGCGCTGGGGGGCGGGTTGATATTTCTGTGGCAATGGTTTTTATGGCTGGTTGCAGTTGTTGTTGGAGTCGAGGGGGTTGGCGTGCGCTCTTACAGGCTTGTGCGTGTGGCAGGGGGGAGAGGGTAACGTGATCGCGTCCTTCTGCTCATTATCCTCTTGTTAGCAGTGGGGGCTGCATCCCTCTCCCCATCCGAATCCATGCGGAGCTGCGGTGGGATCTGGTTTTCCCTGCAGGTGAACTCCTCTGTGCTCAGACAAAGGGCTGGGGGGTGCCGGTGCCTCCCTTTGTTCTCCTCCTGTCCTGGTGCACCCGCCTCCAACGGCAAAAAGCCCTTTGAAGCGCGCCTCTCAAACGGATGGAGCGGAATAAATGCGCTGCGAGGTCTCTGTCCCCCTCACAGACCCTTTGGGGATGGGAAAGGGGGGCAATCCCCCTTCCCTCGGGTATTGTACTAGTGATGGGGGTGGCCGGATCCGAGAGGGAATTACTGTGCTTTCCTGACGCAGCTGCACCGTTGTGGCTGAGGCCCACGAGCCCTCTTTGGGTCAGAGGTGGATTGGTTGTAGGGGATGGGGATGGGATGGATGGAATGGGAGCACATCTTAGTGTTGTTTTCTTGCCTCTGCCTGCAGGCATCCTGCATGATAGGGCATCCAGGCAGGGGACTAGAAATAATGCCTTGTGTGTTGTGCAAAGACCACCCCTTGCCAAGTGCATCCTGAGAGTGTGAGCCCAGCAGGAAAAGCCATGGTCTGTCCTCCTGCCAAGGATTTTGTAGCATTTTGTTTGTAATGGGGACAAAAAAAATCAGTTTAATCTGTGAAACAACCTAATATCTGTGTAGGGAAGTCAGGGTGCTACCCTAAACTAGAGGTAAGTGGAGGTGGAGGGAGCTGCTAGGGAGTCAGAAAGTCTGTGACTGTAGGGATGCAATGCTGGAGACTCAAGGCTTCTTTGCTGGTGGTGATGCCTTGCTGATCACAAGCATGGATCACAAGCATCACATGGATGCTAGCTGCCCCCCATCCGGGCACTTCCTCCCCTGGTCCTTCTCCAGGCTGGCTCCTGGCTACTGCTATCATCTGTGAACAAACATGGTACTAATCTCCATTTATCAAAGTGGTTTTGCAGCATTCTGATAATACCAAGAGGACGAGCGAAAGATAAACCTTCTTCTGCATGTTAAAACTGCCCTCTGGAACCTTCTTCAGGAAATGCTCCTCCTTCCCAAAACTCAAGGCCCAGCTTTGCAGGAGAGAGAGGAACACAGGAGGTATCCGACAAGATAACCTTCAAGCACACACTGCACCCAGGAACTGTAGCCACAGACATTTGAGGAAAACCTTGTGCTTCCTGAAAGGTGGAGGCTCAGAATGTCTGTTAGCTTGGGTGGAGGAAAGCAGGGGAGTGGGAACCCTTGTGGCAACAATCCCAGGCCCAGGATGGGATTTAATCCCATCCATGGGTGATCATCCTGAATCCCAGTCCTGCTGGCTGCTTTGCCTCTGTGGAACCCATCTTTTGTTCTGCCTGGTGGGGGGAGCAGGAGTGAATGTTTTGAAGGTCAAGCAGAAATCAAGAGCTGGCCCCAAGGCACAGCTGTGCTAGCTTGCAGGTAAGGAGAAGCCCCAATAACTGAGCTTGCAGCCAGGTTTCTTTGTGGATGCAAGTTCACCAGGGGATGAGGAGCCACTGTTGTTGGTCCTTCTGCTTTAGAAAATGGCAGTGTGGTCACAGCTAGAAATGGCTTCTCTGGTTGTACCCTGCATGCTGGCGCTGCATCCCCAAATCCTGTGCAGTTCTCAGCACATCCCGCAATGTCTGTGCCTCCACCGCATCCTCCTTAAAAGAGGATAATGAAACTGGAAGGGGGAAGCAGTACATGCTGGAGGCACCTTGGTCTGCCAGGCTTCATAAAGCACTACTGATCTGCTGGAGACTTGGAGATTTTTGAGGTAGCAGATGAAATGCCAGCTGAGAGAATAGGGCATCTGGAGAAAGACGCCTCATTTGGGGATGGAAACTGAACCTCAGATATGGCTCACATGAACTGGCAGGACCAGAGTTGAGCAGAGCAGCTCCCCTGGCTCCCAGGGAGGATGGAGCTGACTGGGGTCTGAGCTGTCACGCTCCGATCACAGAGTCAGACCTGGAAGATAAATGATACTTCAGGGGCCTGAGATCAATAATGTCAAAGGCTGGCCTGTAATCGGGTGAGATTAAAAACCAATGACAGGCCTCCTCATAGGGGCAGAAGTCAGCACATTGAAGGAGAGAAGCAGGGTTTGCTCCTTTACAGTTATTCCCTGGCGGTACCCGTGTCCAAAACCACCTTCCTGGGCTGCCCCCTGCAACATCAGCAATTCCTCCTCAATCAATATCGGCCGGATCCCTCAGGTCCTCTGTGGCCAGCCCCTCTTCACTGATCCCCGTGCAGCTGGTCCAGAGCACTCCTGCCCTTGGGACAGTGCTGAGGTGAAGACAAAAGCAGTGCAGCCCAGTGCTGCCACCAGTCGCTTTCACTGCTGCAGGATGTGCTGGGGCCATATGAGGCAGAGGAGAGGAGGAGAGGCTGAAGCAGGAAGTCCCATCGATGATGTGGGTACCACGATGTGCAGCGTGTTATAAAGAGCACAAGGAGTTTGGGAAATGAGGGCTGCAGATGGCTCTTGACTTTGTCCTAGTATGTTGGGTTTACCTGTGTTTGTCCGCTGATGGGTGCATGAGTGCTGGGCAGGAGGTAAGAAGGTGTGTGGTTGTACCTGTTTGGGGGGGCACTGGTGTTGGAGCTTGTCACAGAGGTGGCTTTTCCCTTGGGTGGGCACTGGGCAGGGAACTGTGGTGCTGTGTTCAGCTCAAGTGTGCTTCCCCTGGTCGGCAGCAGCCACAGTCTGGCTGAAGTGGAGAAGATGGAATTGATTTATTTGGAGGAACAAATTAAGATAAACTTGAGTCCCTTTTGTCTGTGCATCCTTAAAGGAGTGCATGCTCTGCTGCAGCTCCACAGGGCAACACTGGGGCTCCTGTGAAGGGCACTGGGAAACAGGATGTTGCCTCTCTTTCCTGAGCGCAAGGGCGATTAAAGGAGAAGGGGCTGTGCCATCTCCTGCTGCTGCCCCTCTGCGCACACGGGGAGCTGAAGATGTGGCTTGCCTTTGCCCCGGGCTCCTCTTCCCCTTCCTCCCTGCTCTCCCCCCCTTCCCTGCCAGGAAGCCTGGCCTTTGTGTGAAGTGATGCCTCCTGACATCAGCCGGGCATCGCAATTTCCTCTGCAGTAGGGAGGGTGAGCAGGAAGGAGAGGGGTGCTGTGCTCCCCAAGGGATGCCAAACAGTCCTGGCCTTACTGGAGTGTGGGGAGGCTGCATGTCCGAATGAGATGCTCCAGGGAGGTGGTTGCCCCCAGTCCCACCAGTGTGGTGGTTTGGCAGAGCTTTGCCTGCTGTGCTGTTCTGCCTGAAAGCACCACAGCAGTGGTTTGCTTCGTGCTGCCTGTGACTGATGGCTTCGGTGGCATCTTTATTGGACACCTCTAGGGACACAGTATTGGCCTTTATGACGCTGAAGCTTGGGCAGTGTCGGCTGTGGGGTCTTGCTCCAGAGTCAGTGGCCTAGAAGCAGAGAGGCTCCCAGCAAGGCAGGAGCAGGGCTGACATCTCCTACACCTCAGCCCTGGGAGCATCTTGCTGTCCGTGTAGACACATCACTTTGGCAAGGGCAGGGCGCAGCTCAGCCGCCAGGGGCTTTGCAGGGTCCAGGCTCTTGGCTGCTCCTTGGAAAGGGGCTAATGCAACACATGGGAATTGGCCAAGTGCCTGCCAACAAGAAGCCGTGGCTGGCGCCTTGCCAGGAGCTTGGGGCCTTGCATCTCTTTAATTCGAGATGTGTTTACGGTGGATGGCGTTTTGCATCTGGCTGGCTGGAAACTACAGGTCCCAGCATGCTCCCTCCTGTGTCACCTGGCTGCTGAGTTCCAGCAGGAGCACGGTGCCACGGGGATCACAGGCTCGGTGCTCACTGCTGTGGGACTTCGCTGCTGTGGAGAAGGACTCCGGTTCAGCATTGCTATGCAGAGCCAGGCTGCAAGACACAGGGCTGGTCTCTGCCTCCTGCTTTCATATCCTCCCAACCACCCACTTGCTTGATGCAAGACCAGGTTGGCCTTTTCATGTCACCAGGCTGGGGGAGTGGATCTGGTCCTATTCTTACTCGTTTGCAATGTAAATATTTTGGTCCCGAGTACGTTGCTGGGAGCTGTGTGTCACATTGAGGAGCATGATTCATTCATGCTGTTGCTGCTCAGAGCACAATGAGGCAGCCTTGGGACCGGTCCCAAAGATTTCCTGTGATCGCGGCTGGTGGGGAATTCGGGACGTCACGTTTGAGTAAGTTGGAGCCCTCTCCGCGTGATTCCTGCAAGCCACACGTACTGTGCTGTGCCCAACAGGCCCAGCGTGGCGTGATTACATGCTCAGGACTTGCCATCCCCAAAATGTGGTGGGTACAGGCGGCTTGCATTTCCAGAGAGGGAAAGAATGGAGAACGAAGCTGAGCTCTGGCTCTTGCTGCTGGTATGTGGGAATGGTGGCAGCGTGTAAGGCTTTGTACCTGGTTCCAGCCAGCCTAACAAATAAAGGTACAAAGCCTTTCAAACCCTGCTGCACATCAAGTCTCAGAGGAAGCCCTGGCAGAGTTTCCCTGGTGGTGCCAGCACCACACAAGCATGTGTTTTAGAGGCACATGGGATAACCCAAAGCAGGATGCTGGGCAGATGAGGCAGAGCAGTGGAAGACGCCCCTCCATCCCTTGCTTCTACTGGTGATGCTCTGCTGCCAGAAGAGACCTTTGCTCTCCCAGTTGGGTCACTGGTGCAGAAAGGGCTGCACCCTCCTCCCCAGAGCTGGATCCTTCTGTCCCCCTGCGTGTAGCTTCGTCCTCCCCAAACCACTGAGAGCCAGGTGTGGGCTCTGCAGCACCCGGATTCGTTCTGGTATCCTTCGTTAGACACTGTTTGTTCATGCTGCATTTTTCTTTTTGCTGGCTTGTTTGGACACGCACTGGTACATTCACAGTGCTCAGGCAGTAACGTGAGTCTCTTTCCCATTAGGAAAGGGGCCAGGATTTGGGGGGGCTGGGAGGGCAGCTTAAGTAGTAGTTTCTGAGATATTTCCTTCTGCCGCCACACCCTGCATGAAAGAGCAATATCCGCGGCTTCAGCTGCTATCGCAAGGCTCTGAACGTCTCTCTTTTAATATAGATTGGTATCATTTTGCATTTTAAAGTAAAAACACGCTGCAAGCTGCAGACAGCTGTCGGTTGGCAGCTTTGTTTGAACATCTGGTATTGCTGGGCTGCTGTTCAGCGCAATCTAACTATGGGATTCATAAAGATTATAATCCGGGCTTTCAGATTCTCAACAACCGCCTCGCAAAGAAAGATGGGGGGAGAGAGAAAACCCAGCGGGGAGGTGGCTGCGGGGTCCTCGGTGTTCAGCAGGTTGTGGCCGTGGTTGGTCCCCTCTTGGCTGCAGAGGGGTGGATGGCACTGTGTGTCACCCTGGCTCCTCGCAGGTGCTGATGGGCTGCTTCCAGCCTGGAAAGAGCCAGGCACTGGGGAGCTGTAGGAGTGCAAAGTTCTCTTTTTGGGTTTTTCCTCCTCTTCCTCCCTTGTCTGTATTTTTTTCCAGCTTGTGTGCTGAATCCGGTTGAGTCTCATACTCCCCTGGGTGGTGTCTGGTGCTGGCGAGCTGGAGCAGCAGATTCTGCTGAGGCTTTTGGTAGATGCTTGTAACAGTTGTCTGCAGCAGCAGGACTTGGTTTCTTTTCCTTTAAAGTAAGTGATGGAGGAGCCAAGGCTCAGAGTAAACATCTCAGCCTGTCAAAACCTCGTTTCCAAGAGAAATGGAGTCCCCTTTTCCTTGAAGCAGCTGAAAGGTTGAGATAGCCACCTCTGTGAGCCCCATCCATCCCTCTGTGAGTCAGGCACTTTCCTTGGCACCTCTGAGAATTGAGCAGCCTCTAAGCCCCAAACGGGTTGTATAAATCTTGTTAGTTGATCTGCATTTTTGCAAAGCTCTTTGAATCCAGCCTATTGACGCATAAGTCACCTTGACTTTCCGCAAGGCTTTGACTCCCAACTCACTTTCAGGCTCCATTTGTCAGTTGGAGGTGCACAAAAAAAGTCCCCCCTTATCTTTATTAGAAAGAAAAAAAAGGCTGCCTGGAGAAATGTAGCTGCACTCTAGTTGGTGCAAGCCAATAACAGAGGTGCATATAAACCTGTTCTGCCCTTGTTTGTGTTGATTTAACTTACCAGTACAAATTAAAATAGCCTTGAGCGGTTGGAAGTTTAACTAGATCAGTTGGAAGGGCAGGGGGGAAACAAAATCATGGCCTTTAAATCAAAGCTGGGTTTTCTTTCTACTGCTGCCTGCGTCTGGAGAGGGGCTTTGTGCTGCCTGCACAGCCCAGACCCTTTGTCTTTGGGTCACCAAATGAGATGGTGATGGGGCATGTGGCTGCAGGTCGTTGCCTTTGCACTTACTAGTGCATGTGGGTATTGCTGTGGCTGCTCTGTTCCTTGGTGGTATGAAATCCCCCCAAACCTGTTTGTGCATACACATCCTCAAGCCAGGCTCCCTCCAGAATTACTGTGGTAGGAAGCTGAAGGTACTGTTGTTCTGAACTCAGGTCTTCCAGTGGCAGGGCTGAGCCATGACGGGTGTGGAGCAGAGGTCTTTGGGCAGGGGAGAGTCAACTCAGCCTGCAGTGGGAGGAAGGGTGGAAGAGGCTGGCTGTGTTTCACCCCTGCAGGGAGAAGGCTCTGAGATCACACAGGCCAGCTGGGTCTTGAATCCAAGATGTTTATTTGGAAGAGGGAGGGAGGGTTTCTCAATTTTGCAGGGGCTGCAGATGGGGGTAGGTTTGCTGCCAGGCGGTGGGAGTGGGTCTTTACAGGATGGCTGCTTTTGAAGGCAAAGCATCCTGCCAGCCACAGTTTGGGGACAACTGAGATTGCAGCATGTTAGGAAGATCTGGGGATTCAGCAGAGCTAGCTGAGGCTGGGACAGCAGCAGATCGAGGCAGGATTGGGGGTGTTGCCAAAGCATGTTCATGTCTTTGTGGGGGTTATGGAAGGAGCGACTCACAGATGATATGTCAGAGCAACAGGGCTTGTGTGAGGAGCCGGAGTCTGTGATACAACTGAGTCAGCAACGAACAACCTCCCATTGCTGCCCAGACCGCCACCAATGGAGCTGGCAGAACACTTGTGAGAGCCAGTTCAGGGAGATGATCCAGCTGAAAAGAGTCTGATCTTTTTACTGGCTTAATTTCTCAGTTGGATTGGTGGTCAGGAAGGGGGAGATGCATGAAAACAGAAGAGGAAGGAAAAGAGGTTAGAGCCCCTGCAGCATCCATGTAAATTGACTGAAACCTTCAACAAATCACAGAGTCACCTTGCTTCCTTGCTTCAGAGTGCACTGAAGGTGGAAAGGGCAGGACTTCTTATGTAACCTCTTAGGCCCCCACAATGTCAAGTAGGGTGAATCCCAGTCGGTGTAGTTTCAGGGCCCAGATTTCATCTTCTCGCATGGCAGGGAGGAAGCACAAGGCCGTGTTGGTCATTGGGGCCAGATGTGCTCCAGGTGTTGGTGTCAGTCGGAGGTCCCAAGTGGCTGGAAATGGTTGCTCAAGACGCTTGCATCTGGGTGTCTGAAACTTTGTGGGATGTCGCAAACCCCTGCACCAGTTGCTCAAAGGGCATTTGGTGATGGGTCGTGCTGGGCAGGGTGAGCTTGTGCTGGGGCCTGCAGCCAGAGCCGTGTGCCAGAGACGGCTCAGCAGCAGGGTGAAACCAAGCACTGATTTACAAGCAGACCCAAAACAGGGTATTTCCCACCAAAGATCGAAAGAGATGAGGGAAAAGAGCTCCTCCATCACATTCCTGATGGTGGAGAAGGTGCAAACCTTGTAGTTCATAAACTTGGATCTGAGCCTTGTGATTGCTCCTGGCTCTCTGTGCTCCCAGGCAAAGGCAGCCTGGACAGTCCTCTCTCCTGCAAGCTGGCCAGGGAGTGCTGCTGGCCATGTCCGCACGCAGGCCTGGGTGGGATCTCCTCTCCCACCCTTCCCAGCAGAGAGAAAATAGATTCCTTGAGCTCCTTGGTGCCTTGAGGGCCTGGTCGTGCCTGCAGCCCCAGCCGCACTCAGACCTGGTCTCTCTGTCTTGCTCCTGCACCACCCAAAAGCATCTGCTGTCCCTGTGCCGCTGAGACACGGTGTGGGAGCGTGCTTTCCCTGTCGGGGCAGGAGGCAGCTGTGCCAGCCAAAGGCATGGGCATTACCGAGGCTCATGTTTGTCCTATGGACCCTGCAGCATCAGTTGGGACTCTCCTGTCTGCACACTCATGCAGACCAGCTCCTCCAGCCCCGTATTCATCTTCCAGGTGTGTTTCCAGCTCCTTTCTTCCCCTCCTCCCCATGAGTGAGTCTTGAGCCCCAGGTCTAGCAGATGTGGTTCACTCTGCTTTCATCACCTCTTGCTGCGCTTTGCTTGGAGGCAGCTTGTGTAACACTGGCCCATGATCAGCATAGCCTCCAGCATGCTGCAAAAGTGTCTTTGGTATTTGGGGTCCCTGTTCTGGGGGCACATCACCCATACTGGGCACCAGGCATTAGGAAGACTCATGCCTTCAGGACTTGAAGGGTTGCTGGCACAGAGAATTTGCTTCTATAGCCACTAGCCTCATCTCCTTGCTTCTGAATCTCCTTTATCCCCCCTTTCCCCTCGAAGTAGTTCTTCATCCCTACTCGGAGGATATGGAAAGCAGTGGCAGCTGGGCCATGGCTCATAGCTGAGGTCTGAAAACCATGGGTAGAGCCCCAGCCTCCTTCCCTCACTTGTGCAAGAGGCACAGCCACAAGTAATCCCCACAGCAGTGGGAAGCTGCGTGGGACACAGAGGGCCGGAGAGGCAAATTAACATCCTCAAGGTCCTTCTGAAGGTCGCTTTATGACAGAGAATAGGTCTCCGTTTCCTGGCCTCCAGAAATCCTGCTGCTGGCCCCACACAACACAATACCTTGTATTTTCCTTTTGCTAACGAGTTCTTCCTTTTTGCTGGGTATAAACAAGGCACAGAGCTGTCCTGGGCTGCGGGCACCACCACAGCCCCACAGTGATCCAGGGGCTCGTAGTACAAGACCATGCAGAGGAGCATGGTCTGCCATGACCACTGTCCTATGGTGCTGAAGGGGCAAGGGCCAACCTGAATACTGCCGGGCAGCCATCAGTTGTGGTTCAGGGGTAGCATCCATCTGCTGTAGAGGGATGCTGTGCCCTGACACCAGCATGTCAGAGGCGGGACGTGTGACTTTGCCTCTGGGGTAGCCAGTGAAGATGGGACATGGGGCTTAGCCTGATGGTTTGTCCCTGCATGTTGGGGAAGGCGCAGAGACCAGGCAGCATCTTGCAGGGAGATAGGTGCAGGCAGGAGGAGGCATCTCCACCCAGCCCTGCATGAGAACAGGGCAGAGAGCTGCTCTTGCGAGAGGTACCTGCATCCTGCTCCCCCAAGACAGTGCTGAATATTTGGCCTCCAGCCCTTTCTATGAAGTGCCAGCCCTCCTGGTGCTCAGGGGGTCCCCTCAATGCTAGCAAGGGTGTCTCTGATGCTCATGTGGTGCATGGTTGCTGCTCCCATACCTTCCTAGCAAGGGCAGCTATTAATATCCTGGAGGCTGTTCCCCTCCCCTCTTCCTTTCCCTGCTGGGGATAAACCAGCCCAATCTGCACAGGGAGCACCGTGAGAAAAGCCAAACCCTGGAGCAGTGTGTGTGTGCTTCGTGCTGTCTGGTGGAGGCAAGGCCTCCTGCTCCGGCCAGGGACCTCCCCTGCTGCTTACTGTAAATGTGTGCAAGATGAAACCCCAACCAGAAAACATTTCCTTCCTGTCCCTGTAAGCGGATCAGCCTCCTGTGGGGGCTGTGGGGAGCTTGAGAGATGTGATTCTGCCTGGGTCTGGTCAGCAGGACACTGTGGGGCAGCAGAAGGGATGCTCCAGGGGGTTGGGCTGTGGGGATTGGTTCTCTCAGGCTGTGGTGGTGCTGGATCTCATGGTTTGAGGTTCTGGGTTTGGGGGCTCTGGTGTTCCGTGTCCCAGAGCCGTGGGCTGCCAAGGTACTGGTGCGTTATCTGGTGGGGAACACTTTCAGGAAGTGTGAGAATAGCTCATTGTGTGTGTTTTTATCAGAAAATGGGGCCAGGAGCAGGAAGCCTGTGAGGTGTGGGGAGGCGAAAGGTTGCGCTCGCCTCCTCGGCCCAGGGCTTTCACTGCATTAACATTCACTCGCTGTGACTTCAGGCCCGTCTCCAGCAACGTGCTGGGACACGGGTCTCAATGGGGGCCCTTGATCCCAGTCCCTGGGCTGAGCTGCAGGTGTCTGGAGCCATTCCCGCAACAGGCATCTGCCCTTTGTGGCTTCCTCGCTCCCATTCCACCTTCCTCCTCCTCCTCACCCTTCCTCCCCCTTGTGCTCTGAGCTGCTCCCTCCGTTCTGGCTTTCCGGTGCCTGCAAACAATGTCCTTATTCACTCAGTGGCTGGGATTTGGCGACGAGGGGAAGGCCTGGGCAAGAGGAGAACGAAGGAGGGAGGCAGAGGAGCCAGCATGCCTGCCCTAGGCCAGCTGTGGTTAAAGGCACTCTGTGGGGCAATCTGGCTCTCTGCTCCCCCCGGTTTCCTACAGGAACAAGGGCTGTGTGCTCTTGTCGTTTGTCCACCTGCCCTCTTTAATACCCTCCAAACCTGTGGCTGGTTTCAGCCCAGTTTATTGGGAATTAGCATGTTGCAAGTGTCCCACAGGTTGATGTGTGGGACCTGGTTATTTTGGCTGGGGGTACATCCCTGTAGGATGCACAGCGCTTATTAGACATCACAGGAGATGTATGGGCTTCATTTACTCTGTGAACACAGAAAGGCTTTTCACTGCTCCAGCTCTCATTTAAAACCAGAGCTGCTCGGCAGGTCGGGGGGCACCGCTCTGGCTCTGGGCAGCTGCCAGGCTCCTTCCTGACACCCATGAGTCAGGCAGGGTCTGGCCAGCACCCCAGCCCTTGGGGAAGGGGTGCCGCGGGCTCTTTGCTGCCAGCTTTCCCCAGGGAGGCACACGAGGACCATTCTTGGAGCAGGCAAAACCTTGGGGCACATCATGACCCAGGGCCAGCCCCAGGGCCATGGGCTGCTGGGGGCTTCAAAGGGGGGATGAGAGGAGTGCTTTGCTCCAGGCAGCGCAGGGTGTAATGTGCTGTTATCATGGGCTCAGCAGGAACCATAGACTTATCCCCGTCCTTTGGGAGAGGACAGTGATGAGACCAGCCTAAAAAAAGCCACGGAGACATCTTGCCTGCAGATTTCTCCCTGCCTGGGAGGTCTGGGCAGGGTATGAGCTCCTTCCCACAGCCCAGTGCCCCCCTTTGCAGTGGGGGTTGTGGGGCAGCTGAGCTGGACCGGTGTGTGTAACACAGCCGCCACTTGTGGTGCTGCAGAGAGGTGATGGCTGTGGGATGAGGAGCCCTGTCTTAAGCTGTTAAACTTTCTGGCTGCAAGCATTCAGTCTGGCAGAAGTTCTGCCCTGTTGGGGCAGCCCTGTCCCCCTGCAGACATCCCTCATCCCCTGCTGGAGGATGGAACAAGACCTTGCAGTGCTTGCTTTACTTGCCATAGAAATGATCCTCTGAGTACCGTTTCCCTGCTAGCACGTGACCTCAGCACCTCAGATCCTCCTGACTTGCCATGATTGCTTTCCAGGATTCATCCTGTTTGCTGGCAGTGGGCTCCTCATCAGCAAGCAGAGGACAATCTCTGCTTGTTTCTCCTTCCATCTTCAGTGGTCCCGCTCCTGCACAGGTTGATGCCCATGGTGTGTTTGCAGAGAACCCTACTTAGGGTTTAGCCTTCCCCCCTCCTCCTTATGTTCTTCCATGAGAAGGGGGAATAACTTGCAATGCAGCAGAATAAACTGATGTCCAGCAGCTAGCCCCTCTCCCTGGGGCTGGCCAGCCTCTTACCCTGGCTGCAGATAAACTTACTGATGAATTAGATGAGTTCCCTCTCGGCTGCTGTTGGAATACAGAGCAGTTTTAGCCACCGCTTTGCAAACTGGCAGCGTGTCTCAGTAAAGACAAGCTGGGATCAGAGTCGCTCAGAGCCCGGGAAGGGTGCCTGCATGGGGGGAGCTGCGTTTCAATCAGCATCAAGGTCATGCATGAAATATGAGAAATTACCCTGAGAAATTCTGATCCTGGAGGAGGAGTTCATGACTTCAGAAATACCAGATCTGGGAGGGGATGGAAGGGGAAGGGATATATTTTCCTTTTCAAAATACCTAAGGAATTTCGCCTGTGCTGCAGAGACAATGAGATTTTGCCCCTCGGTGCCAGAAGGGGTAGTTCAGACCCATGTGTCTTGTTAAGGTTTTGGTTGTTGTGGGTCAAAAGCCCTCCCATCCTGCTGCAGTCCTAGGCATGCATGCGTTTTAAATCGCCCTAAAATCAGGAGAGTAGCTCAAATGTGAGATTTAAAGAAAACACTCCATGTCCTCTATTCTATATGCTTTCTATGATTTTAAGTTACATTTCAGTCACTTTTTTGCAGCTGTGAGGGATTATTAAATTAACTTATATGCATAGAAAGTTGCTTATAGATACATTTATGCACATTTTTGTGATTTCACACAATTGTATGATGCCAGGAGCTGAGTGCCCTGAGGTTTGTTACAAAACACAAAGGTTGGCAGCTCTGCCACGGCAGCTGCAGGGCGGTGGGAAGGGGACGATGGTACGTGCGTGTCTGTCCCTCACACTGGACAGGCTGGCAGGGTGGCCTCTGCCCGCTTGGCATCTGCCACTGATGGGAAGCCCTGCTTTCCCCCATGAGACCATCCCGGCAGCATCGGGGCGAAGAGCAGGGGCCGCATCAGGGCAGCTCTGTGTCGGACGCCTGATGCCGGAGTGGGATGAGGGTTTGGCCTCTGTGCCCAGCGAGCCAGCACGCTTGGACCCTGTCCCACATTCTTGCCCAGCCCTGCCTCAGCTGGCATCTGGGGGATGCGGGCCGGGGACCTGGCTGCTCCCCAGGGCTCCCCCACACTCAGCCATCCTCCCCATGGACTGGTGCGGGTGGGTCTGGCTGCTCGTGGTGGAGACAGCGAGTCTGCCGGCAGGGAGGGAGCTTCAGGGAAGGGCTCAGTGCGAGGCTTGCGATGGGTTCTGGCTCTGCAGCTTGGGCAGCAGGAAACTCGGCCTGCGCTGCAAGAGCTGCCCGGGCCCTGGGCTCCATCAGCCTCCTGCACACAGGGATGCGGGAAGGCATCTCCTTTCCTGGAGCAGGCAGCTTTCTCATCAGTTGACTGTGATTTTGGTGGGGAAATTCCAGCCTGCGGATGCCGGAGCAGGATCTGGAGCCAGGTGCGCTGTGCTCTGCGCCAGGGGATGTTGCAAACCCTGTTTTCAACCAGTGGTGCTGGGGGCAGGTTGTGTTGACGTGCACCTGCCTGCACCGCTGCTGGAGCAGGTTGCTGCCCACCGTAGAACGGCTCTTTAATGAGGAAAAAGGGAGATTTTTACTATGTGCATCAAACCTTCCTCCATGTAGACACTCCCACCTATTCAGCTGGTCTTAAACATAGCAGCAGCAATGCCCTTGTCTTTCTGTACGCATGTGCCACCAAATGTCCCCTCGTGCCTGGGGGTCTGTTGCTGGCCCTCGGACCCCGCTTCAGCGACTGTGCTGTGTGTCCATGTGCATGAGTGGGTGCACACACAATGCGGAGTGTGACTGTGAGTGGGAAACTGGGGTTTTTTTAGCTCCTCATTATTATCAATGGTAGGAGCCCCATGGCAGTGAGGCTGGAGGTGCCCGAGACCTTATGGAAAACAATAGGAAGGAGGAGGCTTCACATTCCTGCTCCTGAATTGAGTCGGAGGTGACAGCCTTTCCCTGCAATGCAATTAATCCCGGCAGCGCCTCTGCCGCCCTCCCCCTCCCGCCTCGTCCAGGAATTAATTACTTGATTATAAATCCCCGAGCGACAGTTTATAATAGCAATAATCCCCTCGAAATTCATCCTTGCTGCTGGTTTCTTCCCATCTCGCCCCTGTCGTTGAGTCTCTAACACCACATCTCTGTGCCAGGCAAAGCCCTTCTCACCGCGCTGGTGCCATGGCTGTTCCCTGGGATAACCACAGAGGGAGAGAATCTGGAGTTGATTTTGAGGGATGTTTTACTCCTGCTCGCAGGATGGAACCCGTCTCTCACGCGTAGGGGATGGGGAAGCGTGCAGGAGCGAAGCGCTCATGCCGATAGCTGGGGAATAAGGTTTTGTCCCAGTTATTAGGCTGATGGCCCAGGCCCAGCCCCAAGGAGTGGGGGCCGGGGGCTGGCAGCCTGGTGGGGGGAGGCCCTGTTTCTGCTCTCTCTGTCCCTCCCGATTATGCTGATGCTGGCTCTGGGGCTTGTCAGGGAACGCAGAAAGGATTTGGCACAGCACACAGGGGTGTGACGGGGGTGGCCATGTCTTGCAGGAGCCTGCTGGTGATGGGTGATGGGCCTCAAAACAGTGCTGCCATAGTGGCAGATGAGCTCTCCCTGTGTCCCCTCTGAACCAAACCCTGGTGACCGGGTTGCAAAACGTTACCCAAGGGGCTGCCCCCATCCAGGGGACCCAAATCAAGGTCCTCAGCTGATAAGGCAGCCCAGCACATGCAGCCCCTCTGTGTGGCCTTTTATATGGCAAGATTTCCACCTCCACCAGGCATGTCTGGGCTTTCAGCTCAGCAGTGGCACCCTGCTGTGAAGAAGCACTGTTCCTCCCGAATGACACAGGCAGAGCCAAGGCAGGCAGCACCATAGCTTCCTAGTGTGTGGCCACTGCTCTCTAACAACTGCTCCTCTCTCCCGTCTCTGCAGAAGATGCTGATGAAGCAGCAGGACCGCCTGGAGGAGCGGGAGCAAGACATCGAAGAGCAGCTCTACAAGCTGGAATCAGACAAGCGGCTGGTCGAGGTAACTGGTGCTGCCAGCCCATGGTCACCCCACTGTGGGCAATAGGGACAGGCTGCAGGGGCAGAGGGGCCAGGTTGGCAGGGAGGAGGGTGGCCATGCAAGGGTGAGTGGTTGGACAAACCTGCTGTCGTGCAAGTCATCCTTCAATGAAAAAACATGTTTGGGGCTGCCCCATAGTCTTGTGGGTCCTGGTGTGAGTTGAGAGGCAAGGAACAAAGCTGGCCTTACATATCAGATACCCCACCAAACCCTTAGCTCAGTGCAGACTTCCTGGCTTCATCCCAGACAGAAGGGGAGGGTCTGGAAGTGGGAAATCCCTGAATAAATCACTGAAATACCCAGGAGGTGTAAGAGATGCAAGTGAGTGTTTTGCTGGGATATGGATAAAACAAGATTAGCTTGTGGTCCTTAAAGCTCCTAGGCCTCCCAGAGCATGGGGGACAGGGCTCTGGAGCATGCTGTCCCCAGTCTGAGGTGGAGATGGGTATGGGAATGAGGATGAAGATGGGGATGGATGGGACTTTCCAAGGTGGTGTGGCAGATTGTTGCTTGGCATTAGCTCTCTGGAGCTGATCCTCACCTAGACCCCAGAGGCAGGTCCAAGGGAATGTCTACAGTGTCCCAGTTGGGTCTTGGCACATGTGGCTGCTGATGGCAGGGTTAGGTCTGTGTGGGTACTGCAGGGGGGCAGAGCTATGGTGCAGCTCTCAGGTCGCCCTCAGCCCTGCTGGGGAAAGGACCCCAGTGTCCTGGGACACCATGGTTGGAGGGTGCAGCGGGCCTGACCCTGCTGCTCTCCCCCAGGAGAAAGTGAGCCAGCTGAAGGACGAGGTGCGCCTGCAGTACGAGAAGATGCACCAGATCTTGGATGAGGACTTGCGGAAGACCATGGAGATCCTGGACAAGGCCCAGGCCAAGTTCTGCAACGAGAACGCAGCACAGGTCCTCCATCTCAATGAGCGCATGCAGGAGGCCAAGAAGCTCCTCAGCTCTGTGCAGGTGATGTTCGACAAAACTGAGGACATCAACTTCATGAAGGTAAGACAAGCTGGGGATGGGATGGGGGACCTGGGGAGGAGTGGTTGTGCAGGGAGCATGGGGGAGGTGTGGGACGTGGTGGGGAGGGGAATGGGGACACTGACAGAGCTAGCTGATGCCTTCAGTTCCCTCAGCAGTGGGAGAAGGCAAGGAGGAATGGGGCAGGCTCAGCACCAGCCTTGAATGAGGAGGTGCCGTAGCTGGAGATGGAGCTGGGACAGCCTGTGCTGGGGAGAGGGTGCTTAGCACCCCTGGGCAGCCTGTCCCCTCCTGGGGGGCCACAGAAGGTGATACCGAAAGGGGAGGTGGGTGCTACAGCAGGGACAGGCCTTACTGACCAATCTTCTCTTTCCCTTCCTAGAACACCAAGTCTGTGAAAATCTTAATGGACAGGTAAGTGTGCTGGGGAAGGGGCATGTTTGTGTTTGCAGGGTGACAGCAGCACAATGTCCAGAGGACAACCAGAGCCAGGGATGCTACAGGGCCTGGGAGAGGCATGTTTCCTGCCTCACTATTCCTCTTTCTCTGGGAGGATGAAAAAAAAACCCTCCTGCAGCCATTGAATCGACTCTTCCCCTTGGACCAGGGGAAACACAGTGTTGTGCTTGTGGAAGAGCAAAGCTGGGACCCAGCATCCCATCCAGCATTCCGTCCAGAGTGGGAGCAGCTGGGTTGGGTCACAGGGCTCAGTTGGCTCTGCTGGGGCAGAGGCAGCACTACTGGAGCCAATGGGAGCTGGGGTGGCCATGGTGGGGGACACAGGGGCTGCGGGAGGTTAATCCTGGCGTGGGACCTTCACAGCAAAGCTGCACAGGAAAAGTCCTGCCCATCAAGAGAGAGCCAGCTCCCTGCTGCTCTCCACACTGCTGCCCTAGGGAAGGGGTTTGGCCCCAGAGAGGTGTGAGGAAGGATCCATCTGACCCTCCCCTGAGAGTACCTTGTCCCTCACATCTCTCCTCTCTGCCCATGGTCCCCAACAGGACCCAGAACTGTACAGGTGGCAGCCTGCCCCCACCTAAAATCGGCCACCTCAACTCCAAGCTCTTCCTAAACGAGATCGCCAAGAAGGAAAAGCAGCTCAGGAAGTTGCTGGAAGGTGGGTGAAGCCTGAGGGGTGCCAGGGGGAAGCATTGCACCTCACTACCTCCTGTATCCATAGCTGGGTGTCCTGTGGATCCCAGTACAAGAGGGTGGGGAGAGCTGTTGGGATGCAAGGACCTGTGGGAACCACTCTGCAGTCAGTATGGACATGGAGATGCCATGAAGCCAGTTCCTGTCTCTCCCCAGGACATTCCCCTTGGCCTGTGAAGCAGCTGTGTTTTGGGGTGACAGAGCAGAGGGGCTGGCCATCAGCAGGAAATGTTAGTGGAAAGCTGGGGGTTGGTGCCTGGGCAGGGACAGCCAGGGACCAGCGTGGCACCACAGCCCCCAGCCTATGCATGGGAGCAGACCGCATCCTGCGGAGGTTGCGGGTACTCAGGAAGGGGATTCGGGTTTGTCACCCAGGCTGTCCCACCCTGGTCCTGTTACAGACCATGGTCACGAGCTGTGCATGGGCTCAGCCTATGCAGTGAATGCAGAGCAGCACCTGAGGCTGCTCTGAGCCTGCCCACCAGGTCCTGAATGGAACCTGCAAGTTCACCTGTGTATGGCTGTTTGCCCAGTGTGCTGCTGGTGAGGCGGGATGGGGAACCCTCTGCTCGTGTGGGGCTGGAACATGGGTCCTGGGGCTTTGTCGCAGGTCGGGACCAGTACCCTGGAGCTGTACTTGGTGCAATCCCCCTCTCCCGTTCTCCTCTGCAGGTCCTCTGAGCACCCCCGTCCCCTTCCTGCAGAGCATCCCCATGTACCCCTGCACTGTCAGCAACTCCGGCGCGGAGAAGCGCAAGCACTCCACCGCCTTTCCCGAGGGCAGCTTCCTCGAGCCATCGTCCGGGACTGTGGCGAGCCAGTACATGAGCCAGGGCGCTTCGGCTGGCGAGGGGCAGTCCGCACAAGCCATGGTGCCTTGTAGCTCCACACAGCACATAGTTGGACTTCCCAGCGGCCCGCAGCCGGTGCACTCGGGCTCCGTCTTCAACCCATCTCACTACCCCAACACCACATCATCTCAGCAGTCCGTGCTCTCCCAGTACGGTGGGCGCAAAATCCTCGTCTGCTCCGTGGATAACTGTTACTGTTCCTCCGTGTCCAACCACAGCGGGCACCAGCCCTACCCGCGGTCGGGGCACTTCCCCTGGACGGTCTCATCGCAGGAGTATTCGCACCCGCTGCCGCCTGCCCCTGCCGTCCCACAGTCGCTCCCGGGACTTGCCGTGAGGGAATGGATTGACGCATCCCAGCAGCACGGGCGGCAGGATTTCTATAGGGTGTACGGCCAGCCGTCGGCGAAACACTACGTCACCAGTTAACCATCACACACGGCCCGCTCCGTGGCGTGCTCCGAGGGAGAAGTCTGGTTTGGTTTGGCTTTTCTTCCCCACCATCACCCCCTTTTAAATCAAGCCCAATGTTTTCCCCACCTCCCGGCCCCCCCCCCCCAGGATTTTGGGGAGGGTTCTTCCCTCATCCCCCTCTTTTTTTTTTCAATCCCTTTAAAATGAAATAATTTTTTTTCCTTCTAATTCCTCTTTTTTTTATTTAATTTTGGAAAGTCCTTCCTGCCCCTCGCTGGGGAAAGACGAGGGAGAAATTACTGAGAAGAAATTGATGGGGATTTCAGTCGGGCATCTGCGCCTGTGCTCTTCCTTGCTCCTCTCTGCCTTTGGAAAACTCCAGAAGGGACAATGGCACCTTCCCTCTTCCCATTTCTCCGAGTTCATTTTTATTCCGGTTTGGTTCCGTTTTCCCTCTTTTTCCCACCCTTCTCTTTCCCTTTTGAAAAAGAAAGCCACCCATCACGGATTCCGTATGAAATGTAGATTTTGGGTTTGTTACCTTGGTTTTTCTTTTTTATTTTAAGAGGCTGATTTTTTGTGTTCCGAGGCCACCTCTCACACCTATTGGCATTTTTTGGTTGTTTTCCTTCTTTCAGAGGTTTGTAAATACACGATGGCAGGAAATTAATGCACAAAAACAACAAACAAATGGAAAACCACAAAAAAAGGGAAAAGAAACTTTAAAACAAAAGAAATCGCGAATAAATCAATAAACAAAGAACCTGTTCTCGTCTCCAGGAGGGGCCGCGTGGCCCCGCACCCCCCTCCTGCCTATCGCTGATGCAACTTCCTGTAACAAGCACTTTGTATAAAAAGAAAGTGGACTTCCTGCTATAAGGCACAGGTATTTATTCTGTAACCGATTTTAGAACACACACACACACACAAAGTACTCAAATAAATGTGATCACTTAGTGCAAACGCCTCGCTCTGCTGCAGCTCTTCCCCCCGGGAATGCCAGCTCCGGCGGGAAGCTCCCATCTGCTTTCGGAAGGAACCGCTCCAACGAGGATGCCGATGATGGGGATTTTCCACAGGGCTGTTTGGGAGGGAGCAGTGCGGGGATGGGGTGACAGCAGGTGCCCACCAGCGCCCGTCCGGCATCCCAGCACTGTGGGGAGGATGCTGGAGCCGTGTCTCCCTGCCGGCTCCCTCCCAGCTGGTGAGGATGTGAGTCAGGCATGGCGCTGGCCAGGCCGCATCCTGCCTGCAGCCTCCAGAACAATCCCCATTGTGGGATGGGGACAGGGTTGGGGATGGGGACAGCAGCTTTCCTGCTTTCTCCGGCATCCACCATGCCGGCCATGCTGCAGCCCCACCACCCAGGCTCCATCCCCATTGGCCCTGGGGCTCTCTGTGTGCTGGTGGCACCTTGGGTTGGTTCAGGGACTGTCTGCTCAGCCATGGATGGGAAGGAGCAGGAGGGAACCTTCAGACAGAGCTTACACTGGAGCCAAGGCTCGCCTGGCTGTGCCTGTGCAGGGGCGAGCTCTTCGGCTGGGGAAATTGGGGCTGACTTTGTAAAGCAGAGCACTGTCTTGGAGGCATTTGGGTTTTTTCCATGGTGCTCTTCGGCCTTGGCTTCCTTTGTTTCTTCCTGGTTTTGTTCCGGTTTGGATTCCCCCCTTGCTTTGGTGGGAAATGAAGAGGGAAGGGGGTCTTAGAGAGCTGAAACCAGAAGGGCAGTGGGTGAAGGGAGGGGACCTTTGTGCTCAGTGCTGCCCATCCAAGCTCAAGGGAGGCAGGAGAAAATCCCGTGCCAAAGGGGCCCCTTTCCAGGCAGTGCCCCCACTAGTCTGTGCACAGGGTGCTGCGCTGTGCTGCCAGGCTCTTCCCAGCCCCATCCTGTGCAGACACTTCAGAAAACACCCAATCCATTGGGATATTTGGGGGGTTGCCTCTTGGTCACAAGCAAAGCACTCCAGTGGGATGCTCACAGCTGCCACCACAGGGACCACACGATGCTTTCCTCATGTCCATGTGCCCAGCTGTGGGAGAAGGGGGAAGAGCCCCAGGAGTGACAGGGACACAGGGGTGAGATGAGTGACTTCCCTCTCTGTGGAGGTGGTCCAGGAGCAGTCTCTGATCCACAGCCCTGGCCTTCCCGCACCACACATCCCCTGTTCTTGGTGCCTCCATGTTTGCCCTCCCAGCTGTCATCACCATTACCACGCTCTTCCCCCTTGGCACAGCTGCCTCCTCCTGCAGGACTGGACAGCTGCCGCATTAGGGCACCTGTCTCTATAGCCCGTGGGGACAGGGATGGGGATGGGACACCGGGTGACCCCTGAGGGCTTGGGACATGTCCTCACTGTGTGTTCCCTGCACCTGTGCAAGAGGGAGCAACCCCAAAACCAGTGGGGGCAGAGCCCTGGTGCCATGGCCCCCTGTGCCCTCCCCAGCCAGGAAGAGGATACTGGGAACCACAGCACCACATCATCACACCCCATGTGGTACTGATGGAGTTGATGCTTCCCCCGGGGTCACCCCCTGAGGGGTGGCAGGAATGTGTGCCCTCAGCCCCAGTGGGTTAACAGTGTCCCAGGCCACTGGGAGGGGAAGCACGGATGCTCCATGCTCCGATGCTCCATGCTCTGGTGCTCAGCAGGGTTTTATTGATGGATGGCTCTGTCCAGGGGGTGGGAAAAGCAGGGGGAGCAAGGCACATCCATAAACAGCTCGAGTTGTGAATGGAAAGAGACAGATTAGGAGCCAGGTGAAAACATGTCACGCAGAGGGAAGAAAAATGAGCAGCTGGGCCAGACCAAATTGGTGTCTGATGAAGGACGTGGGGCCTGGTGGAAAAAGGATCCCGGGGCTGCTTGGGGGAGGCTGATGGGGAACAGCTGGAGCTGGACACGCACATCTGGCTGAGCAGGGTGAGGGGAGAGGCGGAGGCAGCAGCAACCACCAACCCTCCGGCCACCACCGGGCGCTGGGCTGCGGCTCATCCCCAGATGGGTGCGTGAGAGCTGCTGATGCTTCATTTCCAGGCTGATCCAGGGGCCATCCCTCAGCAGGGATTTACCCGGTGGGGTTCAGGCTCTGCCATGCGGAGGGGTCCCCAGGTGGAGGAGCCGCTGCCTCTTCCTCCATTTGCATACATGTAAATAAGCAATCAACATAATGAGGGCGAATGCAAACCAGGCTTTCAGTTTGCAACCAAGTCCTATTTTTAACCTTGGAAAAGGGTTTCAGCAGGAAGCCGCAGGCCCTGCTCCGGGGGCTGTCGGCACATCCAGCTGTGTGCCCCAAAGCATTGCTGACCCCATGGCCACCACTGGGTCAGTGCCTGCTGCGCTCCGCTCCCTTTCCCCAAGGAAACAGACCTCAGATCCTTATGGAAACATGGGCAACACTGCACCACATACCAGCCCATGGGAACCTTTATGGGCAGCTCTCCCACCCACCAAGCCCCTGGGTGCTGCTTCAAGCGGGGGTGTGCACCCAGGGAACCCCCCCGGCACCCTGGGAGCAAATCCCCATGCTTATACATGAGGGGTATATTTAGATGGCATCAATCTGAGCTTGCACATCAACCTTATAAATATGAAAGCCCATCTCGGCAAGATGTTTAAGATACCTCATCAGCCCCTGGAAAATATGCAGGAATATTAATTAGCCAGATTTGGGTATTATCTCGTAATGAATAAATGAAGAGACTCACTGCCTGCGATGAATCACTGGTGGCTTGGTGGGGTTTGGGTTGGGGTTTGTAAAGAAAAGTGTATTTCGGAAGTAATTCCCTCCTTTTAGACCAGTGCCCATGGAGGGGCTCAGGGGACACAGCTGGGCAAGGGTGGGACATCTCAGGGTGCCACTTACATGCAGGGACCCTAAAGGACCCTTAGGGCTGGTGTTTTGCAGCCCTTGGTTTGGCCTCTGCTGGCTGCACTGCCTCTGGGATGGAGGGATGGAGAGATGGAGGGATGGAGGGATGGAGGGATGGAGGGATGGAGGGATGGAGGGATGGGGACAGGGTTGGAGCCTTGCTGCAGCTGCAGCAGCTCTGGGCCCAGGATGGAGGTGGGAAGTGCAGCCTTAGAGCTTTAAAAACTTACTTCTGACTTCTCCCTCTCCTGCCTCCTGCTCTGCATCCTCCAGCTGGGCCAGGATGGGAACGTCCCAATTGCTGAATAAACCTGGATGAAGGACACGCTTCAAACAAAAACGCTAAACAAGAAATGTCTTTGTGCAGTCAGATGGATGCTTCTCCTCGCCAGCATGCAGCAACTTTGGGGGCCTTCTTTGGGGCACCCCACATGGCTGTGGGGGCTGTAGAACTCCCTGTCAGACCCAAAACCTTGCATACAGCCACAAGCAGAGACTTGGGAAAGGGCTTGGAAGATCTCCATCACTGCAGAGCACTGCTGCACTATGGGATGCAGCAGCCATTGGGGTTTTGCCATTGCTGCCAGCTCTGGAACCATCTCCTCCCCTGGCCTTAAAGCTGAGGCACCCTGAGGGTGGTGGAGCAGGGGGCTCAGGGCTGAGCAGGGGACAGCCCAGCTGGAGGTGGCAGAGGATGGGGACACCAGCACAAGCCTCGAGGTCCCGGTTGATGGGCCAGGCAGCAGCACCATGGGCACAGGGACAGGGGACCGGAGGAGGCAGGTCGGGACAGAGCAGCCGGCAGGTCCCTGGTCCCCCCCCGCGCGTGGCGGCTGCCGGGGGTGCGGGGCGCTGCCGGCTGCCGGAGCTGCCATTGTTTGCCTTCAATCAAGATGTTTCAGGCAGAATCAAAAGCACCAACTGGGGAAATCATCATCACAAAAAATCTTGCGCCTGCAAAATAGGTCAAGTAAGACTCCAAAGAGAGAGAGCGTCTGATCTGCATTGCAAGGAAGAATAGCAACAGCTGTGATCTCCAGTATATATGGATGGGCTGGGGGGGGATAAATATATATATCCATGCATATGTATAACCGCTTACAGCTGTTGGGCCGTATGTTCATTAGGGCCAACTGTTTTGGAGGCAGAGGGATCAGCGCTAATCGGGAAAGGGAGTTTATCATCACATTCAGAGGCAAAAGTGTCAGGAGCAACTGCAGCCCCCCCGCTCCGCAGCCCGCACCAGCTGTGCTGCACTGAATGCACCCAATTCAGCGTGTCCCCCCCGGCCCCCGCGGGGCTGCCAGAGCTGCGGATCCTGCCCCGGCTCCACACGCAGCCCCAGCCCCCAGCTCCAAGGGTCACCCCAAGGCACATTGAGGTTGCTGTGCCTCAGTTTCCCCATTCCTGCAGCCCAGCTCTCCATGCTCACACTGCTGTCCTGGCTCACTGTGCCGTGGCCTCCTCTGTTATCCCTGCCTGGCGCTGGTCTCACAGGTGCTGGCTGTAAAAATGAACTCAAAATACATATAAATCCTCCTGTCTGACACTGCAGAGGGTGATGGAGCCGGGGCAGGACAGCTGGATCAACCACCCCAGTGCTGCCTGGCCAGTGTGGACCCAGCTGTCATGGGCTGCAGTCCCCAGCCCATGGGTGATGCTCTCAGCATGGGGGGACCTTCTGTCCCCATCAGCATCCCTCTCGGCACCCTGAGCCCCTGCCAGCTCTCCTCTGCCAGCCAGGAAAGCATCCAAGCTCGCAGGCTTCAGCTCCCATCAGTAGCACAAATAAAGGTTGCAAACACAAGCAGCAAGGACAACTTCTGCTTAAAAATACCTCTCATCCAGATGATTTATTCCCAGGTGTTCCTGCCAGTGCCTAACGCAGCTCAGACCTGGGCCCTAACCCACCTGACAGCTCCTCTTCCTCACAGGGTTATTTGTTCAGGGCTGAATTTGGCTGCCTGGTTGTGCTGCCCGTCAGGCTGCGGCTCAGAGCCGCGCGGTCACGGCACATTGCGAGCAGAGGGGCTCCTTCCAACCCCTCCGCTTCCAACTGGGGTTTTGCTTATTTTGATTGTACTTTTCCCATTAAAAGGACACAGATATTCATCTTGGTCAGCCAGCTAAATGGGAGACGTGGAGAGGGCACCCCCACATCCCATGCTGCTCCCAGCAAGCCTTTGACAGCGTCCCCCAGTACCGACTGCAGCTTTACAGGAGTTTCGCTTCCAATCAGCACTGGGAAGGGAAATAAGTGAACAGATTGCGATAAAAAACCCAACAAGCCCAAATTCAGCCAACTGAGCCCGGAGCTGTGATTCAGCCAGGAGCCAGCGGCAGGGCTGCGGGCCGAGCTCCTGTCCATGCTTCATCAATGTGGAAAGCTTCAGTGCAGCTCCTGGGTCATGCAGTTATTGGGCAGTGTGGCCAGAGCACTGCATGGCCACTGGTCCGGCAGAGCACGGCAGGGATGGGTGATGCCCATTGTGGCTACAGCGCTACAGCTCTGCAGCCATAGACAATTTGATTTCTCTGCTCTGATAAAGGCGAGTGCAAGGCCATAAACACAGGGAAACACTGGTCAAAGAGGAACAAAACCCTCAGTGTTTATTTCCCCTTCAGGCTGTGGATTATTAGTAGTATTATTTTTCCCCTCCCCACAGCCAATCCACTCGGTTCCTCGTCCTTTTGGGAGCACTAAATTCATTCATCCCGTGCATGCAAAGCGGGGTTGTGCGGGGAAGCGCGCTGCCGTCCGCCCCAGCAGACGCATGCAAGGTCACAACCAGCCTCGCCATAAATTACAGCGCGTCGCACCGTAAACAGCACCGGGAGAGGGGGAGCAGGGGCAGGGGCCTCCGGGGCCGATCCATAACGTTGTGACAAGTCAAACAACCCTCAGGGTGTTCACTTGCCAGAGGAATATTTTTCGCATCCAATCCATTAGGCAAAACGAGATGAAAAAATATTTCCTACTTTGTGGAAAAAATACCAGTGCTCGGGATAAAGTGTGCCTTAAAAAAGAGAGAAAAAGAATTAAGTGTGACCATCCATAATGGTTTCTTTTCCAGCGGCTCTGACAGCATTCCAGGCATCCCGGCCGTGCAGGGAGGGAGCTGATGCTTAGGAGCTCTAATGGCTTCTCGCTTCTTGGAACAGTAATGAGTCAAATTAGCTGGAAAGGAACAACCCCAGAATTCGCTTCCCTCCCTCTAAACCCCCTCCAAACCCTGAACCAAACCCAGATTGTTTGCTGCTTTTCTCTTTCCCTTTCCCTTTCCCTGCCAGGTCGGTGGGGACGTGTTCCCTGACACGCTGCTTTTTAATCTACAAAATGGTTCCTGACATGGGAAGATCGCCCCAAAGTTTGGCTTTCCCGCTGGCAGGCTTTTCTGAGAGCTCTGGGCAAGGGAAAATCCAAAGGGAAAAGGCTTCTTCCAACTGTTTGACCACTTCTAGTACCGGCAGCTGTCTCTGATGGGGAGACAGAGGGCAGTGGTGGAAGAGCAGCCCCACAGACTGAGTGGCAGCTCCTCAGCCGGCCACTGGGAAACGAGCCTGTGGAAGGGAAAGGATCACCCCAAACACGAGCTGTGTTTCTACTAAATTTTAATTTTTTATTTTTTTTCTTTTCTTTTCTTTTATTTGACACAGACATCTCCATCATACACCGACTCACAGCATGGCCAGGTGCTGCAAACACTCCTTTCGGGGGAAATCCCAAAAGGGAACATAAAAGGAAGAGCTTGTGTGGACCCGGCCAGCTCAGGGAATGCAACAGTCGCCACCGTTTGCTTTTGAAGAGGAGCGAGCCCGGTTGGGCCCAGGAGAGTTGGAGCGGGTTGGTCTCCTCCCAGTACACTTAATGGAACGTCTGGTGATCAGTTATAATATAGACAGAGAAAAGGGTCATTAACAGGCAAGAAGCAGTACTGGTAGGGGCAGAAATGGGACAAAGGGTGCATGAGGCTTTGGCAGGCATTCTCCAAGGGCACGGAGAGAAGAGATCCTCCACCAGAGCTGCGGCCAGAGGAGGACAACACTCATGGTCAGAGCAGGGGTTTGGACTCCTGCTCCCTGATGTGCCCTTGGAGGATTTCACTTCTCCATCATCTCTCCCCTCCTGAGAACACAGAAGGGGCAGGAGAGGCATCGTCCATCTACCGCAAAAGTAAAACCACATTTAATGATGTGAAAGTGAACCAATACAAACTCCTCGTGGGAGGAGGATTAACCCCTGCAACAAACTTCTCAAGGCCTGGGCTGGATCTGTCACCCTGAGCCTTTAAATCAAGGCTGGGTGTCCCCCTACCAGGGGTGCTCTAATTCAACCACAAGTCACCGTGCTGGCGGGGTGGCATTTAATGGGCTGTGTTATGAGGGAGGGAGGTCTGGAGAGAGGAACAGAACAGTCCCTTCTGGCTTTAAACATCTCTGAATTGATGCGATGCGTGGCAGAGCTCCTCCTATACCAATGAGACGGTTGGTTTGCTTCCCCTGAATCTCACTTAAAGGAGGGCAAAGCAGGCAGAGTTGGAAGGACAAAGCCTGGCGTATGCAGTTACCATAAGCCAAATGGGAGCTGAAGGGCTGGGAGAGGGCAATGGGCTTCTCTGCGCAGAAGCAGGCATTTTGGGCTGGCCCTAGCCAGTTTTGCAGGTGATATTTAGCCAGGTGCTGCCAAGGGAAGAGAGCCCTGCCGAGGGTATAACACATGTAAATACATTCAGATAAGGAGCAGCAAGAAAACAACCTCAAACCATTTCACATTTTCACCAGGTGGATACATGGAGAGATGTTTACAATACAAAATGCAGTTCCAGCCATCACTGCAGGGTGATTTACTTGCATCATGGTCATTTTAACCCTCCGCCTCCATCCCCCCAGCACAGCTCGCTCTAGCAAGGTCTTCCTCGCTTACTACTTGGTGCAGGTAAACCCAATTAATCTCCCGGATTACAGGTGAAGCTCTGGCTGGTACAGATAAACACAACCAGTATGTGTAGCTACACGCAAACGTAATGAATGAGCCAGCAAACACTTCTGGATCCTGCGTTCAGTAAGGCAATTTTTGCTTCCAAATTCGGGTGACAGGAAAATGACTACATATTTATTTTACACACATTTCCAAGTTAACTTGTGTGAGCGTAAAAAACCCAAATTACCCTCCTGGATGCTTTTTGGATCTAGAAAGCGAACTGTGGCACAGGTGGGACGTCACAGGGTAGGTTTGCCACTGGTAAAATAGTAGGGAGCAGGGAAGCACCAACTCAACCCCTTGACAAGTGAGAAGCAGCAAAGCCCAAGCTCCAAAAGGGACTGTGTTCTGCCCTGCCTGGGCCAGGGGATGGGTACCCGAGCATTTCACTCTGTAGCTGACATGCAGTACAGGCAAACCCAAAGCTCAGGAGTAGCTCTCACAAAGCTCTGCCACTCAGACAGCACAAAGCATGCCTACAAGCAAGGGCTGCAATTCTTTACAGTGCTTCAAGCAAATGCATTAATTGCAAGGAAAAGGCGCTGCTGGGATGCATTCTCCTCCTTGGGCTGACCCAGGAACACGCAATGCTCAGATTCCTAGGCTTCCTGATAAGCCATTGCAGCTGGGGAGTCACTGAAGGAGCTATGTTTAAATGAGCATCTCTCATCGTAGCACTCCTTACTCAATCCATGCAGAGCCGGAGCTGTGTCACTCTGTCATTAGCGATTGCTTAACAGCTCACTTGAGCCTGCTCTTCCCCCTCCTCCCAGTCGTCTGGATTTTAAAGCAAGGCTGTGCTATTCCGGCATGCGTGTCCTGCCTCGGTGCTGGAGACAGATGCACTCAGAGGGTGCTGACTCACGGACGCAGGCAGATTAAACTTGGATTGCTAAAGCAGTTGCTGTCCCAGCTGTCCCTCGGCCCCCAGCCACAGCACAGACAGCTGAACTACACATAGATCAACCCCCAAACACTACTATACACCCTAATGTATGGGGGGACCAAGAATCGGCCCCAGATGACTTTAATCTGCAGGGCTGTAACGTGTAGGCAGCCAGAGGCAGCTTCACGTACAGTGCAGATGTTTCTGCCAAGAGGTGGAGACATCCAGGGGAAGGGAGGAGCAAAGAGCTGGGAGCTCCAGGGGTGTCAGCCGTCTGCCCGGGTCCATGAGTCAACTCGCTGACGCGTGGTGAAGCCACATGCTTTAGTACATGCAGCTTTCCCCACACTGCCCGCCGGTCTGTCTCCAAGAGGTGGAAGGGGTAATGCAGTCCCTAGTCATGCTCTGGCCTTTCGCAGGCAGGCAGCAAACAAAGCTGGCAAGCAGGGCAGTGGGATTATTTTACCATCTGTGCATTAGAAACTGGCCCAGGAGTCACCAAGCTCGCTTCATGCGGGACATGGCTGCTTTGGCGTGCTAATGACTCCTGCTCGCTGTCAGCTGGGGCTAGATTTGAATTGGGGATGAGGAGGTGGAAAACACATTCCCTTTTCTATTTCAGCAACCGCATCCTTTTAGAGCAAAGCCAGTTTGGAGAAGAATGACTCCTCGCTTTAAAGAGCGCTTCCCATCTGCTGTTCATCAGCATCCTCATCCTCCACCAGGACAATCCTGGGGGGGACCTTGGGCCCTGGGCAACCAGCCCACCACGGGGCAGCCCCCTTGAGTCCCTTGAAGGGCTCAGCAAAGCCTGCTAAGGAAGCCAGGGGAGGGGGGGGGGGGGGAGTTTAGGAGAATATATTTTGCACATTTCAAAAAGGAAACCTGGGACCTGATATCTCATTCTATAAAGTAATCATGGACTTAATTGCATTTTGCTGCAGAGTTGCCTTAACATCAAGGGAAAATCAAGAGGGATTGTTCAACATCAAGACTAATCTCACACATGGAACTTATTGAACGGAGGAACCACGTTTTTGCTGGCTCAAGGTGAAATGCTAGGCTGAATTCTCCTTCAGCTGCGAGAAAAGCCCTAGGCACGCTCATCCTGCATTATTCCAACTGTAAAGAGCTTCAATTATATACATATAACCCTTCCCTCCCTTCTTCAGTGGTGTCGCAATGCAACAGTGCCTCGTTATGATCAAACTCCTCTTTTATGGCTATAGGAATGTGCGGAAGTCTTCTACCCTCATTACACAAATGACTCCTTAGCAGCTTTATTTTAAGAAACTACCCACAATTGGTAACACAACCGCATTTTATCTATCACTGAGGGGAAGCTGTGACTGACACCTGAGTGTGTCCTCAACAGCTGCAGACCTGCACGTATAGGGCAGGTCCTATGCATCTAAGCAACTACAGGAACTCACCACTCCCTCTGCACCACACTGAAGCACAGTCTTGCTTCTGCTAACAAACTTGCTTGCTAAATAGACATTTAATACTATTTATGCATAGGGAGGAAATATAGAATTCCTTTATTGGGGTAAAAAAACGATACTAAAGAGCAGGTCAAGTTCCAAATCCAGCAGTAGGTTTTAACCAGTGTTGTTCCCTTTTTTCTCGCTTTTTCTTTTAACAGCTGTAGCTGTGCACAGATGGAAAAACATTTGGTCAGAAAGCAGCAAATTAGTGTTTTCAGGCTAGAATTCTGCTCCCACCGCTCCTCCATTTCCATGCAGCTCTGAATGCTTTATTTCTTCTTAGCACTGACATTTTTGCACACCCAATTCATGCCGTCCTTCAGACAGAGAAAGGTAACATTAGTCAAAGGAAGGGAAAAGGAATCCCCCAGTCCCACCTGGCCACCATTCTGCAGGCACCGTGCTCTACCTCCTCATCCACCTCCTGCCTGCTCCCTGCACCCAAAACCACTGTGGGTTAAAAAAATAAGTGCTTCCTTGCTCAGCAGATGTTGTCACACAGAGCTTATTAAATCTTTCATCTGACCATAAAAAGCATCATCATCTCATCATGTCACAATGTGTAGGTCCTTCGAGGAAGAATCATTTTGCAGTCGAGGTGCGTCAGTGGCAGATGAAGGCTCAGCTCCAGGTTCAGCTACAGATGATTTGTGTAACCTTGGGTAAGTCATCTTATCTTTGAGACTGTGGATTTTAGGGGGCTGCTTGCTATACAGTCAGCTCCCTGCTAAGACATACGGCTCTAATTCTCTGCTCAGCTGCAAGCCTTGAAATCCAGATCCACAAAAGTCACTGCAATAACTGGATCTGGACCCTGCTCCCTGATCCTTGGGGCCCCCACAGAAAATGGGCTCTCAGGGGCTCCACGGGGGTTCAGTGAGAAATGATGTGGTCATGTTTTAAGAGGCTGATATATTCTTCAGGCAGCTTTCCTGACCACAGCAAGCAGGACAGTAGCACTTCTGCTGCAAGTACCTCATTTGCGAGTTTATTGCTCCTATCCCAGAATGGGACACATTATTGAAGGCCAAGCAACACTTTATCTGCTCCTGTCAGTTATCTATTAGGAGACACACACAACGGAGAGCAAGATGCACAGTCTCCTCGTATTTGTGCCCCATCATACCCATTACCTCTGCCATGCCTATGTGGTGTCTCTGCTGACAGGGAGGCACACGGCAAAAGGTAGAGGTTTGGGGATGAGAGGGGAGCAGCACAGCTTTGTGCTTTGAAATTGGGCAAACACTACCTTAGAGTCCAGGGCAGGGGGATTTCACTGTATTATGTTCAGTGGCCATTTTTAGATCATTAAAATTATAATGAGACCTTGAAAAAAGATCAGGACCTTTGGGCCAGCATCGTGGCTAGCCCTGTGGCAGAAGTGTTGCTGGCTTCCTGCACCATTGTCCCCAGACTGCCAAAAAGCCACCAAGAACCTCAACCTCTCCAAGGACGAAGAGCCAGAGGCACAGCACAGCAGGACCTTTGGGTGAGCAGAGACCCAGTGCCGTGCCTCCATGCTGCCCCTCAGCCACCAAGGTGGTGGCCATCTCAGAAGGGAGCTAAAGAGTTAAGAGAGAAGAGAGGGAGTCCTTAGGGCTTAATCAGAAGCAGAGAAGTTCTCACTTGAAAATACCAATTCACCTTGATAGCTGCGCTATGTGACACTTCTTATCTGAAGGGGAGCAGCGACTTTTGAAATCAACCCTTGTTGCTGTGTTAAATAAAGAAAAAGAGGGCCCAGCTTCTGTGCTGGGGTGCACATGAGGCGCTATGCCAATAACACTTCTAACTCTAACCTTGGGGAGGGTTGATGTCTCCAGTTTCATTTATTTATCTCCACAGCAGAGCTCAGTGTAAAACAAATTGTCTGAAATCCTCACAGCAAATGGGAAAAGATGAGAGGTAGATTCATTTTAAGGCCCAGTAGCTTTGTGTCTTCCCCTTTCAATAACACTGATAACCTAGGTGTAAAACATGTAATGCCTTAAGCAATCAATAGTGTGGTTTAAAGCTTATCACTTTAGAGAGAGAGGGAGCGAGTGATTCCCAGCATGAGGAATGCCAGGGCTTAACAATGGGGCTAGGAAGAGAGGTGTCAAGCCTTTGGCTTGATTGTGTGCTTTAGAAATATGCATGATTGCCTGCAAAGAGTAAAAATAAATAAATAACTAAAAATGCTCCCACAACGATTCCAGCTTCCCCTGCTTCGGAAGCAATAATCACATTTGCACACATCATGGCATACAAGGCAAGCAGAGCTCCTCATTCATTTTGAATGTAGGTTTATTTGCTGAACCAGAACAGCTGAGACAGCTTAAAGTAATAAATATCAGCTGACACCCTCTGCTATTCAGCACAGTAATCCCAGAAACAATACATCACTGCAAAACAACAAACACGCATCCTATCTTCTACCTAATCTGACCACAACCTGAATTCACAGTGATTAAAACTCTGCCTGCTGCCATTTGGGAGCTTGGGAAGGGGGAAAGACAGACCGTTTCTGCACCAGCGTGGCGAGGGTCATAAAGCAGAGTTTATGATGGGATTTACCATGGCTGGGAGCCTGTCTGCATCAAGCATTTAATAAGGGCAAAAGAATGACATAGCAAAATGCAAAAGGAAAGGTGAACTCCAAACAGGCTTGAAATACGTAAGTAGGTCACCAAACTTTTATATCAAGAAATGATTTAAAAAATCTCTCTTCTGGCATAAGTTACCTGACACAAAAAATCACATTTAATTGTAAATATCTCCCTGTCTGACAGTGCTAACAGGAAAATGAATATGCTCAGCCCTACGTGTGTTGTATCAGAGAGGTACGTGTGAGACACCTTCCTCACCTACGACCACATCACTGCTACATCCATAGCTTCCGGTGCACCTTTGGGACTGTGTGTTCTGCGGCACCCCCAAATACTCTGGAGAGGGCAAACGCAACAGAGAGCAAAAGAAACTAAAAGGTATGCTTGCAGTCTTTCTGCCTAAGGTTTGAAGCAGAATGGAAGGCTGGTAAAATAGAGAAATCCAGGGATGCTGATACAAACACAAAGAGCTGCTATGGGGAGGGCACATGGGAAGGAGGAAATAGTGCTTGAAAGAATGAAGTCCACAAGGAGTCAACTGTTGTCATCCTTTGCCTCTACACACTCTGTCCCTACATCTGCATGCTTAAAAGATGGCTCTATGCAAAAAGTACAGTCCCTACAGTAACATTTAGATCTTGATAGATGTCCTTGTGCTGCTTTGTTGAGACACAGAGACGTTGGCAGGTACTCTGAGGATGGAGACGGATACAATATTAGTATTCCAGCCTCAAGTCAACCCTGGGAAAACTTAGCCAGGGAAAGATTTCAGATCTTTCAGCTTTGCCTCTCTCAGCTCCTTAGCAAGCAGCTAGTAAACTTAACCAAAGTAAAAAGAGAGAACTCCAGGGAAGTGGATAATGCTCCTTGCAGAGAAATGCTGCTCAGTACAAGCCCGCCTTGCTGCAGTCACATCTGCTCTTGTGCCAAGGGAGCTGTACTCTAGCACGCTTTGGGAAAGGACTGGTAGAGCCCTCCCCAGGAGAAATAAAAAGTCCTGCTTGATATTAGTCCACTGCTTGCTTATTCTTGGCATTATCAGCTTTGTGGTTATGGGAGTGAAGTAATCTGACTTCAAACACAGTGAACGAGTCCGTTTCACCCTATAAAAAGCCTCCCAGTTTCTGCTCCCCTGCAAGCCAGGGATCAGGCAAGGCCACAAACTTGTGACCCTTAACATGACCTTAAGGACAGCAATGCTTAATCTTTCCATGTAATCCTCTGTCTGCCGTAACAAACTGGGTCAGGCAAGTGCAAAATTCTCCATCTCTAGCATTTTTGGTATGCGTTATTTTAACTGTCACTCTCTTCTCCCACTGCACAGCTAGCACTGTGCCTTCATTATCTGTCATTTCTTTGCACCTCCAGTTATCATATAGGCTGGCTTTCACAGGCTCCTGCAAGTACCTTATCCGTTGTCTTTTGCCTGGGCGCAGGCTTTTCTTTTGTCCTCTGAGACCTTGTATCCCTGATGCAGTGCTGTAGACTCCCTCCTTATTCTGCTTATAAAACACAAGACTTTGCTTTGTAATCTGGAAACACAGTTGTTTTTCCTCAACAAGTACTCAGTCTGCCTGCCCCAGGAGAGCTGCAGTCATTGAAATTGGTTTTAAATCACATTTACAAGTAGCTGCAGAACCTTGTGAAGATGTGGAAGATCCAGCCTGCCCTGGATAAGACATCTTTAAGACGAAACCTAGCTCAGAAGACTGGGTCTCAGAAGCATTGAAGGGGGTTCCTATTCTGAATCTTGCACTTATGAAAACGCTGAATCGCAGCATGGGTGTAACTTTGGTCTTGGGCTTCAGTCTCAACTGGGTTGAAAGAGCCAGGAAGGAGAAGGTGGCTCAGCCCTTCCCACAGTCCTTTGGGCCAGACCAACTCTGGCATAAATTAGAGAAGTTTAGTGGCTACTCTCAGTTCCACTGGCTTTTACTGGTCTCCGGGGGGCTGTTATGCTTGGGGCACTGTGGATGCAATACACTGCAGCATCGTTCTGGAGGACGACTTCTAGGGGCAGGCTGAGCTCCTGCTGCCTTGATCGGAGTCTTGCTTCGTACAGGAAACAAGCTGCAGAGCATAGACCAGTCCAAAGTCTTGACTCATGTTTAATACACATCCTGGCCCCTAAATAACACTCCAGCAAGGGGGCAGACTGCAAAACAAAGGAGTCCTGCCTTGTTTTCACACCACCCTGGCTGGCCAAAGTGAAATGTGCATAGCTCTTGCATGCCAAGGACTACAGCTGAAGATCTGGTCACAAAACACAACCCCAAGAGCCTACATGGCACCAGAGAGCTGTTGTGCAGCAACGCTTCCCTTACGTTTCTCTGCTGTCACTGATGATCGCCTTCCTCGCTTACTGTGCTCTGTGCAAGGGTCTCGGTGTAAGTTAGTGCAGGACTGTGCTCCAGAGGCAAAAGCCCAAATGGCTATGGCAAGAAGAAAAAGCTTTCCTGCTTTCCTAACTAAGGCTGAAGGATAAAATCAGACCCAAGCAGACATTTTGCTTGAAAAAGTCTCTAAGCATGAGGAATGCCACTCTTCCTTCAATGGCGCCATGAAGTCTGACTAACAAGGCAAGAGCTGCCCACAGTTACAATCAGGAGGTAATGAAGTCTTCAGCTGTGTAAAAGGCTGCCAGCTGGAGTCAAGGACACTACACGGGTTCCAGTTAACCCAGTCACCCCCCTTCCGAGCCTGCCCAGGACATTGCTGGGCACCTTTTCCAGAGCCCCCAATGGTTAATTTTAAAATAGAAGATGACAATATGGATTCCCTCCTTAATTAACAGTTTTATTAAACAACCCATTTAGAATAATAGTTAAATTCTCTAAATTTGTATCATTCTATTAACCATAATCTAATCTCATTAACCTTGAAATTCCCAGTCTTAACTACCCAATTCTATACACCATGGTGCTAGCAGCTAAACTAATTAAATGACCTTCAAACTATTTCTCCTTCATGTATTGGCATTATTTATCTTTGCTCATTGCTCTTCCTTCAAGCGATCACAAAAATCTTCCCCTAAGAACTCTTCTGCATACACTCAGTACTAGATATGCCACCACTCTTCCTTGCAAAATCCGTCAGCGATGTCTCCAATTCTCCTCTAGCTAATATATTCCATCAGCAGTGACGGTTAAGCGTGCTTGCTCCTTGGCTTTCAGTCTGAGTACCTGATGCTTCCACATCTTCATTTATTTTGCTGTCACTCATTGTCATTTCTCAAAGAAGTCCTCAAAGCAGTGACCTGAGATTTAACTGCACATGGAGAGCTCCTGTTCACAGCCACTGGTAGAGGGAGATATTATGTACCATGATCTTCAAAAATGTCTTTCTTAATCTCACTGTCTACACAAGTTCTTTGATTCCCCTAAATTTTGAGCATGTTGACCTCTTCTCAGAGTCCCAGGACTGAAGATGCCATTTCTTCCTGTGCTCATCCAGGTTTAGTTTAAAAGCCATCTCCCAAACCACTTTGTTCTATGAATTGCCAAGCTCTCCTTTACCTTGGTACACTTGCTGTCTGATTTGACAGGGCTGGAGTTACGGCAGAAGATAAATGTAGAGGCTGTTCTTGTATAAGCTGTAAAGAGTTTGTGACTTCCCTGACCTTTTGGCAATAATCATTTAGGGAATAAGCTGCAGTATTCAGGGCAATGAGACTTCTGACATCAAAGCAAAATGCTATCTGGCCTGCATCTAAATTAATTTGTCTAGATAAGCATGATGAACAAAATATTTAGGCCTATAAATACTTGTATTTAGCTTGTCTTCTTTTTTCTGGAAGTGAATGCAGAAGCAGATTTCATTTCTTCAGTAGACGGTATTGGGCTGCATAGTTTACTGACTGTATAGGGAAGGAGTGTACTTCAAGGAAAAGGCACAGTAAGAAGGTGCCATCAATGAAGAAGTGTGCAGCCCACTCCGGAGAGCCCACTGGATCAGCTTCAGAAGGAAGAAAAGCTGACAAAACTTCCTGTCTCTTAGTTCTTCCACATCCTACATGCATCCCTGAATTTCACCTGCCTCTTTACTGCCCCTTTGCAGCTGGAGAGCTCAGCTGGACTTCCATCAACTAGAGGAGGGCCTGGAGAAGGGAAGAAGGTGACCTGTGCCTGCCTGCGACCCTATGAACTACAGCCCCACTTTCCTGATCACATTTCTTTGGACTTGAATATACACTGCCATTGTGGAATGCCTTTCCCTCTACCACCACCTCTTCAAAATAAACATGAGAGTTGAAGCCTTTCACAAGATTGGCTGCAACACAGCCGAGTTTGCATCTTAGCTAACTAAATAAAGGCATTTTGAAGGACACCATCTACTATATTTAAGTCTAAACATCTGGCAAGAATTTTAAATCAGAACTCCTGTACTGGGTCACATCAATGGTCCATCCAGGCCAGCACTTCCTCTCTGGATGCCACAAGAAAGAGCATGTAGGAACAGGATCTCCCTTGCTCTGTCCTATCCTCCCAGGCCATGGTCCAAGCTGTTTCTCATTCCAAAGCTGCCTCCAGATCTTAGTGATCAGAGGTTGCCTGCAGATCTCTTCTGAAATTCACTCAGTGTTTTTCTGAACCAACTGATACCTCTGGTCTGCACAACATCCTGTGCCAATGAGATCCACAATTTAATTACACAACTGGCAAAGAAGCACTTATTTTTATTTAAGCTGCTGATTATTCCATTAGGAACGCCCTTCCTCTAGCAATGTGACAAACAGCACATAGTCTGACATTTTTATACCTTATTTTATAAATCCTGAAGATGTTCCCATTCCCTGTCCTCTCTCTTCAAAGCTGAAAGTTCTAATTTATTTATTATCCCCAGGTATAGACATCACTCTGTGCTACTGATCATTCTCACCAGAGGATTCTCAGATCTCTCCTAATTCTGAGCAGATATAAGGACAGTATTTTTTCTGGTGAGGGTAGTTAAGCGCTAGAAAAGCTTACCCAGAGAAGCTGTAGCATCTCCATGCCTGGAGATACTAATAACTTGACTGGACAAGGCCCTCAGCAATCTCTTCTCAATTCACAGTTCTCCCCACTTTAAACATAAGATTGGTCTAAAGATCTGAAGACTCTTCAACCTAATTTTTTTGGTGGACTCTGTGATTCTACTACTAAAGTCTTTTTATATGAGGCAGATGCAGAAATGAATGTCATGTTCAAGGTATGGGATCACCATGCCTTTACCCTGCTACAAAGGAAATGTTTTCTGGGATGTTTCTTGTTTGCCTTCTGATAATTGTCTAGTGTCTGATTTTCCTCTCTGGCCTTAGATAAGCACTAAGCTGCTATTCCCAATGATCTACTTCTGAGTAGCGGCAGCTCATTTGAGTCCATCATCGCATGTGTATAGTTAAGATTGTTGTTCCTCACGTGCATCACTTTGCACTTGTCAACACTGAATTTCATCTGCCATCTTACTGCCCACTCAATATTGTGGGCTGCTCCTGCAACTCTTCATCATCAGCTTGAGATCTGACTATCCTGAACAGCTCTGTGGCATCTGCAAGTAAGGTTTTACTGAAACTGCAAGGAAGATAAATCTCTTCATCATTATGTTTCTTTAAATACCAGTGAAGGGAGTATTCCCAACTGCTCGGATTGTGAGCACTGCAAATATTTCATTAATTCAGGAAAGCCTAAGAGTGAAATAAACAAACCTAGGTCCCATTTACATTACAAAGAGCTACTATACTGCAGAACTGGCTACAGCACAGGAGCCCAAGACACAGCTATTACAGTTCAGCACAGGAATACAGCTCAGCCCCCTCAGGCTGGGGTTTGCTGCCCCACATGCTGCCGTTATAAGTGGTCCTTGCCATGTGTGCAACTCTTGTGTTTCTCTGGATCAGAAAAACTGAACGTTTTCTCTCTGGCATCTGGATTGAGCCAAACGCCAAACAACGTTAGTAGCAAAGGTAAATCAGGTTTCTAAAGTGCACACTTGTAACAGTCAAAAAAAACCCGATTTGTTTTGTGAAAATGATTAACCTGACAGCAATCTCTTTGAAACAAATCAATGCCTTCATTCGGCCCAGCCAGGGGTTCTGGGTGGGGATGCAATTGCTCTCCAGTTTCCTGGGGATGTGGGCCCACAGCTCCCCTTCCCTTTGCACAGGCGATGAGACACGTGCCCTGTGCTCCACACTGCAAGGGTTTGGCTGTGCTGACCCTCCTTTGTGAGGCAGCCGGTCCAGCCCCACCCTGTGTATCAACAGACAACCATCTCTTACAGATGGCCTGCTGGCACAGCAAGACTTCTCCAGAGCCTCACCTGTACTCCCTCTCCTGAAAGAGCTGAACAAGACTGGATCTGCCAGACTCTGTCCCGGATTGTGTGTAGGTTCAGTCCCTCAGCAATCTCTGAAGCAGGGGCAGCCGTCAGCAAATCCTGCTTGTTAGCGAATATGAGCACTGGGACTCCACTAAGCTTTTCTTCATCCAAAAGCTCAGCCAGCTCCTGTATCATTTACAAGGGAGTGGGGTGGGGGAAAGACGGAGAGAGGGAAGGGAAGAAAACCTTCAACCACCAGTGGTTGTCTCTAATTAGAAATATATTTAGGGCAAATGCTAGAAGAGCATGTTCCAGTGAAACCTAGATCTTATTATAAGAGCAAAAATGTATACAATCATCTCTGCCCAAGGTTCAAAAGCTATTTCTTCCAATTACAGGTTACAAAAATCTTCATCTTAGTCTGAAATTAGCAGTTGCCTTAAAGGCTACAACTCTGTGTTTTACCAGTCCTGCTCCCAGGAGACCAAAATTGATGAAACAGCAAAAAACATGTAAATTGGCAGTATGAGGAATCTGTCTTAAGTTATTGCCTGACTGGCATTTGTACCTGAGCAGTCGTTGACACCAGCCCTGATATTGCTAACAGTGAATTTCAGGGGTTTGTTCCAAGTTTTATACATTGCAATTTGAGCAGGAGAGGACTTTTTTCATCCCCAGAAATGGAAATCTCCCTCCCACAAGAAAGTGTTTTTGAAGGCACTGGATAGCTGAAGACAGGCTAGGTTTACTAGCTGGATTTTGGCTCCATATGCACAGCACACACTGGGTGGCATCTTGAGAAATGGGTTTGTTCATTCAAAACTGGGTGACTCAAAGAGACTTTTTTAATAGCTCAAATCTGAATCTGCAGTGGATCAACAGTGGCTGAAACGCTTCATGTCGAGGGTTGTGCAATGGCTTCATGTGAAACAAACACACCGTCTCAAGTCACTTCCCTGTGTAAAGATATGACAAACCCAGCAGAACTTGAACCTGTAAGGACTGCTGGCATTGCAGATAGATGAGTACATGAGATTTTTGTGGGCTCCTTAATTAGCTGGAGAGGTCTCAGGCTTACAGATACTGTCCTAACATCTTTCATCCACTGGCTAGAAAATTCTGGATTAAATGAGCGCAGTCAGGAAGATGCTGAACTGCAACAGAAATCTGACTCCATCTCCCCAAAACCAATGTTTGGTTTGACACCAGGATAAGAAAATGGAGTTACAGAGTTGGCTGGGACGTTTTCAACTAAATACGTCTTTCATGCAACACGGCTGATTTATTGAAACCAAAAGTGTTTGTGGAAATACAAGGGGTCCAGGCTGACTTCACCTGACTTGGGCAAGTGCTCTAAGCTTCTGCTTCCTCTCTCTCTCTTTTGCCCAGTAAGTATTTAATTGCTGACATAAAATGAAATAGCTCCAGCAGGGGAAAGATTCCCCCCACCCTTAGAACAACCAATAGTTCTGCTGTTAGGGTCTGCCCATGACACTTGAGAGGCAAAAGATCAAGTGTCTCCTTCAAATCAGACAGAAGAGAGTGCTTTAATCTAAATCTCCCATTTCTGGGGGATAAATCTGTTGCTAGCTATTTTGGGACAATGTCACTTCCTGAATTTTACAAAAGAAAGTTCCAAAGTCCTATTTTTGCTCTATCCTAAAACACAAAATGTTGCAAAAGATCAAAACGGAAATCTTATTTTCTGGCCAGTCTTAGAAAGTTCTTAATTTTGGGTTGGGTTTTTTTTTTCAATTACATCCAAAACACAATCAAGTCAATATGATTTCCATTCCAACTTTGTAAATAAGAAAATAGGATTCCTCAGGGTCTTAGTTTGGCAAGGTTTAAAGGACTTAGAGAAGTTTTTACTTTCAGTCTTAGGCTCTATTTGCTATTATTGTATAACTTCAATGAAAACCGTTCTATTTAAACGGAATTAGGCTACCTATTTTCCTTGTTTCACATATACCAAAATAATCTGCATTGATGTTGAAAGGCAAGTCTCTTGAAATGCAAATTTCCCTCATAAACAACAAAACCATCTTCCTAACTTTTGTGAGCAAAGGGCACTTAGAAGCACTGAATTACTTCAAAGGAAGCTGGGCATAAGTAACTTACCTGACCTGTTTCTTCAAACCTCTTCCTATCTGCGCTGTCAATGACATAGATCTGAAAAAGAAAAGAGAGAAGTTACTCTTCCCAGAAGACACTCTTCTACAATATCACATGCTTAAGTGAGCTGAGCCTAATGATTATGCTCTTGGGCACAAAGATCCCCAGTATTATTTACAGCAAAATTTGACAAAACTTCAAGACATTCTGAAAAGAGAGGAACCACCTCTTTTAAAGCTGGGGAGGGATGGACAGCCACGTGGGTAGGATCAGAAGGGAGCTGGGGGCAGTACTGAGGATGCTCTCACCATCTCCATAGCATTTATTATCCAAAGAGAACAGGTATCTGCCTGGTATCTTTTCTAATGACCAGCTTACAAGCTGAAGCTGAGCACAGGAGGACAAAACCCGGGGAGCCAGATATGGTCTAGCAAAGTGAACAACCACTGCACTGGTGTGACTATGCCGTGCTCCCCTCTAGCAGAACCCATCACCTCAATAAGCAACCAAGGCACACAGTGGCACTCTGAGCAGGTGAATATATTTAGGACACTCAGTTCCTCTCCATCAAGTGATCCTACTGCAACATTCTGGAGCAGGTGGCTGGGGAGAAGGGCTGGATAGAGTCTGTGAGACTCCAGCTACCAGCTTGTCCACCAGGATGATGGTCTAACGTGAGGCATCCCTGGTCTTAAGGTCCTTTCCAACCCAAACCATTCTATGATTCTATGATGGAGAAAACAGGGAGCAGCTGGCTTATGAAGACAGACAATACAATCCTGCCACCTTCTCAGGGCTGGGCACCACATTTCATGGTCCACAAGGAGGTCCCAACCAGGCACTTGTTCCCTGGTATGATGAAGGGTGGATCTCCCAGCCCGCAGGCTCCCTGCCTTGGGAGGGGCTCTCCAGCCTCTCCAATACCACAGCATGTACCCATTTCTGTCTGTAAATGCAAGCAAGACCTCAGTGAAGGCAGCTCTAGGTCTATACAGGCTAAAAGGCTCTTCAAAGGTCCCCCTAAATACATGCTTATTAAGTCCAGCCACCCTCCTTACCTCTAGCAATGCTGTTGCAGTTGAGATCATACAAGTATAAAGCTACATCTAAAGAAACAGGGAACCCCAGTATAACACTTGGGCAAGAATAGCCTGCTATCCTTTTTTCATTACGTGGTAGGGGAAGGTTTTTGAAGGAGAAGGGCGCTGGGACAGCAGACAGGGACAGGACTGGTGACAAACACTGAGCATTTTGCTGCCAGTCCCTGCCATTTCCCATCAGCAGTGATTGAAGCTGCTAGTGTGTCATCTGCATGCTCTTTGGTGGCTTACAGGGAGCAAATGTCAGCCTGGTTTTCAGGGAATAGATGAGCACAGCACCCCACCATCAAGATAAATGGCATCCTTGCAGGCAGTCTCAGCATAAGACTCCATGCTTCCAGGATAATTTTGACCAAATAGTAGAGGGAGGGAAGATCTCTAGCACCAGTATCTATTAAACTGTAGGCACTCCCTTAATGAGCACTGTTACATTTGTTGGCAATGGGACCAAACATGCAGCAGGAGAATCTGTGCCAGGGTGGAGGAGGTAACCTAGCACCTCTCAGACCTCTCTGTTATGCCTCGAGGTCTTGTGGTCCCCCCCAGGCCAGGCTGATGCACACTGACACAGGCTGGGGTACATGTGGCAGGACTGGACGCAGCTGCATGGTGGGGGTGCGTCAGCCGTGCACGCTGATCGAGCCACGTGATGGGAAAGGCACACCGTGACACACAGCCTCTCCCCACAACAGGATCCCAAGCACGGGCACCAATACGGTGTCAGCTATGCCTGTCCTCTCTGCCCTTCCTGAGCATCCACCCCATGCATCCTATTTGGGGGTATGAAACACACAAAGAAAGGAAGAAGCTGCAGTGCAGCTGTGCTCCGGGGTGAAACTGGACTGTCATCTGTCCTCCTTTGGGACATCTCAGGGGAAGCTTAGCAACACATGAATGAAATGGTTAAGTGCTTTCTCAACTGAAAGTCGGAACCTCCTCTATTACGGTGCTTCTGTAACTGGCAAGGCAGAGGTCTGAGCCCAACCAGCCAGGCTTTCCCCTGCACTACTCTCATTCCTTGTTAGGGAGCTATTTTGCAAGATGAGAAGCAGAGACAACAGTGCTCCGGGCAAAAGCCACAAAAGCACAGAGAAGGTAAAGTATGTGCAGAGTGCCTACTTCCAAACCAGAAAGCACTGTGCCAAATAGCTGCAGGTGCCTGTCTGAATATGCAATCAGCCAGATATCCACACCTTATTTGCCTGGGTTAAGCTTCCAAATATCACAGGTGTGTGATGCAAGACCAAGCTCTCATTCAAAGGCACCTGCATGGATTTGAATTTGCAATCACTTCCTGCTTTTTCATACTCCTTAGAGGGTGCTTTCTGCTTTGTGCAATATAGTTTAGGAGAAGACAGAAGCAGGGGGTCCTGGGAACTGTAGTGTGTCTCATCTCCACCTTCCTTCTATGGCCAGGGCCACACAAGATCCTGTTTCTGGCTGTGGTGCTCAGTAGCACAGTTGGTCGCTTTGAACAGCCACCAAGTACAGCTTGTTGGAGAAATGGAGCTTGAGAAATTCCTGTAAATTAGGTGCCTCCTTAGAGCGACATGCCAAAACAAAACCTGGAGTAAGTGGGTTGGGCAGAAATTACAAGTGGTGGGACCAGATGAAGAAATAACATGAGGGATAAATTGGCTTAATTTACAGATGCACAACCTGTACCAGGTTTATCTGAGGATAAAATTATTGGCTAGAACAGGGGTGAGGGCTAGCAGAAAACAGAGAGAGTCACCAGCACATACCTGATCCCAGTTTTGGTGTGTATGAACATAGCAAAGCACTGCACTAATAATGCTGGCAGCTCCCAGTCTGGGGCTGGGTGTCAGCACAGAATGCAAAGAGGGGAGCTTAGGTCCCTCTGTGCACCAGTTATTCCCTCTGAATTCACACTGCTGCTTGTCCCAAAGTGACTGCTTCTACCTATCCCTTTTCTTACTCATATGAAAATAAGGGTTTTCTCTATATTGTTTTAACTGGGGTAGAAGGAGGACAGGGAAAACAATTGCTTTCATCTCTTTCAGCCTTCAAATTCACCTTTACTTCTGCACCACCCATGTAGCACACACTGGGAAAGGTGGAAGCCCACAGGCCAGTGTAGCTCACTGTCTTTGCCAGCAGTCTTTCAGATACTGTTTTGTGGTTGTACTGTCTCTGCAGCCTCAGCACCTGCCATAGCAGGCAAAGAACCCTAGCTACTGCTTTGCAGTGTTGACTTTGATCTGCACACCTACTGCCTCCCCACCACACACACAGCTACAGAGCTTGGACTCAATGGGCACTATCACCTCACAGCCATGCCATGTCCCCTTCTTGATGGCCTCAGAGGGACATGCAAAGCGTGTCCTGCTAGTTTCTCAAATCCTGATCTTTTCATTACTCTTTGCAAAAGCAACCAACAGGGTTTTGCTCTGGTGGCTGCCCTCAAACATCAGATTCCAAATTCAGGCTGAAAAGGGGGAATCTGCAAAAGAGATTACTGAGGGTTTATCAGTCCCACTTAAATAACAGCTTCATGTGGACATGGTTTTCTAAACCTGCAGGTGCAGCCAGGCCCTTCAGGATCCTGACATGAGCCTTGGAGTAGAGTCCTATTCCTAGCTACACTGATCCTATCATGGAAGCGCATAGAAGCTCACAATATATTAGTATGTATGTGACAGGAGGGAGGAAGGGCGTCTTTCTGAGAGAGCTTCCCGCTTTCCCATGGGAGCCCTGCAGTCTTTGCCTTTTCTCTGTTCCCACAGGCAACATTGCTTGGGGTGGGGAGAGGCCTGAAGCCCCCACCCTGCCTTCACCCTGGCACAAGGCTGCATGTTAGAGGTGATACTTGAAACTAGTCAGGGCAGCACTTGGAGGGTCCAAGGGTAACATGCTATGGCATGGAAACACAAAGGTCCTGCACTGTAAATACAATTGTAGTAATCTGTAGCTAATTCTGAGGTAATTACAGCGAAGTTGTCAAAAACATTAAAGGACAGTCTTATGATTAAAGGAGCAAAAGAAAAGACAAGGGGTCTCTCTGTGTCACTCAGTCAGAAGCTTTCCCATATGACGCCAGCCATAGCATTTAATTCTGTTCAGCCTCAGTTTCCCCAGCTAGAAAACAAAGGCACCATACTGACCTACCTCTACACATGAGGCTTAAGTCACTAATGCCCATGACAGACCTTCAGAGTCTCCAGTGAAAGGACCTATAGATGGGTACACTAAAAGTTATTAATGTTCTTTCATCTGAAGGAAACGGAGATGAGAGGAAAGGAACTGGCTATAACCAGCACCATCCTGTGAAAGTAAAAACATGCAACTGAATGATTTCTCCAAACATCACTGTATTTTTCTTACTGCACCCACCCAATCTTGCCATTTCACTCAGAGTAACTCCTGTTACAATGGCAATGGTGTTGCTGAGGACTTGGACATTACATTACTTGTTCCTGATTTCTGGCTGAGACCTTGGAAAGCCATTGCATGAACACAGGATTCAATTGCAGCCAATACTCACAAGGACATCAGTGTTTTCAAAATAGTTCCTCCAGTACGGCCTGATCTTCCTCTGTCCGCCTATGTCCCATACATTTAGCTTGAAGCCTTGAGACTGTACACTTTTGATGTTAAAGCCCTGGAAAGAGCAGAAACAAAGCCACATAGAGCATAAAGCTGAATGGCTGGAGCATGTTCATAGGCAGACATTAACACCTTATATATCCCATGCCTGCAATGTGCAGTGAGATGGGCTGGGCAGCCATAAAGATGGATCGGCTGTGGGAGAGGCACTGGTGAAAGTGAACACAGGCGCCAAACCATCAGTTTGCCAGTGTTCTTGGGTCAAGGGTTGATGCTGTCATGGCTATGGAGATATACGATGCACTTACTTAGTGCCCTGGCAGGGCTCAGCAGGGTGGGTGCAGGAAGAGGTGGGAGAGCTGTAGATAAGGAGAAAACAAGGGCGCTGTGAGAAGCAGGACTAAGCTTGTGAAAGCTGAGTAGAGTCCCAGCTAACATGAAGCCAGAGGTCTCTGCGCAATTCAACATGACACAGCTAATGCTGGGCTTAAAAGAGCAACAGCTGCATGTCTGAAGGGTCCATTTCATCAATTAGAACACCAACTGAAAGTGCATTCAAATAGAAAAACAGGATGTGGCGTGGGCTGGCAACGTACTGCCACACCACCCAGGGGACTGGGGCTTGGAACTGGGGTATCAGGGCTGGGAGCTTTGGGAGGCAGCTACAAGGTGGGGGGAAGCATCTCCCATAGCTCTCTAGCAACCTCCTCTGGTCAACATAGGAGTGATGCTGCAGTGCTTCTCATGGGAGACATCCTTCTCTCCAACCCTTCACAGAAAGGCTCACAGAAAGAAGACCACAGGCATCAGAGAGGGAGTGCTGGAATATGCAGAACCCTCAGAGCTGGCTGGGTGAAAGATGCAAGGAGACAAGGGCTTATCCAGTGCTGCAGCATCACCTGTACATGTCCCTTGTTTGGCAAGGACAAGAGGAACAAAGTCTCATCCATGCAACCCTAGCATGACCCAAAAGCCTTCTGCAGAACTGCACAGCATTCATCCGCTTTTACACTACCTGGCAGATCTGGTGTGACATGACACTCTCTGGCTCCTTCAGGAAGCCTCCTCTTATGCAGAAAACACACAAACTTAATGGTTCCCCCAGGCTCCGGTTACTCCCCCATTTACTGAAACACTGCTGAATCATTAGTGTTTTGTATAATAAGGCAGGTGGGACCACAAGAACTACTTTGGGCAGGAAAAGGCCTTCCTCACCTGTGTTGGTGTGATGTGGCTGATGTCCTCAGATGCCAGCTGTTTCAGGAGTGTTGTCTTGCCTGCATTATCCAGTCCCAAAAGGAGGATTCTCACCTCCTGGTCTGGGGCGCTTTTCAGTTTACGCAGGATTGACAGTAAACCCTAAATCCACAAGAGAGACTGTAGCTGTTATTTGCCCCCCACCATTCCATGCCATGCCCTCCTCCATTGAAATGGGCTCTCTATGGCAATGGATCCCAAGACACACTGAACCCCTTCCTGCAGTCCCGATTCCCATTTCCTCTTCTCCTCTTCCCTCTCACCTCTTATTTTCCTTCATCTCAGAGTGTATTGACAAGGTCTCAGACAGCACAAATGTCACTCAGTGGGGTGCACCACTGGCTGCACTGCTCTTGTCACACAGCTTTTTGGCATTCCCTGTGCCAGGAAGCCAGTGGCCTTCACATATCATGTGTAGAATCTGCAAACCAAATACTCGCAAGCTCTTAATTATCTTTTATCAGAGGGAAAACCCCATTAATTTAATCTCCCTCCTATTTAACTGCAGGTTACTGTGTACCTGACATCAGTTCTTTTCATAGTAACTCCCTGATCTGCTCAAACTCCGTTTATCTGTCTAAAACATGCCGGACCCATGGGGCACATGCAGTCCTGGTTCTCAGGATGTAGCACTTAACAACTATCTCAGATCACCACACATGCTCACTAAGAAAAGCACAGTGGATTTCAGTCATTAGCCAGGCTCAGCTCTCTGAGCTGACAGTATCACTCAGGATTAGGAAACAGAATATGCAGGTCAGCTCATTTACAACCACACACATCCCAGCAGCACACCCAAGCTTTTGTCAGTGCCACCCCTCAGAGACCTGCACCTCTCTAAAATGGCTGGAAAAATACTTTGGATCCTGGCACATAACCGAGAGCTGCAAAATCACCCCACTTCCGGCTGCCTCTGGCTGCCCAGCTGCAGAGGAGAGGGGCAGTTATAGCCAAGGGCATGGGAGCAGGCTGTGAATCCAGGCCTGCCCATGTGTCCTTGGATGTGTTGCTGCACTGCTCCTCAGAGCCTGAGCAGCGCACACCACAATGAGACCCAACCTGGGGACACAGATGCTCTTGCAACTAATTTCCTTGAGCAAATCCAGGAGAGGGATACACCTACAGCCCCTTCTGGAGTCATCGGGACTCCTGCTTGGTCTCTCCCAGACAATTCCCATGTTGAAGCCCATTGAAATCCAGAGGCAGGAACAAAGCTCAAGTGTCAACATAAACCTCAGCCCACAGGGGTCCATCATCTCTCAAGGTTTTTTGTTCTCCTGTTTGCAAAATGGAGACAAAGCTTCTTGTCGACTTGCAAGGGTGAATCAGTTAAAGCCACAAAGTGCTTTGTTGCTATGAGGAACTACACCCTCTAAATATTCCTGCTGGGGCCAAGGACTGTTTGAGCCATGAAGGTTGGTCCCAATCCTCTCCAGATCACGGTAACCAGAAACTTGTCCTCAAGATGAAGAGCTGCAGGACACGGCACAACCGTCAGGGCTGCAGCATGGCTGAGGCAATGCCCTTCTCCCAGCTCCTGGAGAGCCCCATCTCAGCCCTTTGGGAACTGCTGCTTCCCACTACTGCTCATCACACCGCTCTGAGCTGGGAGTGTTTGGAAAGGACACAGCACTATCAGTCACAATGCCAAAACTTTCAACAGTGCACTGAGATTCAAAAGCACGTGAGACTTGATCCACTCCTCTGAGCATTTCTGATTTAAAAGTAATTTATTGGTTTTCCATTTAATTTCCAGATACAGCTCAAAATACATTCATGATGTGTAATAAAACAGGGAGAAGAGACAGAACTTAGTAAAAATGGGTCTGAAGGATATCTGTAGAAAGAACAGGATTGCCATCGTTGCTGTGCTTTTAAAAAGCACTGTGGAAAGCTGAGGTTCAGAAATTCAGAGCTGGTGCAAGGAACAGCAACACTGCAGTCTCACAGCCCAGTAAGCAGGCTCAAGGGATCACCTATTGCATAAACAGGCTGGCAAAAACTTGGGAATCGAGGCTCCACTCAAGAGCTGTTCATCGGAAATGGGCTCTGCTTGGTAGAGGGTGCCATGCCTCACAGTACCATCCCCAAACTGCTTGTAGCCAAAGCATACAGGCCTGCAACATCACACGCCTGAGGGCCAGATGCTCACAGCTGGCTCTCTCCATGGACCATAGCTAAAGGATTTGGAGGGCTGTGCTCAGCACAGCCAGAGGAAAGCCCTCCCAGCCCAGCAGCTCATCTCCCCTGCACAGTGCCCAGCCCATGTTCTACCCTGATGATGGTCTGTACTTCCACACGTCCGAGGGGAAAGGAACAGCAACAGAAATACTTCTCATGCTTAGTTGTTTACTTGCATGTCCTGACTGCCCTTGACATCATTAAAACACACAAGTTTTCACTGCATGACTAGCAACACATTTTCTTTTCACCTGCAGTCACATTTATAGTTGTGTTTGTTGGCTTGTAAATCCATGGATTTCAGCTCAGTAGGGATGACCCCACTTCTCATGGGCCTGACCCAAAGCCAACGCACACCAGCCAAAGAACCACTGGCCACTTCAGAGAGCTCTGAATCAGGCCCTATTATTTCAGTTTATTGCTCACAGTTAAAAAAGGAAGCTGTTGAAATGCTAATCCTATTCACAGCACCACTTGCTAAGTGCAGAGCAGTGTATCCCAGAGCCGATCAGGATTAAGAGCCTTTATGTTTCAGAATTCAACTCCAAAATACCGAGCGCAAAGAAATGTATTACAAAGTATTGCTTATCTTCCACGGAGCAATTCTCAGGGGTCTTGGGGAAGAGGAACAGTTGTAAATGTTAATAGAGCTTCTCCCATTGTAGATGGATGCTATTTCTGGGCCAGTATGACAGCCTATGAGAAAATGATCAGCATCGTTCCATATTCTACTCAAGTGACACTGCTGCATGGCTGATCACAGGATTATCTGGGATAGCCAATAGAAGCAAGGATATATATAGAAATAAAAGTATTCTCTAAGGTATAAAGTAAGCTGATTTAAAAGGCTGGAAGACAAGCAAGCCAACATAGAGAAGTGGACTTTATTTCAGTAGCTGCCAGCATAGGTTACATGGCCTGCATATATAACTTAAATCAAGAGCCAAATAATAGTATTGATTACTATGACTGTTACTATTTTGTAAATATTATTTAAAGCTTGCACCCAGCATTCTCCCTGCACTTGGTGAAGATTTAAGATGAAGGAAAGCCATGCACAGATGGGCTTCTAACATGATTTTTAATTGCTCTTATGAGCACACTGGCTAGGAAGACAGAAAGCATTTCCTGACAGCTTAGTAGACTGGAAAAAATAACTCAGACAAGCTCCCTGCTGTATGCCACCACTAAGTGGGACAAGCAGCCCTTATTGCACACACACTGATTGACGAGCACTTCTCTGCTCACAAACACAATCCTGAAACTAACGGGCTGATGAGAGTCAGGTAGTAACCCTTTCTCACGATGGAATATGTCAGGTAGAAAACCAAGAAATGGAAAAATTTGGTCTAGAGAAGATGCTCGGAAGCAACAGGAGAGGAGCAGGCCTTTGGAGTGGGGCAGCAAACAGCATGCCTCAGTACTGGGATTTAACCTGCAGTGAGGAGGTAGGATGCCCAGAACACCTGCACAGCAGCCAGGCCAGCAGTAATCACTCACTGAGGGCTCCAGTGTGAGGAGCAGGACAAGTCTCATGCAGAACAGAGGAGATGTTGGCTGGCTGAGAGCTGCAGAGACAGCTCATAAGAGTATAAGGGCAGTGTGTCATTTGCACAAAACTGAGCAGACTGCGGCATCTGTAACAGAGGAGGGAACTGCAGATGCTGTTTGGATAATGAACAGCATAGCGTGGCAGCACGGGCAGCCTCTGGAGAGGGGCAGGCAGACAGAGCAACTCAAGGCTGGGCACAGTCAGCCAGCAACCACTTCTTGGTCACCTCTGGGTTAAGCAAACTATGTTTTATATTAGACTGGCTTGTTTAAAAACATCTTTGTCCTTGGTGGAGAGGGTTTCCTTTACAAGCACCATGAGGAGACAGACTGATGGGGTCAGCAATGAGGAGACTGCGTTTTCCAGACAGTGAATGGGAACATGCGAGAAGAATGTCCTGGCAATTACTATGAAATCAGAGTGGGGCATTAAATTCAGAGATGCAACTAAATGGGTAAAAGCGCTCATAAACACATTGAGCATGAAAGCAAAGCTAACCATCTTATTAGCATCCTTCAAAAAACAGGGATGTGTGGTTTTATGAAAGTATATCATTGCTAGGTTTAAAATAACCCTTGAATTATCAAAGGACTTTCAGTTATAGCACCATGCAGTAATCCTATTCTCTTAAAAAAATAAAATACAGACATACATAAAAATACAGTGACATTTATAGTCCTAGCTAAGGGTTTTGTGGGTTTATTCAGCTTTAAATCCATGCTGTATATGGGTCTTTTGAACTAGTTGATGCATGTAACTACATCCTGTACCACAGAAGCCGCTGAAAGGAAGATTCACTTTATAAGCCAAAGCAAAAATTGGTTTGGGACAAATAGAGCATTGAGATAATCTGTTTAAATATTGTATCAGATTGGCAATATAAAGCCGTAATGGAAAGCACAATTTCCCCTTGTACTCAGGGCTGGATATGCAGGGCATGGATAAAGCGTGGCCCACAAGCTGCTGCAGAGCACAGTTGATTCTGATTAGGAAAGAGGAGTAAATGTATTCTGCTTAACTTTATTAGCCACAAAGCTCAGATAATTCATTTAAAATAAAACCAATCTCAGTCACCAGCAATTGCTTATCTACTAGACATGGATATTCAGCTAGAATCAAATCAACCAGGAGGTTGACACCAGGAGGCAATACAGCCACAAAACTCAGCACCTCATCCTGCTGCTGTGACCACATCTGCATTCTGTACACCCCTGCATGGACTCCTCTTCCCCTCTGCTGCAACCACAAGTCACTTGTCTTTACACTCAAGGCCCTCCCCAGCTAAGCACATTTGCCATGGAGGTGATGGCTCCTGTGTCCCCATGGTTTGTGATGCCAACCCTAGCACTGCTGAGCTCTGTCCTTAAACCTTTGTGCCTTTCCTGCAACTGTGGGAGAAACTTGACAAAATACCCATAAAACCACCCTGTGATTTTCTTGCTAATTCCTTCTCTGCCACACCTACAGTCCTTCATGAGGTTTAGGCAACAAACATGCCAAGTTTGAACCTGTCTTGGACTCTCCTTACTCATATCACTTGGTTATCTCTCACCTCAGGCAAAGCGTATTTCCACGGCATGGAGAACAGCTCCATGTTCTTCTGCCTGCACAGAACCTAGAGTAGCTTTGGACCACAGTTTCCTTTTAATTAAACAATATGGTGGCAGTTCACCATTTTTAAAGAGTGAGTTAAAGACAGAAGGTGCACTTGACGGTTTCAGAAAGTCACGCAGGAGATGCCGACACGGAGAATGATGAGGGGCTCAGTTAAGCCAAATATCCTGCCTTCAGCAGTGGATATTTGAGGCTACATTTGTCATCCATGGTGAAATCCTGCACACACAGAGCTGGAGGAGGGGAGTCCTTTTATAACAACTGCACTGATTAGCTGGTGTCCTGAAGAATGACGTTTGATTACCTTTATCTTCGGCTGCAGAACTGCAAATGTCACTAATGGTCATAAAATCACCCAGTCTTTTTGAAAATACAACCAAAGGAAATTAATCTATTGAGCACAGTTTATTCAATACTTCTTACTCTGGCAAAACTCCCAAAAAATCATTTGCTTGCTGCATGTCTCCACCATATGGTGTCATTCAATGCAGACTTTCTCTCCTGCATTGAAATCCAAGATTTAATGGAGCCGAATCACCTACAGAGTTTTTCCAGCTCAAGCCTACTAACACAGTTTTCTGTCAAAGAGGTCGCACAGCACTTGCTGGTTGGGTATATTAACCACGGCCAGCATGAATCCTGCTTTCATAATTAGAATCAAACTCCTCCGGTTTTAGCAAGTTTGAAGGAAGCATTTTGCACAGAGAAGAACTGATGCCCAGCACTGGACAATGTTGGCAGTCTTTATCTGGTTTCAGAACTTGACAGTCTCCGAATATACTGCCCTGTCTGCAGGTAGTTTCTCATATCAATGTCTCAGCAACCAGAAAACTAAACTAGAAACATGACATGGGACTGTACAGGGAAACTAAAGCAGTAAGGCACTATTCAAACTCTCAAAAACATTTTCTTTTTAATGAGGCCATTTTAAATAGAACCTTACCACCAAGTAACAAGGGAGAAAAGAAAGAAATTATGGGTACTATGTACACCTACAGTAGGCAACAGATAGATGCTAGTTTTGCTAGAAACATGAGCTCAAGACCAGAAGGAAGATGCCCGACTATGCATTTAGCTATACTGTGCCTAATGTCAGCTAGACACTCCATGACTCAGTTTCCTCAGCTGTAAGATGAGGCCATGCTTTGACGACCCTGGTTTTGACATCACGATGGCAGCTTCAATCAACAAGCTTAGAAGAGCACCGGCATCCTGTGGCCCCACCACTGATCAATAACATACCAGAAACTGCTATTACAGTGATGAGGAAGCCACAAGCTCTGCTTCACACAGCATTCCCAAGGCTTTGGAAAGCAGCGTATCCTTTCATGTAGCAGCCTCCCCTTGCCCTTGATGTGCACCCACCACAGATGCTGCTTAACAGCGCCAAAGACTTCAGTGCTGCACATCCCTCATGCTATGCAGCTTTATGGCTCATCTTCCTCTCCATGCTCCACCTATGACCTTCCACCACCTCTGCCCCACAGCTGCGAGAAATGCTGGTCTGCTCTGCAGAAGGAGACACTTCCCCTCTGCACTCACTCACTTGGATGAACACTGAAATCATTTAAACCTCATCATTAACCCTCTTATCACTGGTGTTGGAGCAAGCAGTTATTGAAGGGTGTTTAAGCACTTTCCAATGCAATTGTGACACACCAGAAACACGCTCACGGGCAGCTACCACAACTCATATGACAAGCAGTAAATTGTCACATCAAGCTGCCTGGATCATTTCTGACTGCTGACCCACACCCCCAGGCTGCCATAGCTGCTTTGGATATATTTGCTGCTTTTTCAGTGTTTCTACACTAAGGATTATTCTGGTTAGTGGAAGTTGAGACTCTAGAGACAGCAGAGCACTTGGCAATGCTCTGCCCAGCCCAATCCAGCCATGAGGCACCCCAAAGTGCCACCCACCCTGCCAGAGGGGCTGTAATTCAAATAACAACTCCCACAAATGGGAAATAGACAAAGGGGCAGTAAAATGGTGTATCAAATAACATGGGCATTGGGAAACACCCAATCCACCCTCTCCATACACAGAGCACTCAGATAACAGCAGCCAGACCCTGGACTCCACCAGCTTATCGGGACATCACAAGGCAGAAGAGCAGATTTGGCCAGCAGCAGCTGCAGGCCAAATGTGTCCCACAAAGCACTACACTGCTGGAGGCAGCTGCCTTCATCTTTACAGCAGATGTCCATCCTGTGATGGCTTTGGTGTCTGGTGTGACATGCTCCATCATCAACTGATCTAAAATAGAGCAGATCCCACAGATCTTATCTCAATCTCTTTCTCTGAGGCCCAGCAGGTGGGGATGCAGCCAGAATTAACCCAGGGAAGATGAGCTGCCTTTGCTGCTCTTGCTTATTCCTCCTCCTGTGCTGCCCATTTGCATGAATCCAGCTTGTGTCCAGAGGGCTCCTGGACCAAACACAACTTAGCCCTTGGGAAAGCTCTTTCCCCATTGCTGTTTCTTTCTGCCTGTGCTCTCTACACATGATGCATGCTCAGCAGCAGCTCTCCCCACCTACTGCAGCTCTCTCTTACCACCCAGCAGGCCCAACCCCTTCTTCCAGTCCTTACTGGACTTTGCCAGCATCCCACTTGTCCCATCCCAACTACTCCAACATGTAAATCCAGGTTGTTCCAACAACCCAGACCATCATCTGACCTAACCCCAGCCTTGATTAGGCTACAGTAAATCATCACCGTATCACCTATCTCCCAGCACTGGCCTCCACCCTAACCAGAACCTTCACTGCACCCAAAGACCTGGTTCTGTAAGTCCACATTGCTCTCTCTAAAACAGTTTACTTCTTCCCTTGAACACTTCCTTCCTTCTTGGGTCCCCTCTTTCTCTCGTCAGCATCAAAACTCCACTTCTAGCCCTTTGCATAGTGCATTCCTATTTCTTCTTTTCAGCCCAGACTGTCCCTCATCTCCCCAACCTCTGGCAGAAACCCCCACACCACACCACATCCTGGCAAACTATCCTAAACAGCCAGCATTGACTGGGTTTTCCCAGTGACTCACCAGACTGTTTACCCCACCAATACCCCACCAAACTGGCAGGTTTCTTTCAGCCCCTGAGCACTGAGTTTCAGTCCTGTCCATCCCTGAACACCCAACCCCTTCATCCAGGCTTTCTCTGTCATGATCTAATTCCCACTCTAAAGCTGTTTATCAACACCCAACCCAACAACCTTCTACCTCAGCAAGGTCTCACAGTTCCCTCAACTCCTGTAGCCAGGATCCAACCCCCACAATTGGATCCACCCTCACTGGATTGTCCAATGCCCTGTCACAGATGCTCCCAGACTCCCCACAGTCAATGCCTGAACATCCTCACTGGGTTACTTCATTGCTCCTTCCCTTGTAAGGGCAAATGGGCCATGGCCACCCTGCTTCCCAGCCCTCCTTAGCACCCAGGCCTCCATCATGCCTTCCAGACCTTGACTGCATCAGGTCAAGGCAAGCTAATTCCATCCCAACAAAGACCCCCCCCCGTAGCATCCTGAAGCCTCCCAGCTCCTGCCAGGCCCCTTTTCCAGGTCCCACATAGCCTCAGGCTCCGGCCAGGACCCCACGCCAGCCTGCATCTCCCGTGGCTGGAGGCTCCAGCAGCATCCCTCTGGCTGCCTGCCCCTAGTCCCCCTGCCCCAGGCCCCCTTTCCTAACGGGATACTCCCCACCAGCTCCCGGTAGCCAAAACCCCATGGTGACACCGCCGGTCCCAGTGATCCCCGGCCTGCCAGCCCCCCGGGTGGGTGTCCTCTGCTCCCGTTACCCCACGCTCCCCAGCGGTGGGCGCTCTCGGGCTCAGGACCCCTCCGGTGCGTGCCGCCGGGCCCAGGCCGCCCCGGTGCCCCGGCCCCGCCGCACTCACCATCCTCTGCGCGGCTCCGGGGTTACCATGGGCAACTGCGTCACACACACGCCGCCGCTACGCACGGCGTAAGCGTTTCCCGCCGTACGTACGGAACGTGCCGACGGCAGGCGCGATGAGGGCGGGGCCTGAAGACACTGCCCACAGCTAAAACCCCGCCCCCTCCAAGACAGCGCATGCGCGCAAGTGACAACCCTGCCGGAGGGGAGGTGGGGGCGCCCTCTCTGGGCTCTGTGATTGGCTGCAGACGGCCACGCGGCGGGAGCCGGGGGGCAGGTGCGTGCCACGTGGGCAGGAGACGGCGCGTGAGGGGTCTGCAGGTAGGGCCACGTGGGACGCGGGTGGGCAGCGTAGTGCAGTGCAATGTGTACTGCCATGCAGTGCCATGTAATGCAGTGTAATGTAGTGTACTGCTGTGCAGTGCCATGTAATGTAATGCAGTACAGTGTAATGTAGTGTACTGCTGTGCAGTGCCATGTAATGCAGTGCAGTGCAGTATAATGTAGTGTACTGCTGTGCAGTACCATGTAATGTAATGCAGTGCAGTGTAATGTAGTGTACTGCTGTGCAGTGCCATGTAATGTAATGCAGTGCAGTGTAATGTAGTGTACTGGCATGCAGTGCCATGTAATCTAATGCAGTGCAGTGTAATGTAGTGTACTGGCATGCAGTGCCATGTAATCTAATGCAGTGCAGTGTAATGTAGTGTGCTGCTGTGCAGTGCCATGTAATGTAATGCAGTGCAGTGTAATGTGTACTGCTGTGCAGTGCCATGTAATCTAATGCAGTGCAGTGCCATGTAATTTCATGTAGTGCAATCTAATGTAGTGTGTTGCCATGCAGTGCTATGTAGTGTAATGCAATGCAGTGCACTGCCATGCCATGGGTCAGGCCTAGCGCTGTAGTTTTGTGAGGGCACTGTGCAGCACTACAGACCATGTGGAGTGCAGTGTGATGCAGTGCAGTGGTCTGTGGGAGAGCACAACAGTGTTGTAGAGGTGCGCCGTCTGTGTTGGAGAACACACAGTGTAATGCAGTGCCAGCGCCACAGGAGGGTGCAATGCGGTGCCCCAGGGGATGTTGGTGGGGCTGTGCAGTGTAGAGCCACAAGTGTGTGCAGGCAGTGTTTGGGAGCTCAAGGAAGGGACCCCAAACAGGCAGGTTGGCATGCGAAAGAGCAGCTTTATTGCAGCAGGGGGCAGGAGGTTTCTGGGCTCAAGGCTGCTGAAAGTCCAACTCTTCTGTTAAATATAAACCTGCCATAGCTCTTGCCCAGTTAACCACCCCTGGGGCCGTGGCAGGCCTGCATTCAGTGGGCAGGCAGCATCCTCCCGAGCTGCCTTCTCCCGCTGCCCAGATCCACACCAAGATGGCCACCATCCCCCATGACTTCAACATCGACGCCCCGCGCTGGGACCAGAGCACCTTCATGGGGCGCCTGAAGCACTTCCTCAACATCACCGACCCACGGACCGTGCTAGTGCCGGAGAAGGAGCTGGACCGGGCCAAGACTCTGGTGGAAGCCTGCAGGTGAGGAGCAGGGGTACAGCAGGGCAGGTACCATCCCCATGGCCATACGTGACCACCCTGCAGGGCTACACAGGGATGGAAGCTATCATTCCCCAGTGCATGTACTGGGACATAATATCCATTAGAGCTGATTTTGCGGTAGTTTCCCAGCCTTCTCTCGGGAGTCTCAAGCTGGGGCAAGCTTCCCTCATAGATATTTCTCTGCCTTTCATGTTTGGTGCCCTGGGGCTCTGTGCCCCAGTGATGCAAGGTGCTGTTGGGTCTGCTTAGTTCCTCCCTGATGGTTTCTGGGCTTGCAGGACTGGGCTGGTGCCACCAGGAAGCAGCCTGGAGCAGCTGCTGTACGCCAAGAAGCTGTACGACTCAGCCTTCCACCCTGACAGCGGTGAGAAGATGAACCTTGTTGGGAGGATGTCCTTCCAGGTGCCAGGGGGCATGGCCCTCACCGGCTGCATGCTCCAGTTCTACCGGTGAGCTATTGGGGATGCCGGGCAGGGGACATCCCTGACAGCCCACAGCCCCTCGAGAGGTCCCCTATAGTCCAGGCATGGCCTCCTCTGGGCCTGGCTGGTGCTTGAGCCATGCCCATGGCTGCTGTGCCTACCTGTGTCCTGTGGCCAAGACCTGTGTTCCTGCGCCCTGTCCCTGTTGTGCAGCCTGTGGTGGAAGTATCATGAGTCCTCCCAGCTCCCGGCATGGCTGGGAATAGCCCCACTTCACCTCAGCTCAGCTCTTCCTGAAGCCCCTGTAATGATTAACATGGCCAAGCCCTGCATGGCTGCTGCTCTCACTCCATGGATCATAACAGCCCTCAAAAATGAGGACCAAATGTGCCCCTAGGCCAAGCTGCTCCAGTGGCCCCAGCCCATGCCAACAGCTCCCAGTGTTTCCCTTCTGAAATGGCTGCTGTGGGGGTGAGCAATCCTGTCCCCAGCAAGGAGGCTGTGTGGGACAGCCACTGCCTTCACCAGTGGATCCCCATCCCACCCCTGTTTGCTGGACTGGTTTGACAGTCGCTGGTGTGATCCAGTTCTCCTAGTGCTGATTGGCAACCCTCTTCCCAGCCCACGTCCACCCTCATGCATCCCAAAGCTTGCTCAGACCCACATCTCCCCGTGTCTCCTCCTCAGTGTCTCTGAAACACCAGGAGGATCCCAGACATCATCGTTACCCCCAGAGCTGGCTCTGTCCCCATATGCCCCCTCTGTGCCACTCCTTTTGACAAAGGCTTATCTGAGCTCAGCAGGATGGCTGCCGGCCCTGGCTGAGCACCCCATAGGTCTGGGCCCTTCCTTTGCTCCCCAAAGCCCTGTGGCAGACAGGACTCCTGGGATCATTTTCCAGCTCTGCCAATAGCTCGTGGCTTTGCTGCAGTGCCTCAGTTTCCTTTAGGAAACACCACGACAAGGGTATTGAAGGCATCTTGGCTGCCCTCCTGCCAGGTCAGGTATCCCTGACAGCCCTCAGGTGCTCTCCTGGTCCTTTCCCTCTGCAGGACGGTGCCTGCTGTGGTTTTCTGGCAGTGGGTGAACCAGTCCTTCAACGCCTTCGTCAACTACACAAATCGCAATGCTGCCTGCCCCATCTCACTGAAGTAAGTGTGCCCCCACACAGGATGGGCACCTTCTGTGTTGGGACCCCCTTCATGCTTCATAAAGATCCCTGTGCCCAGTCTTGGACACTGAAGGAACAGGATTGAGTCAGAGTTGGTGTTTTTATTCTCTCCCTTCTTTGGAAATCACTGTCCAGGCAAATTGGGGTGGCTTATGTGACAGCCACTGGTACAGCCCTGGCCACCGCGGTGGGACTCAACCTCTACACAAAGGTATGCCAGGATGGATAGGGGAGCTGGCTGCATCCTGCCCTCCTGCACTGACACCAGCCTGTCTCCCACAGCGAGCACCCCCTTTGCTGGCCCGTTGGGTCCCCTTCGTGGCCGTGGCTGCTGCCAACTGCGTTAATATCCCCATGATGCGGCAACAGTAAGTGCCACGCGTGGCTGGGGCGCTTGGGGGACCTAGCTGCTTCTGGAGGTGAGAGGATGGAAGCCAGGCTAGGGTATTGCACATTCAGGGTGCCAGGTCTCTGGTGAAGGTGCTGGGTGGGGTGTCTCAGCCTCTGCCTGGAGCAGGAGTGGGATTTTGGGCTGAGGATAACTGTTCTGGGTTCTGGCCTAGAATATGTCAGACCCAAAGGTCTTCTGCATGTGGTCATGGGAAAGCCCCAGTCCTCAGTCCATGCACTGGGACCCCCTAGATGGGGCCCATGTGGAGACCTGTGTCTGCTGCTTGGTGTCCCCCACTGGTGACAGTCTGGGGAGCTGTGGTGCTGTGGGGGAACTGTCCCCTGGCTGGGCTATGGGTCCCAGGCAGGTCTGTCCCCTGAGTGGCCAGACCCAGTTTGCAGCCATGCCCTGAAGAGGGCAGCATCGTCTGGGCTGGGGACTGTGATGCCCCGGACTGGTGGAACGTCACACCCTGGGACCAGGGCTGGGGGCCGTGGGGTTGCTGGGACCCCCTTGGTATCCCCTCACCCCACTGCTGTGTTCTCATGCGCATTGATCCCAGTTCCCACTCACTTCTGCCTATCTCCTCCAGGGAGATCATCAACGGGGTCACAGTGACAGACCAAGACAACAACGAGCTTGGGCACTCCAGGGTGAGCCTGGGGATGAGGGTCCAGGTTGGGGTATGGCACGGCAGGGGCTCACCTGCTGCTTTTGCTTGCAGAGGGCAGCAGTGAAGGGCATCGCGCAGGTTGTGATCTCCAGGATCACCATGGCAGCACCAGGCATGAGTGAGTGCAGAGCAGGGGAGTGGGGGTTGGACTGGGGACTCCCCCAGGACCAGCCACTTCACCCTCCCCTGCTCTCAGCAAAATCCTTGCCATGCCAGAAGCCTGGCAGAAAGTATGGGAGCATGAGGAGCATGCTGCCTGGGGAATGGATGGATAAAGGGATAGGGGTGCTGTGCCAGGTCCCTGCTATGAGCACCCAGTGGCTCCCAGCACAACTAGCTGCTGCCATGGCATGCAGGTTGGTGTTGCTGGGGCAGCCCTTTGGGGTTGGCTTGCAGGGGTGCCCTGACCTTTTCTCTCTGCACCTAGTTATCTTACCCATCATCATGGAGCGACTGGAGAAATACCCCTTCATGCAGGTAAGCCTGTGTTTCTCCTGCCATAGTTTGCCAGTGGGTCCTGTGGTGCCACTGAGATGCTAGGGATGAAATGGGGGGTTGTAGACCCTGGCTTGCTTTTCCCTCTGTTCAAGTCACCAGTACACCAGATGTCTCTTGGGAGAGTCTGTGGAAGGGTGGCAAGGTTGGTGGAACCCTAGAGGTATTGGGCATTCAGCCCCTTTGAGGGGAGAAGTCTCCCTACCCTGTGAGCAGGGATCATGGCAAAGCCAGGAACTCAATCCCAGCTCTTCTCTTGCAGCGAATCCGAGTTCTCCATGGGCCTCTGCAGGTGCTTGTCAGTGGGGGCTTGTAAGTATCTCACTGCTTGAATGCCTGTGGGTGCCTGGAGCACGGCTCCAAGGGGTGCTTGAGAAAAGACCTCCTTCCCAGCAAGGGATTGCACAGCTGCTTGCCTTTCAGCCTGGGCTTTCCACAGTTATCTGGAGTCAGCACCTCTTGGGCTGAGATTCCTGTGGCCAGGGGGCAAATGGCCTGCAGTCCACAAAACTAACCCTCATCTCCTCTCTGTCCCACAGCCTCCTGTTCATGGTGCCAGCAGCCTGCGCCCTGTTCCCTCAGAGATGGTACCTGTCCCACTGCTTCCACCTCCTGCATGGGACCTTGGGAAACTTCCTCCTCCCCTAAGTCTTCTCTGCCCATCCCAGGAGGAGCACAATGCTCCCCTGCATGCACCTGAATGTATACACTGGAGTCCTGGGCAGCAGTGGAGCATGTGCCTCCTCTGCTTTGCAAGCTCTGTGCTGGGAGCATTGGGGACCCCCCAGGCTCATGGGCAGCTCTCTGCCCCCCAGCATTGGGCGTGATGGGTGCCAGGAATGGTTGGTGGGTCTTAATGTGAGCCTGCAAGATCCCAGGGACTGCAGGGGACCTTGCATATCCCTGGGGAGGGAAGGTGACCTGCCTAATGGCCATGGAGGAGGATGACAGGTCTAAATGTCTATCCATTCTCCCCACAGCTCCCTTGCATTGTCCAACCTTGAGCTGGAGCTGCGTGACAGCATCGTGACCAAGCATGGGGACAAAGTGCCATACGTCTACTTTAACAAGGGTCTGTGAATGGAGACTACCTCAGGAGCCATTGCACCTCTCCTGGTAGCCTCCTGCCACCACCAGCCACACATTCCTTGAGCAGGGCTCAGAGGCACAGTCCAGCCAGATCTGCACCCCTGCCCCAGCCCAGCACCCTGGTGCCTCCTCCCTGCAGAGGGGCAGGATCTGGCTCTGTGCTCCCAGCTTGCAGCACTCTGGCTTGTCCTGAGCCTTCCCCCATTGCTGCGAGCCATGTGCTTGCCTCCCCATGTTCCTTTGGGTGATGGCTGCACTTCCAGTGCCTTCCACTACCCCAGCCTTGTGTCTGTGTGAGCCTCATGGCTCAGCCGTGTGAGGCGTCAGGCTCTCCCCTGGTGCCCAGAGTGCAGTCCTACCTCCAAAAGCAGGTGCTCTGCCATTGCACCGGGAACCAAACCACATTGCTGCCTTACACCACCACAGTGGCCTTTTACCAAGAGGGACCTCTCCCCTCTGCACAGGGAGCATCCTGAAGTCGAGGGACCAATGCTTGGACCATGCCTTCCTTATTCTCAGGTTCAGGTTTTAATTCGCTTTGCGTTGCCACAATCCAGGAGAGAAACACTTGTTTTTTTAAGCTCTAATTTTTGCAATCTACCCATTCCTCTGAGCACAAGAGCCAGCCATCACCCTTGTCCCAGATCTCACTGTCTCTACAGTAGGACCAAGGATCTGCAGCTTTGGGGGACAGTTGACTCTGGCCTGCCTTGGGCAGGGGGAAGCAGACACAAGAGTTACAAGGCTGGCAAGGCATTAACTCAGACTCTGAGTGGCAGCACTGAAAATGGCAGAGAGGAGGGTTGAGTAATTAAATTTTAAAAGCAGCTGTGGGCTCTGCTTCTGGCTGGTTCCCTGGGCAGGGCTGGCACATGGGTCTCATGCCTGCCTTGAAAGGGAAGGGTGTAGGTGCTGTGACTGACCACCCACCAGGATGAGGGCACAGGGGCCAGGAGAAGGAGGAAGAGCCATGAGGCTCTGCAAGAGCTGACATGAGCCCTGAAACCCTTAGGCATCCCATGCAGACTCCCCAGAGATGTTCTTGGGGTTGCAGATAGTCCTGAGGCAAGTGACAAAGGAAGGTGATAGTGCTGTGCTCATGGTGACTCATCCCACTGGGGGTATCAAGGGATGTCACTGCCTGACCCTACACCTGTGGATGCTCTTTGTCTCCTTGGCCAGGCAGTGTTTGCAGTGATGCTAACTTGGGTCTGCCACAAGGCCTCTCCCACCCCAAAGAAGAGCAGCTTAAGTTTGCTGCAGCCTATGTTTCGGAAGAAGGAGACCCAGAGTTTAGTCCTAGTCCTGGGCTAAAGTCCCTGCCCTCAACCAGCTGCATCCAGGCTCTCTTCTTGCTGGTGAGCATCCCTTGGCAGGATAAAGGTATTTCTAATCAGCTGTCTGGTGTGGCTACTTGGAGAGCCCCATGGTCATCCCTTCAGCCAGGGATACCTGTCAGATTTCCATGTGGAGACACAGGGTCTTCAGCAAAAGGGCTTTATGGCATTAAGCACTCCACTCCTACAAACAGAGCAGCCAAACCCAAAATGTACTTCTTGAAAGGCCAAGCTGTATCTACAACAGGTTTGCCTCTGCCCAAGCTGCAACAGGCAGAGGATAATGTCTGCAACCACATGTAGTTACAGCTAGAAAGTTGTATAAGAGCTCTGAAATAATTAATAGGTCAGCAGAAAGTAGGAAAACGTGTTAAAACTTGTGTATCTGTTCCCTGGGCATTACTAGATCTCTTGTTAATGCACAATTAAAATAATAGATAAGCACATGAAATGTAACAGATGTCACTCCTGTTGCAAGTGGGAAGAAGCCACAAGCAGACATCTTTGCTCTCCTTAACTGTACACCCAAAAGTGCTTTGAGCACTTTCAGGAATGCACCTGTAGCAGCCTGGGCTGCACTCGGGTCCAGGGTGCCTCTCACACACTAGGGAGCACAGTAATGCTTTAAAACTGCCCCTCCCTGCACATCACAGCCATGCTCTTGCTGTTGACCCTTCCTGCATTTGCAGCAAGTGAGTCCCGACAGGGCTCTGCAGCCAGTGATGCCAGGGCAGCATCCTGGGACCACAGTGGGAAAGCCTTAGCATTATTGCTGTCCCCAGCCATACCAGAGGGGCAATGGAGCAGAGGGATCCTCTGAAGAACTACTGCCATCTCACACCAGCTCATCCCCCACCCTGGGGAGCAGGGCATGGTGCTGGGTGTTGCTTTGGACAGAGGAATTGGGTTGCTCTGGGCTTGAAGGATATTCAAGCCATCCTCAAACCTGACTTCACCCCCCCGAGCTTATAGCAGTGGATTCCCTCTTCAGATCGACATGGATTTATGCCAGCTGACAGCTTAGCTCAGTGGGGTTTGTAGGTTTCTAGGTTGTAGCTCCCATCTCTCCTGAGGTTTTAAGTCATCTCAACAGCTCATGTTGCCCTGGTGTCAGGAGATGGTTGCTGCAGCAGTGCCTTCCTGTACTCCCTAAAACCACAGCAACTCCCCAGCATGCCTTGGTCTCCTTAGGGAGCAGAGGGGTCACAGCCACGCTGCAGCCACCAAGTCCCTGTGCTTCCAAGGGTGGCTCTACCAGCCTGCCTCCATCTCCCACTGCTGCAGTACAAAGGAAACCTCATTGCCAGGAGTCAGAGCCGGACTCACCCCTGTTTGGGAAGAGCTGCAAGCATTAATTGCTCTCCAGTGATGAGTCACACCTGTTCCAGGCTGGTTCTGCGCTCCCATTGAATTCATGCCTTCTCCCAGCTGTGCCTCTAATTGTGGGGCTAGCTGGGAACAGGAATAAAGCTTCTTTAATAACTGTTCATGGCTGAAATGTCATGTTTATAACCCCCCTTCAGATGATAACCAGACTGAAGACACTGGGCTGCAGCAGAGCCATGGGAGGCTGAGGGGTTCCTCTGGAGCCTCAGCAGCCGCAGCAGGCAGGCTTGGCTGGCTGCTCCTCACCCAAAGGCTGGTGAACTGGCTGCCTATGGAGGGAGGATCAGCAGGGTGCATGTGCAATGGGTTAACACCCGACAGCCCGTGCCAGCCCAGGCGGGTGAGCTGAACCAGTGGGGTTAGGTGTGCCCCAAGCACTGCTCTGACTGGAACATGCCAGGGTGGGAGATAAGCTGCTAAGCCCATTACTTTTGTTTTGGCTTTTCTTAACCTGTTATCTGAGCATCTGATAAGCCTCATCTGCCTGATCCCTGTGGAGGCAGCCTGATGTGCAGGGAGTGGAGGTGTAGAAAGCCTCTGCCACTGCCCCAGAAACACGGGCTGTCTCCCCTGAGCTGTCAATTAACCCCAAATGCCTGTGTCCCCTCCCAGGTGTGCAAGCCTGGGCAAGGGACTGCAGTGTGGGGACATGCTGGGACTTGACCATGGTGGGATGCTTCTCCATGCTGCTGCTGTCTCTGGACCAAGCTGACACCAACATATGGTTGCCTGCCAGGCACCTCCAGTCCAGCCCCATGCTGCTGCTATCATTTTAGCACCCTCTCCACGTCAAACTCCCATATCCAGATGGGCTGCTTGGGTCTGGGGCTCTATGTGTGCACTGGAGGGGAGGCCGAGCAGGGACCATGGTAGCCAGATGTGGCCAGGTGAATGGAGGATGAGTGTCTGGCTGCCATTGGGGTGTCAGGGTGCTGTAGCAGGCTTGTGAGCCACCTTTTTGCAGTGCTCAGATCTGTTCCTGGAGGTGCTTGCACTGAGGGTGCAGGGCCAAGGGGCAACCCCCCAATCCGCCTCCAGGCAGTTCCGCCACTCACAATATGGCAGCGCGCCCCCACCCCAGACTCCCTCCCCGGTGCGCCACACTCAAGATGGCAGCTCCCGGTACGCAGGCCCCGCCTCTCCCGGTTCTGCTCATAAGCGACAGCTCGCTCAGCCAATAGCAAGCCGAGCGGCGCACCGCCCATCCAATAGGCGGCCGGGTGGGGCGGGCCGGGGAGCGGGGTGCCCCCTCGGCTCCCGTCCCGGGCCGCAGTCCGGCTGGGGAGGCGGGGAGCGGGGGGTGGGGGGGATGGCGAGGAGGCTCCGCGCCGCCATGGCCTTGCTGCTGTTCCAGGCCCTGCCCGAGGGGCTGCCTGCCAGCGTGGAGCCTGCCCAGGTAGGGGCTGCTCTAGGGGGGCTGCCTGTGGGGGGTCTGGGCTCGCTCCGTGTTGGGGGGTTGTGTCTGTGAGGCAGGGGGATGCAGGCTGTGAGGGGCCTGAACGCCTGAGGGGCAGCGCAGGGGTCTGTACCCTCCGTGGTGAGGGACGTGGCCTTTGGGGTAGGGGGTCAGGCTGGGCTGGCAGGGGCAGGAGTGGGAGTGGGGTGCCTGGGCTCTTGGGGCTCAAGGAAGAGGCAGAGGCTTTGGGGGCCCGCCTGAGGTTTGAGGGGCCCTTTAGGTGAAGGAAAGCTGGAGGATATGCAGAGACTGGAGTTTGGGGGTGCTTCTGTGTTGAGGGGATGGAAAGGGTTTGTAGAGGATCTGGGTGCAGGTGGCAGTGCCTCTTTGAGGTGCTTTGTATGGCAGGTTGGCTTGCAGGGTGAGGAAGAAAGGTGCTTGGTGGTGGTTGACTGGAGATGGTGGTGAGGATGGCCATAGTGAGGGCAGAGGCTTGAGCTGGCAGGTGCATGAGGGCTGTGGATGGAGCAGTGTGTGTGTTCCTGGTGTGGTGACAGGGAAGAGGTGGCCTGTGAGGGGATGAGGCTGGAGAAGGTTTGGGATGAGCTGGAGAGTGGCTCTGAGGCAGCTAGCCAGAGGGTCAGTGGGGAAATGGGACTTGTGTGGTGCTGCACAGGCCAGGTGAGCTGGTGTGCCCATGGCAGGAAATGCGGTGGGGAGGTTTGGCGCAAGTCTTGGCACAGAGGGAAAGAAAAGGGAGTGTGTGTCAGCTGGGATGAGGGGAGCAAGGCCTTATCCTTGTAGGCTCTGACCACCTGCTTACTACCTTCTTCATGACTGGAAAGGGTTTTAATAAAGTTGATTTTCTCTTCTTCATCTCTTTACTCTGTTTCCTGTCTATGCTGCAGTGTGTACCATTCAGATCACCAGTGATTTTCTTGGGTTCTCCAGTGTAGGTGCATGTAGACCTCTCCCACATTGATATGTATGCTTAGTGTCACTAGGAGAGGAGTGTACTAGGCCAAGCAACCTGTGCATGACCTGGATGTTATTATTTGCGGGGTCAAGATGTCTCTTTCATCCTATGTAGAACACAGACAAAACAGGATGACTTCTGGTTTGATATGGTGTATTACTTGTAAGGTACAAATGGTAGGTTGCAGTTGTTGAAGGTCTGAGCCAGCGAGATGCTGCTCTGTGACTGCAGGTCACAGAAGCTGTGAGTTGCATGGTGCTTAATGTCACAAGGGTGCAGATGGGCAGTGCCCTTTCTGGAAGGCTTCCATTGAAATATTTCCCAATGCTTCTGCTGAAGTTTGCTGAGGAGTTTGCCTAAGACTACAGATGTTATTTCCCTTTTGTATTACTGTCATCTTTTCAGGATGCTAAGAGCATTAGATCTACTTTAAAAGCTGTGTAATCCCCTAGTGGTAGTGCCATCCCAAATCTCTTTTGGCTGCGCTGAGACTAAGGTTGGGCATTGCTGCCCTAGGGAACCAGGTGCAGGATTGTGTTGAACTGTGTGTTTTCCATGCTGTCTCAACTGCCTTTACCAGGTGGAAGTCTTGGTGCTTGCTCTGTATCATCTGTGAGCCGAGGTACATAAACTAAACATACAGAAGCACATCTCAGGTCTGTTTTGCTCTCTGGTCGTTGCGGCATTCCAGCTGCAAGCAGTGGTCAGGTGGTAGGATTATCTAGACAGAAGCTGTGAAAGTGTTGAACCCTCTACATGCTCATAAAAATACCATACCTGCTTTGAAGGCTGTGAAAGACGCTACCTGCCTTGTATGCCTTCTGCATTAGTGAAGGAGCTGGTAGAATAAAAGAATAGGAAGTAGAAAGGAGGAAAGGAAAAAAGAGGGTGTGGAAGCAATCATACAGCTAGGTTGCCTGTGGAATAGTTGCATACGTGACTTGTGGGTATTCTCTTCAGTCAGTGCACCAGAAATAATCCAAAAATAACACATCTTGTGTGTGGTACAATACATGAGAGTGGGGGAGAAGAGCTTTGGCATCCTACGTTTTCTTTAAAGCACTTAGATACAGATACATCTTTTACTCATTTTCTTTTCATAGTTTGTCTATATAAAACTCTTGCAGATTATTTTAGAACTTAAATGTAGACTCTGTCTGTCAAAAGTCTGGTATTATCTTGCTGCATACTAGAGATTGACAGCTACCCACTCGAAAATGACAGTGGTAATGTAGGATCTGGCAAATGAGCATGTAACAAAACTTTATCTCTCTTGGTGTTGCCTTGGAGTGTGATTTCTTCAGAGCTGATGGGCTTGTAGAGAGGAGCTGCAGTGGGGTAATGCTGGACTTGGAAGATCTCACCAAGGCTTCCTGTGTTTCCAGCTGAAACCCTGATAGCATTTGCCTCTTGTCCTCTCCAGATGGTTGCTGCCCTTGCTGCCTCTAGGGACTGCTGCCTACTTCTGTCTACCTTGCAGACATTTGCCATGGCCTGCTTGCTGCTGCTGTCGGGAAGAGTTTACTATTCAGGGTGTACACCTTTTTGCCTGTATACACTACCCCACAGACCTGGTGGTCTAAGGCTGGGAGGTGCTGCAGGAAATGTGTCCTCTAAATAATTCAGGAGGTGGAGCTGTACTGCTAGCTGCACTGAGCAAACATTCCTGAGAACACATTGTACTCTGCAGGAGGGTCTGATTTTCCAGGTTAAAAAGGTTTTCCAGCCTGCCTAGGATCTTCAGAGACTTTCCTTTTAACTGACACTTGCTCGGGATGGTGAATGGAGGACAGTGAAGACAATTAGGTCATCACCATACCAAGTTGTTCAACTGTCTCCATGAGTATTCATTGCAGTTTCACTTGTAATCAGAGCACAAAACTTTATTAACGGGAATGAAAACATTTATCAGTAGATTATGGGCAGAAATACTGCAATTATGTAATAAAATCGGGATAAATGTCATGGGAAGAAGACACTGGCCATGTTCAGTTTCAACTGAACGCACCGTAGCTGTGCGTTTCCCTCTTGTTTTGACGGAGAAAGAAGTGAGGAAATAAGAAACTGATCTATTTTTAAATCAGCTTGATTAGATTTGAAATTAAAAACTTTGAAGATTAATCCCTTTTCTGTTGTAGTTTATCTGCAGGGTAGAGTAAAGGTTATTTGACTGCCTTAACTATCTGTCTGCTTCCCATGCCAGCAGCTTAATTATCACATAGTTTTCTCAACTGTTTTTTTTCTTAAAAACAAGATATTTAAGTGAATGCTAACTATGTGAGAACTCTACAACATCTTTCTGTCTCTAATAAGGTGGTTTTGAGCCAAAATCTGTCAGAAGCATGCTCTTATAAAGACCAATTTCATCTCAAATTAAAGAATTTGATTGGAGTACTGTGGCTTGAGGGATGATTCATCAGATGTGACAAAAAGGATAGATCTTTGCTTTAAGAAAGAACTCAGTGGACTGTCTCTGCGGCTAACACCCCTGTAACGCAGAGTTTCTGTCCAAGGCTGTCCTCTAGCTGTGACCACAACTCTGATTGCACCAATATGGAGTCACCAGGCTTTATCCAAGAGTTTGGCTGAGTTTGGGCCCTTGCAGAGCGTCGCTTTAGGTAGTTTGTGAATTGAACAGCAAAATTTCAATTATTCTCATGTAAGAGAGGCTCATCTAATCAGTAAATTTAAGACAACTTTTTTAATTAAGGTAATTAGTTGCGACTGAACTTCTATGTCTCCTGAAATTCATTGGGGTCCTTCAGGAAGACAGCTGTTTGTATTACTGTAGGATATATTTTGTTTGCCATGGTATCTTGTCTGTGACTTGGTTTTTGGCTTGTTAATTTCCACAGTTTTGGCAGGAGGCAGCAGAGATCAAAGTACGTCCTGTACTTGCTCAGAACAGGGACCTCTAAATAACTGTTCACATTGGATTAAGCACTGCTCGTACCGTGGTGATGATAGCACCCTGAGCTCTGGTGCCTCATCTGTATAGCACACTTTCCTGCTGATTAAAATGCTTTTGGTTGTGAGTTGCTGTTACAGTTACACACAATGCTGTGAGAATTTCTCCTTCCATCTCTGCAGCTGTGCAGCAGATGGAGAGCCTGGTCGGAAAGAGTCCAGTGCAGCCTGGGAACAGTTTCCTTCAGGACAGTCAAAGCAACTCTGTGACTGGGACATGTCATTGCCTTTCTGAGAATTTCCTTGCCACCTTCCAAATATTAATTAACAAAACCCACTATCTTAAGAATAAACTCGGGCAGCTTTTGTTGTGCTATGCTGCAAGGGGACTTGGAAAGTGTCATCTGCCAGAGTTGTTGCAATGTAGTCGGGGATTTTTCCATCCTCCAAGCCTCAGGAGCCAGGCAGGGTCAGGCCAGGTCAGCCTCATCCAGCTAGGGGCAGCATCCAGTGCTGACTGTCCTCAAGCAGTGGCTTGCTGGGTGCAGTGCTGCTGGGCACCAGAGATGCTGCCCGAAGTAGTGATACCACCATTGGCCATCCTAGTGAGACAAAGGGATGGATGCGCTCCATGTTTGGCCACATTTCAATGGCTGAAACACCCATAAACCCCTCTTTGATAAACCCACTTTGATTCCTAGTTAAGTGCCACTCTCCTAAGCCTCTTCAGCAGTTACTTTTCTGCTGGCAAAAGAGGGTGCTCTTCTCTATAGCTCTGTCAGCTTGTGTTAACCCAGTGTTATGTTGAAGTTCATCTTCTTTCTTTCTGAAGTATTAGAAAGGCATTAATATAGGTAGAAGTTTGTGTTTCTTTGTACTGTGAAAACATGTGGACATCCTCTGAGGTAACGGGCAGTATATTTAATAAATGCAAACCACTCACCTTTTGTTTTAGCCTTTTTTTTCCCTTCAAGTCATATTGAGAGGACTGGCAGGATTGAACTTGTGGCAAAAAGCTAGCAATGGGCTAATGATCTTCTGGCCTACTTCTCCATCCAGTGTTGTTTGTGCTGTGCTCTTTGGTCATGGCTGTACCTATACAAACATCTCCTTGTCAGGTATATCCTGTACTTTTAGTAACATTGAGCTACATATGGCCTTTTGTTGTTTCCTGACAACGTGCATATTTGGTAATGGATTTGGGGGTGTTCCTCTAACTGCCCTGTTTTGCAGGATAAGAATTTGCCCTTTCTGTTTAGCTGCATAGGAATCTTCACAGCTTATTAATGTATTTAACTGGTGATTTTATGGCTGTACGTTTGTCTTGCGTTTGCTTTTGTGAATCCAAAGTGACTGGGCAAACTGCTTCTGCCAGGGTTGTGCTGCTGTTTTTGCAATATGGGGGAAAGCACTTGGCATGTCAAGGGGCATTTCAAAAGCAGTCTCTGAGGCAGGGCTGGTGGCAGTCTCAGAAGTTATGGCAGGGAAGAGATGCTCATTGCACATTCTGGGGGAACCTAGTTACACAAGGTCTGTTCTTCCAAATCAAAAGAATGTAAGCATAGAGTGTTGGAATGTATTCTGGATGACTTCATGGAGAGATGCTGATGGGGAAGCCAGGTCCCTCCTTCCCCCTGCTATCTTGTGTGATTAAAACCCCACCAGGTAAGAAGATAGGTTTTGAGATGCCAGCATCTGGGTGCTGTGGCAGCGGAGCTTGACAGTCGATTGCCTGTGTGGTTGAGTCTGTGAACAGTGCACATAACAAACATGCCTGAAATAACAGCTGGCTGGAGAGAGAACGCTGCCAAGCAGGAATTGCATGCCTATACTTTGCCTGTGACAGGAAGCATGTTGGCGTGGCAGTCACAGATGATGCTTTTTCCATGATTTCGCAGGTACTGTTTGACTGCAGAGGGAAGGCTCAAGGTGCTGCAGAGACCTGCTGTTTATCTGCTTGGATAAGGAGGAGCTTCATTCTCCTCTAATGATGTGACTATCAGTGGGATCACTGCCCCCCAGTATTATTTTTAGATGACTGCTACAGTCTCTGCAATGGCTTGTGAATCTGTAATGGAGCACTTTGCATGAGGGGACTTGCTGGGTGCCAAGTATGTTGATCACAGAAGGGAACTCTGGAGATTGTCTAGTCCACCCCCCTGCCAAGGCAGGGCCACCTAGAGCAGGTTACGCAGGAACATGTCCAAGCATGATGCAGCAGACAAACCACTTAATGCCAGTGTGGCCAGTGCTCCCTGACTGCTGTGCCCCGAACAGATAGAAGGAAGAGACTTTACTTTGTGTGAAGGGAGCTTCTGGTGCTACTGGTTTGCAGGCCTCCTCCACTGTTCAGTATCCATTCAACTGGTATGGCCTGTGGTCAGTCCAAAGAGAAAGAGTATGAGAGAGCTGGGTTGCATAGGAAATTTAGATACAGTTGCTTGACTCTTCCTTCTTCACAAGCACTTCTGCGTCAGCATCAACAAATCCAGCCACTGACAGTGCACTGGCAGTTTGCTGGCAGTCACCACTTGAACATGGAAGACATCTCCAGTGCGTCAGGGGACAGAGCTTTTGCCATTTAAAATGCTGCTGGCCTCTTGCTGATAATGACTTACAGAGGTAGGTGTAGGTGGGTATGGCAAGCAGCTGCCAGTACTGCCAAGCTGTAGAGTACTGGGTTTAGGGAAGAATGGAAAACAGAAATCTTTCCTTTTCTCATGGCAGTTCAAGACCTCAGGATGCTGACTGCAGTCCTTAGGACTAGCAGAGTAAAGCAATTGCCTCAAGAAAAGAAAGCTCTGCTAGCAGTAAAGGATTCTTCTTTCTTTCCTCTTTCATCTTCTGCATTACTATGAAGTGTAAATTTATTACTTTAGTAGTGATGTGTTTTTCATTTCATTTCTGGTTCTGGTGTGAGCAAAACAATGATGGGCATTTCAGAGGCAACTCAAGAGTAGAAGTCCATGGTTTTTAGGGTTTTTTTAGTTTGGGGTTTTGGGATTGGGAATTTTTAGTTGTTTTTGTGGGTATTTTTGAGATCAGTGGATAAAGAACTGGCTGGATGGCTGCACGCAAAGAGTTGTGGTCTATGGCTCAATGTTCGTCTGGAGACCAGTAACGAGTGGTGTCCCTCAGGGATTGGTGTTGGGTCCAGTCTTGTTCAACATCTTTGTTGGTGACACGGACAGTGGGATTGAGCACGCCCTCAGCAAGTTTGCCGATGACACCAAGCTGTGTGGTTTGGTTGATACGCTGGAGGGAAGGAATGCCATCCAGAGGGATCTTGACACGCTTGTGAGGTGGGCTGATGCCAACCTCATGAAGTTTAACCATGCCAAGTGCAAGGTCCTACACCTGGGTCAGAGTGATCCCAGGCACAGCTACAGGTTGGGCAGAGAATAGATTCAGAGCAGCCAAATTTGCTGGGAAGAGACCTCTAAGATGTATAAGACAGAGACCTAAAAAAACCCCAAAACAAACAGAAACCAACCAACCAACCAAAAAAACTCCAACAACAGCAAAAAGCAGAGAAGCATCGCTGAGCGAGAAGCTACAGTTGTGAGCTTATTAAGTGCTGGGAAATTTATGAGTCTGTGATTGACTGACTTGATATATGTCCTAGCTTCTGGAAAAGCTTCAATTGGAGCTCACAGTTTACTAGCCTGCAAAGTCAATCAGCCTTGTGGAACAAATTAATGGGAGGTCAGCTTTATGGAGCTCTGCTGGTTACAGAACTATTCTTATTTTTCTTTTTTGTCTCCTGCTGGCTGAACAGCAAATTGAAGGGGAAAAGGCTGATAAGCTGTAGAAACAGTTATGAAGTGTATGTTTTGCCGGGAATCTCACCAGCCGTCTTGAGCTTCCCTTGTGTAAAAGACAAGTGTTGCCTGTTGGAAACAGGGAGGAAACTCAAACATTAATGGCATGCCAGCAGGCTGTGCTGAGGCTTTTTAGTGAGCAGAACTGATTCACTCTTTTCTCTCATGTCCTAGCACACAGATGTGACCAGCAGGTGAAGGACTCTTGTCCACAAGAGACCTCTTTTTACTTAATATGGAACCAGAGATCACAATCAAGACAGTCTGGGATAATGCTGTCAGTCAGACAACAGTGTTAATTGTGGCAGTCACACCAGAAGCCTGATACAGAGTGTAAAATACGCAGAAGTACTCGCCCTTGCCAAGCTCTGTATTCCTGACTCTTTGTAATAAGATTTTTATTTGTTAATACTGTATCAGTAATTGCATGGCTTTTTTAAAACCTTTACGTGGGATCCTGTTTAAATCCCAGGTAGTGGATAGTGGCCAACAGGAAGGCATGGGAGTGGCATGTCTTACGCCTCCAGCAGAAGATCAGGCCATTCTGTTGCATAAAATATCCCCTGTGACATCTGTCCAGCTGGTGGTGGGCAGAAAATTAGTCCCACAGAATTTGCAACGTGCTGCAAAAGCACCTTTCTGAGCTTTCTGGTTGAACTAAACATGAATTAGGAGTGACTGATGTGGAACGAAAGGGTTAAACAGTGGCTGGGGTCTGGGCCAAGGGGGGGGAAGACTGGAGGAGGTGGTGGTCATTGTACAGGGGTGTTGCAAAGACTGGACAAAACCTTTTAAGGAAGCAGGATGTCTTCAAGACCATGATACTGGGCTGACTTCATCTCATCCTGTGTATCAGTTGTAATTGCTTTGGGAATATTACCAAAAGTGTCCCCCCCCTTGGTGGGAGGAAAGACTTTTCTTCAGACACTATCTGAAAGACATTTTCTCTGTGCTAGGAAACCATTTAATGCAGCTACCTGAATGCAAGGTCATGACTGATGTCTGGGTCTCCTGTGTAATGAATTCCTTCTTTTCTTTCTCCTTTGCAAACTGCTTTTCAAATAGTGAATGTTGAAGAGGAGGAGGAGGAAAAGGATTGCATGTGTATATCATTGTCTTCACATTACCTTGTCATTTTGACTTCTGTCTTTTTAGAAGCAGCTGACTCTCCAGTCTCCTGTGATCTGAAGCTTAGATAAAACAGGGTTGCAGACACGTCATTGCTGATTGTTCCCATTTACTAACGCTTAGCACTTGGACTCTGACAAAGCCTGTCTTAAATTGTAGTGTCAAAAATAAGAACTCTTGGTTTATTTTCCTCTCCTTTTCCTAGCTGTATTGTTTTTGTCTCATTGTTTTGCTCCTTTCTGCTACCCGTCTCATTAGAAATGTTTGCGTCTCACATACTTGATTATTAAATATCATTCTCCTTTTTGTGGCTCATTGTTTTACTGATTTTCTTGCTTTTCCATGTTCTCCTTGTACTTCTGTGCTTCCAGAGTATTAATGCTAAACCACCAGAGTGCCACTGGGCTGTGGAAGGGTCAGGAGTTTTCTTCTCCTCTGACCCATTTTGCGCCCTTAGGCCCATTCCTTGACTGGAGTCCGAGGACCAGCCTGGCACTGAAAGATGAAGGAAGAGGAAGACCGGAGTGATTGCGCTCTTCATAGAATTGTTTTAAATTCTGAAACGTGTAGTCTGCTTTCTCTATAATGGTCTAGCTGAAGCAGTAGTCCTCCTTTATTTCCAGCATGCTGTGTATTTATTGAGAAGCATTGTGGCAGGAAAACTTTAGATTAAGGGACCAGACAAATCTGTTGTTGCCTTGTTTCATCTTTGTTGGCATGTAACTTCAGGCTGATAGGAGGTGTAAGGGCTTGCTCACTTCTTTGCATAGATGAAGCTCAGACAAACCTTTTTTCACAACCTCTAACAGAACAGATAAACTTTGGGGAGCAGGAAGAGTGGCACTGATGGTTTCTTGTCTGCGTCATATTATCTAGCAGCATGGAAGCAAAACTTTTCCTGCTATGAGCCTGCTCTCAAAAGGTTTTAGAAGTTTGACCAAGAGATTGAACAAATTCAGTGTGTCTTAATAAAACAGGACTAAATTTGTGTATGGAAACAGTGAACAAGCTGGCTTTGGCTTAAGAGCCTAGAGATTTGCAGGGGATGAAAATGACACTAGACTAGATGTTCACAGTGGCTTGGCTGGGTCCTGTGCCACTTGCACCCTGATCTTCCTGAACCAAGCAAATGGGGCGTGAATCTGTGTCCATAAAAGTATGTGGCTTGCATAAGTGTAAATGTGAAGGCTATCTGAGATGCTGCTGTAAATGTAGCCAATACCACGCTGTTAATACAGAAAAGTTAATTTTACAAATCTGAAAACCTTAAGTTCTAGTGATTTTTTTACTGGTAGGGACAGACTTTTAAATGGATGACCTTAGATTTTGTTTATCCTTTTTGTGGGAGCTCTTTTCTTACACAGGCACTACCTGCCAACACTTCTGAAGCACTCTGCTTTCCTTCAGGACAGGGTGCAAGGTAAAACTTGTTTATGCTTTTAACTAATCTCTTTAAAGAAATAGGCTTTAAAAATACCACTCTTATCTGGTTCAACCCATTAACTTGTTCATTTACAGGTCTTACGCTGCTTCTGTGTTTGTTGGCTTTTTCCCTCTCCTGATAGGAGGCATCTTGCATATTCTGCAGTGGTGAGGGCTCTTGAGGGTGAAGTGTCTTCATAGTTTAACCTGAATAATTAGTGCAAAAGTAAGTGATGGGGAAAAAAAAAACAGTTTTCAAATGAAATTTCTTGGATTTAGTTGTTGGGGTTTTTGTTTTTTTTTGTGGTTGGTTTGTTGGGTTTTTTTGAGGGTGAATTTATAGATATTGTAAAAAATAATGATTTTTGAAAGCCACAGTGTGCTCCTGAATCCTTCCTCTGACACATGAGTACTTTTTTGCAAGAATTTTTCAGTTCTGGTCCTGGTTTACCGCATGATATAAAGAAAGCAATGTCACATTTCTAATCTAAAATGGGGACATTAAAATGGTGAATGTACTATGAACTGTGGGGTTTTTTTTTGTATCAAAATACTGGGACATTGTGTGGTACTAGCTGTATAAATACTGTGTAATTCCCCTCTTCAGCTGGAGGTCTGAATGAGAGTCTTTGGATCTAAATTATTAATTGTTAACCAAGAAACTCCTGGTTTTCTTCTGCAAGGTTTCGGTCCAAAGGTTTTGAATGCCCTCAAGTACTATGGTCAAACTTTACCTAATTGTTGAGATACAGTTTGATTGTTCTTCTTCTGTCCTTGAGTGGGACTGTTCTTCTGTATGGATAGAAAGCATTACAGTAAATAATCAACATGTGAAGACAGACAAGGATCAAGCTTTTGTGCTCCTCACAAATCACATTCCTGCATAGGAAACTAGAAGTCCAAGTAAAACCTTTCCCTTCTTCACAACTCTCAGTTAATTGTCTCTGTAGTTGAAGTTGACCTTGTATCCTATTCCCTCTTGGAGGCAACAGCACACAGAGATGCAGATTTAGGACTAAACCAGCATGTTCAGTGAGCAGAGCTGTGAGGTGAGAGCGAGCTTGTGGAAATGCAAACACAGAATCTGAAAAGGTAGTGCAGAACCCAAACTGGCAGCACAAACTGTTTTGGTAGCTGCATTTTGGCTTGAGAAACCCTCAGATGCACAGAAAACAAGGTAGTCTCTTTTCTAGACTTTTGAACTACATACCAAAATCTGCATACAGCCATGAACAGTAAGACCCTGCCGTGTGTGCCTTTGAGAGTGAAGGGAGAGAGGGAGCCCAGAGCAGGTTGTCAACAGGTTCTGTCCATGCAGGATGGTGCTGGCGTGGGCAGGCAGAGTGCGTGGCTTCCAGTTGCTGTGAGATGTGGATGTCAGCACACAAGCTCGCCTGGCTTTCACTGGCAGCAGGGGAATTTGACTACCCAGCAGCCTAGCTCCTGGGAAGGCTCAGACATCTGTCTTAAGTTTCTTTATAGGATGGGATGCTTTTTGATACCCAGCCTTTCTGCAAAGAGTAAGATAATCTTATGTATGTAAAGAGGACATTTTATATTTGCACGCTAAAAAGACATCCTCTGTTTCCAAACAAGCACATGTCTTGCATCTCTTGCTGTTTTACATTGCACCTTTCATTTAGGTGATTAAATGAACCCTCTAGTTTGACTTTCTGATTCTTTTGTGCTAACCTGCCTCTGTCCTCAAGTGCTTGGGCTTTCTGTACAGCAGAAGAGTTTCAGATAATTCTCATGCCCTTCTGCAAAGAAAGAGCAGGATACTTCTGCATGGACGGTGGGTGTTCATTTACCACTTAAAGTGAGAGCTTGTCCGGTTTGTGTCAGTAAGTCCTTTGATCCTTACTTAAATGAGGCAGTGGGTGTCCTGCAGAAAAGATACCTTGCGAGGTTATGTTGCTCCACGCTGGTTAATAAAAGCTCATAAAACCATAGTGGACTGGAGACTATGAATAGTTTCCCAAGTACAGTTCTCCATATTGTAGTTCAGAGCAAACACAATTTATTCTCAGCTGACTGACCTCATGTGGATTTGTGCCTGTGTAAGTAGCAGCTGAAATCAGTGGTCTGAGCACTAATCTGCAAGTCATAGACAGTAGGTTATTATTTAGTGAGAATGCTCTGCAAGCCTCTTGCTGCAGCATTTTCATTCAAAAGGTCACTTCCGTGAGTTTGTGTGCAGCTGAATTTAATGTTCTTTCTCAGCAAGGCAGGCCACACTGGAGAGTGCATAATTACAATAAATACAACTTTGTTCTCAGCTGAAAATTCCATCTGAAATAAATTTTTCCAGCCCTTCCAAGAAACGCTTTTAGTAAGATAAATAAAAGCAATTCTTGCAGATTTCACATTCATTCAGCAGGAATGTCAGTGGGTGTAGGGTGCCTCCACTTAAGTCACTCATCACAGTGCCTTCTGGGCTCTATCAACTTGTATATTCAATAGCTGGCTAAGGGTAGCATTTGCAAATTGGGTTTCTCGCAAGCCAGTTAAAGCCAAGTTCATTATTGCTTTCTTGGGTTGAATCCTGGTTATTACTTTGATTAAAATTGTTCTTAACAGCAAGTACAGAGAGTTCAGTTGGACTCTCAACTTAGGCAAGCTTTAAACAATGCTTTGATAGGTGCATCTGTTTTTAGGGACATGCATGTTTTTATACAAGCTTTTGTGGCTTTTTTCTGGTTGGCACTTCTGTGTCAAAGTAGATTTGTTTTCTTCTGTCTTCTATTTCGCAACACTGGAAATACTGAGAAAGCCTCTGCCTAAATACAGAAGGAAAACTAACAGGGTTTTTTTTATTTCCCCCCTGAACTTCCAAGCAAGTACTTAAACAAAAAAATGCCTTCTTTGCTTTCAGGAGACTGCGCAGAGTGTGAAATGTCTGGACTTCCCTTTCCTTTAATTTTTTGTCCAAGCATAGCAAAGAGGCTCTGCTAGTTGATCAGGGGGCTCCTGATGGTGGAAGCTAAATCTCTGCCTAGTTTCTCTGGATCTGTAACCAGACTGGTTACATTTCAGGTTTCAGAAGAGTTCTACAATATGATCCTCAAGTGACTTTGTGCTTTCCATGCAGACATTTGAGATAAGCAGTTTCCAGTCTTCACCACTCAAAGCTGCCATAACCTTTGGTTTGGGAACTACCTGGTAATAGTGTGCGGTTGAGTACTGCTGCAAGGTCACTCTTCTGGAGGGCTCTGCTGGAATCTGTGAGGCTGCAAGGGAGAAGACTTGCATGACAGTGTCAATGGTAAATGAAAAATGACACAGCCATTCTGCTCTTGCCAAAAATTTGGACAGCCCTGTGCTGTACTGCTTGGAAACTTATGGCACCTAGTATCCATCTTATTCTGTTTCCTTCTCATTTTGATGGGAGGGAGGCATGGAGGCCTTTCTAAAGGAAAGAAGAGCCTTCTGTCTGGGCAGAAAGTAGAGCAAAGTCACTGAAATCTGACCACTCAGACTTCATTAAATGGAAGTGATAGTCCTGGGGAGGAGGGGTGAAAACTCACTTCTGCTTTCATTCATGGCCTGTGTGCTAGGTTAGACATTCATCTCTCAAAGACTTGGTATCTGTTCAAGCCCCAGTGGGTTTCCATTGACACCGGAGAATAATCAAAGGGAGAATATGCTCTCTGTCATTGAACTGTGGGCTTGTACCTTATGGTCACGTTCCATATCGATCGAGAGCAGGTTTCATCAGCACTTAGGTCATGACTGTCTGCTTTTTTTTCCTCAAGGTATTCTTTTCTCTCCTTGCTTGTCTCCTTTGTTCCTGCTACTGCCTTCCTTTTCCTCATGCAAGTCTTTGTGTTCTCTTTATTTTATCTGTTGAAGTGATAAGGAGTTGAATACTTGGTACTTGCTAATGAAGCTTCTTTGGCAGTGAGAAGGCCAGGGAAACTCACACTAATTGTTGTTTTAAGATCTCTTTAGGCTTCCTGACCCTGCATGCATACATGGTTTGTTACTGAAAGATTGTCTTGAGTTAGAAAATCAGCTCTTGTCCTAAAATGAAAACACACATTCATCAAAACCTGAATTTCACGTGGGTTGTGTAAATAATGTAATTTAGGTTAGGTCCGGTCACTGGAAAATAGGCAGTTCTGTTGTCCAGGAAGTTACAGTGCAAGAAACGTGGGGAACTTCAGCAAGTCACATTAAATGTCTCCTTGGAGAATTGCCTCAGAAATCCTGACCTCTGCATTTCTGCCATGTGCCTTACATGACAAAGGCAGTCACTTGAGAAGTTGCTATGTTCTTGTGTACTTGTGTTTGCGTGACATTATAAACTGTGGCGAGAATAATGCCATGCTTCCCAGACCACTTCCCAGAGACTCTCCCTCTGCTCCAGTATATGGCACATAAGCATTCGCTCTGATGGTCAGAGCACCATCTACTTCAATCAATGCCACGTTCCTATGGTCAAATCACAGAAACTTTTTGCTAGGGGTCTGTGCACTTGAATTTCTAAAGGTGATGGCTGGGGTGCTCTCTGACACTTCTGCTCTTTGCCAAGCCACCATCTAGGCTCAGTGTGTATGGTTTTAGGCTAACCCAGATACCCTATTCCTGTCCCCATCTGCTAAAGGTTTCCTGTGCAAGATGTTTGTTTTACTCTTCCCTTTATCAACCCTGACAACAGCTGGTTTTTAGATGTTGCTCAATATTTTCAACAGGATCTCAGGATGACTGCTAATTCCTTCAACCCCTTGTTTTGTTTTAGAATTTCTAATCCCATTTGCTATGACTAAGTTCAGTTGCGTGGTTTCCACAGAGAGGATTAGGGTTTACTGCTATAGGTACGTCATTCTGCCTTTGAAGCTGCTTGCTCATGCTTTCCTTGGCAAGCTCTGGCAGACATGCTTAGCACCAACAGAGATCGTATCTTTTAGAAGCTGCAGAAGGGTTAATCAGAAACATGTTTATGAAACCAGGTTGCTCACCTTTACAAGCTTTTACTGTGATCTTTTTGGATGCTTTCAGAAGATTTATCACCTGCCTTGGTAATTTATATTATGTTTTTCTTTCCTTTCTTGAAGCTATTTTAATGCTGTATATGGTACTGTTAAAATTAATAATGATAAGCTACTTTTCTTGGCAAGCCCGAAATTGCACACCTCTTGGATGCAAGCTGGAGAACGTGACTGTCTTCATGTGGATGGCATAAGATTTTTGGCTGGTTTATTCAGGGTGCTTGAATGAGCATAGGGCATCTGAAGTACATCTGTAGCTTCAAAACAAATCCAGCAAAATGACTTGCATCCCCCAGGCAGGCAGAGAGCTGTTTGTACAGATGCTTTTTCTCAAGAGCCATTTTGTAGGATTGGTCACAGTTGTGGTTGTCTTTACTTACATTTGCAGGGAAAGGGGCTGATGGCTATTCAAGGGAGTATTATTTTTCACCAGGGCGATTAAAGGTATTGCTGTTGATCAGGGCATTTCTTTGTGCGGAGACTCTCCAGTGAAATGGAGCACCTGCACATATGCAGTACTACTTTAAAAACGTTAAACAGGATCTACCCTTTGATGGGAGTTGTTAATTGTGCTTTTGGCTCCATCTGCCTCACTGGCAGATGTACCATTGTGAAATTTTTACAGCCTAATAAAATATTAGAGGATGCTTCATTTCAAGAGGAAATCTGATGGCTGCTTTCAGCTGATCCCTCTTTGAAACCAGGTGAGAAATAGACTTGCCTCACTGGGACTTGCACATACCTCTGCAGGCATGGCACCAGGATATTGCAGTCCTCTTGCATGGATTGCAAAGAGCCTTAATAGCTCTGGTAGGATAGATGTTACAGCACACTCTGTGTATTTGGTGTGATGCAGTTGAACAGACTGTGAAAATCTTATTTATTTCTTTTAATATATTGACACAAAGTGAAATTATTTGTACATTTGTTACAAAATGTGTCTTGATTTTTAGTTAGTGCATTTCAAAAGCCATGAGGGAGATTCCTATGCCTTGCTATGTTTGCCCTGGTCTGGTAGTGAATGCTGAGCTTTGCCAGTACTGGCTTTTGATACAAAGTTGTGTGTTATCTATTTGTAAAATAAGGATTTTCCAGAAACTAACAGGAATCTGGTGACTGTTGTTTGTATTTTCTTGATTTTTAAAATTGTACAAATCTAGAATCTTTTCTATGGTTTCTGAAGTTTTCATTTACCTAACATTTTCTCTTCCCAGGAAGTTTTGTCTCCTGGGATTTGAGTATTTGCTGATGGAAATATCTGAGATCACAGACAGTTGAAGAACTGTCAAATGTCACATCATTAGGTCACCAGTTCAAATCTAGCCCAAAGTGGTAATGGGCATTTTTAAACTCCTCAATGCCCTTCATAAGGAGTTACATTTAGTTGCTTAAACTAAACTCTGAGCTTTTGCTACTCAAAATTATGGATTCAAGTGGACAATAAAGACTAGAAACAGTTTTTTTTTCTATAACAGAATTCTGTTTGATTTGTCTTAGTACCTGTATTTGCTTGTCATCATACATAGTGCTTTAGAAGGAGGAAAGGTAACATCTTTTAAGAGGAGTTGCTGCATAAGAAGTAATGCAGAGAGGTGACCTTATCTAGTGTAGCAGTGTTAGCAGCAATCAATTCTGGTGGTTTCAGTGTGCTTTCCTATGACTTTTAAGTTGCAAGAGCCTTTGGAGAAAGTATAGGAGGACAGACACTTTGAAGGGAAAGAGATTTTGAGACTGGAAATGCAATGTGAAAATGTTTTGAATGGCAACTGAAATGCTTTTGAACAAAGCAAGTTGGCGATGACACCAAGCTGTATGGTTCTGTTGATACGCTGGAGGGAAGGAATGCCATCCAGAGGGACCTTGATATGCCTGTGAGGTGGGCTGATGCCAGCCTCATGAAGTTTAACCATGCCAAGTGCAAGGTTTTATACCTGGGTCAGAGCAATCCCAGGCACAGCTACAGGTTGGGCAGAGAATTGATTCAGAGCAGTCCTGTGGGAAGGACTTGGGGATGTTGGTCAATGAGAAAATGAACATGAGCCGGCTGCAGTGTGTGCTTACAGCCCAGAAAGCCAACCGTATCCTGGGCTGTATCAAAAGGAGCATGACCAGCAAGTCGAAGGAGGTGATCCTGCACCTCTACTCTGCTCTTGTGAGACCTCACCTGGAGTATTGTGTGCAGTTCTGGTGTCCTCAACATAATAGGGACATGGAACTGTGGGAACAAGTCCAGAGGAGGGCCACGAGGATGATCAGGGGACTGGAGCACCTCCCATATGAAGACAGGCTGAGAAAGTTGGGGCTGTTCAGCCTGGAGAAGAGAAGGCTGCGTGGAGACCTCATAGCAGCCTTCCAGTATCTGAAGGGGGCCTATAGGAATGCTGGAGAGGGACTGTAGTGACAGGACAAGGGGTAACAGGTTAAAACTTATACGGGGGAAGTTTAGATTGGATATAATGAAGAAATTCTTTACTGTGAGGGTGGTGAGGCACTGGAATGGGTTGCCCAGGAAAGTTTTGAATGCTCCATCCCTGGCAGTGTTCAAGGCCACGCTGGACGAAGCCTTGGGTGCCATGGTTTAGTGTGAGGTGTCCCTGCCCATGGCAGGGGGAGTGGAACTGGATGATCTTAAGGTCCTTCCCAACCCTAACTATTCTGTGATTCTATGATTCTAAAGTACTTCTCAAATTCTTCCAGGCAGCTGCTCTTCTAAGGAGTAACCATTGCTTGGCTGGTTGTTTTTTTTTTCTCCCCTTGTTTCTTCTAGCATTTGTCTGGATCTTTTGTATAAAGTTTCACTTCCAAAGCTGACCTATGATCTTGGTTTGTGGTCAAGAATCATGGACTTAAGGTTAGGGTAAAATCTAATAGTTATTGGACTGTACATTCCCCAGTCTGTAGAGAGCTTGAAAAGGTTCAATTCAGCTGTGTGGGCTTTTGCAGCTACACAGTTCCTCCTTGTCGATTTGTTATTCTAAAGTTGGGAATCCTTACAATCTCTTTGAGGTGTGTTGAGACATGGAAAGCATTGCAAACCCCTGCAGTCAGTGGCTGACCTCCTGTGTGCTGGCCTCTGCCTTCGATTGCCTCTTACTTCCAACCTTTTCCTGACTGTTACCTGAGCGCTTTCTGGCTTGTTTCAGGGAATAGCTTGGCAGCAAATCAGGAATCCATAGCTAGAGTCCTTCAGGAAAGAAGGTGAAGATACTGAGGTATGAATTCTGATGTCCTGGTTGTTAGAATCTGTTAGCAGAGATGTCAAGATGTGAAGAAGAGAGATGTGAAAGCCAGTACAAGTGTTCTCTTTCTTTGTGCTTCTGAGTTGAGAAATTAGGATCTGGGTTGGCTTCCCCACCCTGAAGGCTGTTGCATAGTATCCCATGCATCTCATGCAGTAGGAGATTGTTGGTGACTTTTGTCAGTATTCAGAGTTACAAAAAGTGGTTTGCGAGGTGTGGAGACAGGTAATAAAAGATTAATGACATGAAAAGAAAAACTTTATAACGTGAGTTATCACTGTGGCACTTTGTTACAGGGATTCCAGTCCTGTGGGTCTTAAATATGTTTTCATACGTGTATACTCTTTACAGATTCCTCAGTCGTGTAGGTCTGAGTTCTTGGCGCTTTGGGAGAAATTGGGATCGTTAGTTTTCATTCCTGATGGTGCTTATGGCTGCCTTTTTGCTGGTTATCTCGGAGGCTGTTAGCAATATATTTATGGCTTCCTACTTAGAATATTCTGTTACAATCAAGTATGTCAGAAGCACTGAGTGCATATTTCTGCCTTTCTTTTGATGCTGATTTGCTTTATAAAGGCAGTATTGAAGTTCTGGCTTAGCAAATGAATACCAACCACTAAACAATTTCTGCCTGTATTTTAAATCTCTGATTGTGTTTTGGCTTGTAACAGTGATTTCATCCAGAAGTGGTGCATGGCTAGGAACCTTTCTAAATTCTCATCCATCTTTTTCTGGAGACTAAAAGAGGAAAGTTACTGAAGTGCAAAGGAAATTTTTTTTCTTTTTAAGCTGAGTCATGACAAGATTGGCAAGTTGCAAAGGAAAACTTAAATCTGGTGTTTACTTACTACAGTTAACAATGAAACCTTCCTTTACAGAGAATTACTAAAGTGAATTATGCTTTCAGTCACCTTCTTACAGTGGAAAAGTAAAGTAAAATGTTATCTTGCTTTTATTTATATATATATACACACATATATATATCTATTTGATCAAGGGAAGGAGTAAATAAAAAGAAGGTACCACTTTTTAATGATAATTCTCTGAAGATTTGCCCTAAAATTATGGTAATCGTCAACATTTGCTAGTTTTGACAAACAGGATGGCTTTGTATTGGTTTTCCCTCATTACAGGCAAATAACTAGATCACAAGATGTTTGTTTCTTAAACATGTGATCTTTAATGTAGGAATGAGTTCTGATTCTTTTCAATACATACAAACAGTAATACATTGAGCTAGCATTAAAAAAAGTAAAATCTTTTGCATAGTGTAAAGTAATAGAAGTTATCTATAACCACTAAGGACTTTGACTCTTGCCAAGTTCTACTCTTAATTTGCTGATGGAAAATGAAAGATTAGAAAACAGTGACTTTGCCAAACATGTAGTCCATCGCAGCTTGAGAATGGACCACGAGTTCTTTGGAGTGTTACAAAAAGGCTGTTATTTCTCTTGCAAAAAAAAAAAACTGGCTAATGTGAAAACATGTGTTATCTATTGTTTTGAAAATAGATGAAATAGATTGCAGAAGAACTTATTTGTCAACAGGAAGTAACCATCAACTTAGGAAGCATGTGGACATTGAGTGTGGCTGAACAAGGCTGGAAAGAATAAAGATAGCCAGGGGAAAGAGGTTCTTTCTAGGCTTCAAGTAGGACCAGAGAACACCTTTCAGGAGGGCCAAGCAGGCTTTTCAGGCCCCTTTGGTGTTTGTGCAGTGTCTTAAATTAAGTCATGATGCTATGCTTTTCACGGCAAAGACTGCTGGTTCCGTGGAGCAAAGCTGCAGGTTGCCACCAGCCCACAGCCACCTCCACTCCTGGTGTCAAAGGAGTATTTAAATATTAGTAAGAGTTGATGTAGGTCAAATCCAGCATGAGGATTTCAAGGTGTCCCTGTGTGGGGTTTTGTAATGCTGCCAGTTATGCTTTGAGGTGTTGCATGCAATGAAAGACCTTTTGTGATTGCATTGATCAAGATAGTACTGTGGGTGTGTTCCTGATCCAAGAGGAAAAGTGAGGTCAGTAGGAATGAATGTTGTGCTGCAGCTCAGACTGGAAAAGAGATATTTTGGTGTCTTGGGAAGAATATACATGTCTAACTTCCACTTTGGGGCCTTCAGTCTGACATGGCAGTCTTGATGTTACGTGGCAGGTGACTTTATTGTCGTCCTTGTTGGGCTGCTTTACTTGTTCAGCTGCAGGCCAGTTCTGTACTTTATCCACTGCTTTTTCCTCAGGTAGGCAATCCTTCTTCTAGTCCCAGTACATTTGCTTCAGCCTTGCTTACTGTGTGCTCTTGGCTCAGAATTAGCTGCTGCATTGCTCATTGTACATGTGTTCAGGAGTCCCACCCTTCAGAAAGCTGGAGGCTTGGTTTCAGGTCATCTCCAAAAGTTTTTTGGATGTGGTGCATAGGATGGGAGCCACTCACATGTTGGGCTCTCTGCAGTTTGGATATTATGGTGGGAATGAAAGCAACAAGGAAAGTAGCAGACAGGAAAATCCTCATGTCTGCTGAATCTGCCAGTAGCCCTGGAGGAATAAGATGTTCAGATGTTTTCTTAACTCCTCTCTTCCACTTTTTTGGTTAGGTCTACTTGTTTCTTCAGTGAGTGAAAAGTACCTTCTGTCTTGGAACATGTGTAGAAGTGAAATGGCTATGTACTCTACTCTCAAAAACTCAGAATCTAATGTTGGCATTCTTGCCATTTCCCACATCTTCTATGCTGACATAATGACATTCCTTGTAAAACTGATGGCAAAGCATATGATCTTTCTTTTTTTGGTCTTGCTTCCATCCACGGTTTAACTCTTCTTATGAGGTGTATCTCTGATCAAATTATATTAACAACATTTTTATCTTCTTGGTTTTACAAATTTGATTTAAATATTCTCTACTTGAAACTTGGCAAACACTGCCTTGGTATGCAAACAGTGGGGATGGGATAGGGGAAGTCACTTGGCTGTTGAAAAAGTACATATGGGAAAGTCACATGGAGCTTCCAGTGTTTTATTTATAATTCTGCAAAGGCCTCTTCTAATTAGAAAAATAGAAAAGACCAAATAGTGGCTTCTGGAAAGCAAACAGCTAAATTTTGCTGTGAGTATTTTTAACACAAATATTAACTTCACAGATTGTAACACTCTTTCCTCCTTAAATACTTTTTTTAGCTTTCAGGATGTATAAGTGGGTAAACTAACACTGTAAAGTAAACCTTAATTCCCGCAGCATCTGGCTTCCTAAATTCAAATTGTGAAGCTGTAAGTGATGTTTTGTTTTCATTTAGCAAACACATACTGGGTTTCCAGAAAGGTAACATGATTTACAATAAGCATAGCCAGTGGGAACCATATGCTTTTCACATTTGTCTTTGAATGAAGGATTAGAGTATTTGTTTCAAAATGTCTTTTCCAGAAGAACACTAGTTTTAACCATTAAGTAATGTTTAAGTAAGAACTGAACATTAAGAACTGAAGCTGAATTTTCAGATTTGGCTGTATGTGTCAACAGACATCTCCAAACACAAGTCCTTGGAATGATTTTACTAGTTAATAATGCAACTGTGAGTTTTATGTCAGCTTGATTCCAAGCAGTGTTTTGCTGATATCAGTATAAGATAACTCTGTTACCTGAAATCGCTTGAACAAAGCTGAAGAGCTATAGAAGTGGTCTGCCTGAGAGGCTCTAGCGTTCTCCTTCTGCTCGGATTGCTGAACATGGCTAACTCTGCAGAATGGCATTTAAGGTTACATTTTGAGTCATTAGGTTATAAACAGTCTGCAAAATATTTTACATACTTCATGTTAATATTCCTCTGAAGATCAAGATTCCCTGGGGAGAAATGAGAATATGCACCAAAAACATTCTCAGTTCTCGAGGTTTATCCACAACTTCCTAGATCACTAAAGATCAACTGTCTTGTGAAGGAATGACTACAAAACAAATTTCATTGCAGCTCTCGGGATGTGTACGTGGGGGGAACATACTGGGTAATGCCCCTTCTTTTAGTTGTCAGATTTTCATATTTCTGCTGGCTGAGATGTAGATAGCAATTGGAAAATCTTTCTGACTTGAATTTGGTAGATTTATATGAGCCTTCATGTTCAAGAATGCTTTTGAGTCCCAGGCTGTGTGGCAAAAAAACATGGTAAAAATGTTCAGATCTTGGCAGAATGTCTGAATCTGCTAGAGAGAGGAGTCCTTTAATTTGTACTTCTCAGTAAGCCTTATGGAGGAGAAAGTTCTTGACCTTTCCTGAAGATGCCAGTGTCTCTGAGAGATCTGACCCACCGTGTAATTTTTTGCCAAAAATAAATGTGTCTACTGTGAAGAAGTGGCTGGTTTGTGCTAGACACAATCCATGTAAAACTGGGTCTGTGGGGGGACTCTGCTGTACTTGTGAAAATGGTCTTGTCTTTTGTTCTGGCATTAGCATTTACTGTCTTTACTGAATGCTTGGCATCTACAGTGGTACAACAGTGTGTGTGCTTGTGCTCCTTGCTTGTGTGGTCAGCTGACCTAGGGCAACACCCTGAAATAAAACAAAACTTCTAGACCACCAGCTTGTCCTTCCGAAGTGAATCTTATTTCAGATTCCACTGTTAGTTTGTAAAATACTGGGATTTATAGACCTGGCAGGATGGCTCTGGCAGAGTTACCATGTTGCAGCAAGATCTGGGCTCTCTGTCAAAGCCCTGACTTAAGTGGCACTTCTCATACCTGAGGATGTAACTCACAAGGGACATCCTTGGAATCTGTGTGCATCCAGATTTCTTCCAGAGTCCAGATGAGAAGCAAAAAGTGGAGGACCTAAATGAGAATGTGGTGAGAGCTGCTTAACCAGGAGACACTCACTGGCTAGTTACAGTTTATAGACTGTAGGAGCCAGTGGTGCATCTTTCTGCTCCTGGGGAATTCAGGAAGGAGCATTTTCCATGTGTTTGCTGTGGTTTTGGAAGTCTGGGTATCCCTTTGGGTAGTTTGAAAACTAGCTGCAGACAGTGTGACAGCAGTACTTTACACTAATGAGGAAGCAGCAGGGTTGCTCTTCCTCTAGCTTGCCTAGAAAGGAGAAGTACAAGGCTCAGCTGGTCAGAGCTACAGGACTGTAAGGCATAATAATAGCTCAGAGACTTCTCTTTAACTACACAGCTCATACATACGCTAACTATGTAGTAAAGAACTAAACCTGGTCCAGTGCACTTGATCTGATAGCAGAGCTGCTTGATTCACCTCTGTTACTGATTTGATTTCCGAATTGAGTCCTTCAGCATCTGTAATGCTTTTTTGGTGTATGGTGGACACATGGAATACCACTGGCTCTCCTGGCTCACTTTGGCAGATACAAGTTCAATTTCACTAGTAAGTTTCTACATTTATAAAAGATAGCTTTAGCTTTTTTAATTGAAACTTTGCTTTGAATTTTAACAGAATTCGGGTACATTTTGACAGTCACTTATTTTTCCTTGTGGTATCTTCAACTCAGTGTGAGCTCAGACTTCAACAAATAGTCCACTGTGTGCTGACACTCTAAAAGGTAAAGTCATGCTGTCAGTTTATGCTGAATCCTTTCCACAAATGGGTAATATGTTTTAAAACTCCCTAACATTTTTCTTTCTCATGCCAGACCTGGATTTTAAAGGGATCCTGAAATTCATTATCTTCATAATTTTTCTTTTTGCTGATGCTAAAACCATCTACTAAATTCAGTTGTCTAAAATTAAGGGACAATAAAGATTTTACTGCTTGTCTAGTTCACCTTTGGTGTAAAAATTGCGTTACAGTGAGCAAGGCCCATACAAAGGCTTAAGAAAAGGCTCTGCAAATAGAGCATTAGATGTAAAAAAGAAAGTATTGATCTGAAATTTAACGAGGGAAGTGAGTAAACAGTAACTCAGTAACTGACATATAGACTGAAAAGGTTTGCTATTCTTTTGGTTCTTTAGGGGTAAAAAACCAAAACGCACAAACTCCTGTTTGTAATTCTACACACATTAAAATTAATACTAAGTGTAAAGGGATCAAGTTAAAGGAAAAGAATAAGGAAGAAAAATTAGAAAATGGAGAAATACTTCAGTATTTACTAGTGTATAGTGAAGTACTAGAATAAATCCCTGAAGGCTTTATAAGCATCTCTTACGCAACAGGAAATGAGCGGTGTGGATTTGTAAGGAACAACCTCATGGGAAAAAAAATAATTTGGCTGACTCAATGGATGTTTTAGAGTCTAGCCTGCGTGAGGGAGCACATTTTGGTTATGGGATGCTGCATGTAGATCTGTGTTCAAGCTTAAATAGTAACGCAGTAGGTTTGTTAAGTGACAAATATATGCTAAGTAGTAGTCTGTGGTGGTAACTGGGGTCCTGGAGGGGTTTATTCTGCCTCTGTGCCAGCAGTTTGGGATGCAGAGAGAAAGCACCTGTAATGCAGATGAAGGGTTGTGTGTGTATCAAACAGGAGAACAACCAAAGCCTTATTTCACTTCTCCAAAAAGAAAAGCACAGAGTACTTGCTGGATGGAAAAGTTAAATAGAGGGAATTTAGGATTTTGGAATATATCAGAAATCGAGCACAGTTCTGCAGAAACCCTACTAAATCTGTAATGATACAGTAATATAAGTGTCCTATGCAGGTATTTTGTAATACTCCATACTAGTAAGTGATGCACACCATTTGGCTCCCACATTTTCAGATGGATTTAAGTTGCAGAGTGAGATAAAAACTATGATTTAATCCTTGTAGTCTGTGGAAAAAACCCAACCCAACACCTTCTTTTGTCTTCTGAAAGCAACTTATAGATGAATAGAACAGTTTTCCAGGTGAGCTAAGTTAAGATGATGACTGATCAGTTGTCTTGTTTTTAGTGCAGAGACAGAAACTACTGCCTTATCTTGCACTAAGGCCTGAATTAATATTAACAGGAAAGAATATACTAATTTTTAAAGCACATTGAGCACAGAAGCACATGGCCTGTTGAGGTGGTGGCAATACTAGTGATTGTAGTTGTATTAAGAATAGGTTAGAGAGATGTTGATGCCTTAGGTTGTGAATGATGCAGCAAATCATTCGCAGAGCAGTTTGTCAGGGTGACTTCCTGAGAAGCCTTTCAGCCTGGTGCCTCTGGGTTTGCATCTTTCATTCTCGAACAGCCCTGACGTTTGAAGCCTGTTTTAAGGAACAAGTGCTGAAAGGAGGACAGTCTTATGGCCAGTCTGTAATTAAATCTGTAATTAAATCCTCCTCACAAATGTTGCTGTCCATCCCCAAGCTCTTCATGTATTTTTACCTGGAAGATGTCTCTTTCAATGGGCTGATGACTTTACAAGGTGCAGGCTGGGTCTCTGCAGTGAAATTGGTGGGCCATTTTCTCGCTTGTTTCCAGGAAAGGAGATGTTCAGAATTCCTACTCCCCAAACTACCTGCTTCAGGGGAAAAATACTACTGTAGGAGCCCATGATGTGTCAGAAGTGAGTATTTCTAAAAACTGAACGTATTTCCTTACCTTAGAGTTTCTTCATGCAAAAGACACCTGCAGGTCTTTAAGCTTTCTGAGTGCTGAGGATAACGTGTATATTGTTCACCTTTTGAAGAAGAAGATAACTGGCTTCTGATAGTTTGGTGGTTGGTTGGTTGCTTTTGTCCTTAAGATTTACTGTTTTACTGTAGTCATGCTACTTAGCTCTAGTTACCTTCCTGTGCAAAGGTGGGATGTCAGTCAGGTTTTGATTTGTTCTACACAAATGCATATGGGCTATTTGGTTTATGCTCTGGGAAAATTTAAAAGAAAACAATGGTTCCAGGAGTAAGAGGCCACTGATATTGTGATCTAAAGCAAATGTATGTCTCCTGGGTTCAGACCATGACAGCATGTCTGGAAGCCAGTTTTCAGTAAGGAGAAAGCTAGCACTTAGTCTTCTTTCTTTTCTGCAGCCTTGCTGTGGAGAAGTGTGTGAAAAAGGTAAGACAGGGTCATGCTGTCCTCTTTCAGCCCTGCCACAGCCAAGGGAGTGTTTGCTTAATCTGCCAGTGGAATAACAAGCACTAATGGAAATTAGAGCAGTTGGGATAAGATAAAACCCATAAAGGCAGATTATGATGGTCAGCGTTTCTTCCCAAAATAAAACTGAAATGAGTTTTTAATTACTGGGCACTGAACTACAGGAAATAGAGTATGCTTATGCACAGAGGAGAACCACATGTTGACCATATAGTGAAGGGGAAAGCCCTACAGATACCATGAACCCAGAGGAACGAGACAGTGGGATATTGAAGGTTATCTGCCCTTGAAAGAGCAAGGCCACTTGGCCTGCAGGTTTAGAAACTTGTGATTCTAGGTGCCACCAATGCTTTTAATGCTTAAGCGAAGTGCAAACTGTAATGCCAGGGCTGATGCTGAAACACAACACTTGGCCATCACTTCCTGCCTGCCGCCTGTTCCTTATGTAACTGCTGGCTGTCCCAGGGTGGCCTCTACATGAGCTGAGCCCAACAGGAAATATTTGGGTAACCGGTGGCAGTTCTGCTAGGCATAGAAAGAATAACAATTAATTGTATTTGGAGTCCGACAGTTGTAATATCTCAAACAACTTTCTGGCACTCTCTCCATTTTACAGTCAGGGAAAATATCTGCAGAGAGGGGAAAATGCAGTAGGATGGAGGAGCTGGGGATGAGAGGCTGTGAATTTTTTGTCCTGTATGCTTGGATCAAACCAACTTTATTTGTACCTGGAAACCTACATCTGTTAGCTCTCTGCTTTATGTGGATGATACTTTCTGACAGCTCTTCTGGTTGAGGCAATCCCAAAAGTTCTCCTTTTCTGGTTGGCAGAGCAATAAATTGTGTGGCCTTTTGGGAAGCTTTTCTTGTCTTCCTGGTAAAGATGTGGTACAAGGGAGAACCAGTATTACAATAGGGAGAGATGAGGCTTTAAAGTCTTTATTTCCTGCTTTTTCACAGATATGCGTAAATTCAACCTTGAAACTGCACTTAACGGTAAACTGCACTGGTTTGTTTATTCCTTACTTTTGTTGACTCATAATTTAAAAATAGAGATGAATTTATGCCTTTCTTCCAAGTACTTTGAGAGCTCCTAAGCAACATAGTAATTCAAGTTAAAAAAGACGAGCTTTTGTGTAAGATGAGGTTTTTCTGAAGTGGGTTGTTGGGTTTTTTTTTTTTTTGCGTAAAGTTGCATGTTTGCAGATGTTTTTAACCATGAAGGTTAAGATCTGATAGCTCTCTTAGAGTTGTGTCTAGTGATAAAAGAAGGGATCTCTTTAATACTGTTTTGCTGTGATCTTTTAAATTCTTGTGGTATTGAGCTTTCTTAATAGCTAAACTTGTGATTTCCTTTAATTCTTTGCTTTAGTTGTATGAAGATAGGTACGTGATCTTTAGTGCTTTTCTGTTTGGAAAAGGAGAAGTCTTCCTGTGTTTTTGCTTGTCATATGCCATGTGGAAGGGCTTCCCTCGTGTTTGTGCCAGGCTCTAACCACAAACTCTGAGCCTCAGCCTACTTGTTGCAGTTTAGGTGAGTTTAGTTTTCTGCTGGTAACAGAAATCCTGTAAAACTGTAGGTACTACACAGCCCATTGGGTTCATTGACAGACTTTTAATTTTGGGAGTAGGGTATTGTGATCCACATGCATTTTTTTAAGAGGAAGAAATCCCTGTTAAACCCATTGTTTGTGGTTAGTGTACCACCAACACAGTCATCTGTGCAACCCAGAACCCATGTACTGATACGGATGTAGGTTCTGCAGCAGTGTAAAGTCCAGTGATAATAGTAGGAAGGTGCTTGCAGTCGTACATATATAGGGCACTTTGAGGACATTTCTTTGCCTCAGCATAACCTATGCAATATTGCTCTGCTGTGTAACATTATCTAACTATAGTATCCAGCAGGGTGCTTGGAAAGAAGCAGCTGCTGATGTCTCTTTTTTGTATTTTCCCCTAAAGGATTTCCTGGAAAATCTGTTTCTTTCAAGAAGGGCCATACAGAAATCATGCTTTGCTGGAAACAGAAACTGAGTGCTCAGAACTCAGTAACAGATCCTCTTGTGAAGTGAACTGAGAAGAACAAGGCTGCTGGGATTTTGGGGGCTTTTCTAAATTTGTTCAGATCAGACCACATCTGACCAGACTGTATTTGTGACAGATCCTCTGGCAAAGTACATTTCTCATCATTACATGATGAGAAAACCATTTTAACCAACTGTCTACCTCTTGTCAGGTTAACTAACTTTACTGTTCCTGAAGAAAGAGCTGAGCATCTTTGGGCAATGGAATGCCCATTTGACACCTCAGTTTCTGAATAAGGTGTGCATTTTGGGTTTAGAAGAATAGTGGCAGAGATTAACATCAAAATACTTACTAATTTGCAGGAATATCATCACTTGAAGTTACATGCATCTGTACATGTGTGATCACCTATCACATGTGCTATCTATTCACATCTCTCTGGGTGTTTCCCACAGTCTACATGCCTGTGCCTCATGTGAGACTGGATTTTAGCTGAATGGTAGCATTGCACTTGTGAGAGTGCAAAAGAGGCAAAAAAGGCCATGACTTTTTTTTGGTTTTGTCATCTGCTCATGGTGATGTGATGCAATTTGGCTGATCCGTGATCCCCTTCTCCTGCCCTAGATTTCTGTCTTGGGTGTATCTTGGTGATGAAATGCCACGTAACTGCTTTTATCTTCAGTGGGATCTCTGTTTTGATGGTAGGTTCTTTTTAAACATATTTGCAGGGTGGGAAAGATCAGGTGCTCCCTGATGTGCAGTGGGGCTTACTCCTGCATGGCTGGGGCCAGCAATGGCAGTGCTGCATCCCAGGTAAGGGATTTAGGGACTGTAGTGACAGGACAGGGGATAGTGGGTTAAAACTTAAACGGGGGGGGGGGGGGGGGTTAGACTGGATATAAGGAAGAAATTCCTTACTGTTAGGGTGGTGAGGTACTGGAATGGGTTGCACAGGGAGGTTGTGAATGCTCCATCCCTGGCAGTGTTTAAGGCCAGGTTGGATGAAGCCTTGGGTGGCATGGTTTAGTGTGAGGTGTCCCTGGCCATGGCAGGGGGGTTGGAACTAGATGATCTTAAGGTCCTTTCCAACCCTAACTATTCTATGATTCTATGATAATTGCTCCATGTATGTAAGTATTCTTCTCTTTGAGGAGCTTGGAGTTAAGACTGTCTGCTGTGTAATCGCTTGTTGCCTTAGATTCTGATTGAAAAATCCATCTCCAAGGACCCCAGAAGGTAAATTGAAGCAGCACTATCCCATGAAATCTAGAGGCAGTAGAAGAGTAAGGAAGAAGAAAACCTTAAAATCAATGCTAGTCACCCCAGCGCTAGTGCTGTTAGCTTTGGCAAATCCTGTCTCAGCAATAAAGCCAGCTGCCATTTTGGCAACAAGACAGACAGACTTGGCATCAGCCCCTCTGGCACCAAAAAATGCTTCGTGGGAGCTGGCACCAGCACTGTGAAACAAGGGTAAGGCCCAAGGGAAATGCCAAGCAGACATGGGATGAGCACTAAAAATAGTGAGTTACTGTCATTTGGAGAGAAAACAAATAGCACTTCTAAGAGTAGGGCAGCTAAGATCTCCATCAAGGTTGTGCTGGTAAGCAGCTCTAGGACAGTGCTGTCTCCTATGACGATGTGACCAAAGGACACACACAGTCTGTATTTTTGGTACCCATATGGTGCAAGACTCTAAAACTAGAACAGACACTTACCGTCTTGATCCCACATTCGGGGGATCCTGTTACTGTCTGCAGGCTCTGCCTTCTTCCCTGTCTGGAGCAGATCATCTTCTCTTGAGCCATTACCAAAGGTCCCATTTGCATACACGGGCAAAAGGAAAACGAGACCTGTAGTGCCAAAAAGCAAGGAGCCAGGCTAGTGTCCCTGTGCCACTCAGGACACCGGAGCCCTCCTGAGGACAGCCTTGTCAGCTGAGCTCCCCACCTCTATCCTCCTTCTCCCCCTCCCAGCAGGCTCACAGAAAGCCAAGTAGGCTTTCCAACTGACTTCATTACCCACTCCAGACTGAAACTGAAGCCTGACATCAGTGCCCAAGACCTGGGAACGCTGAAGGGGCAGAATTGACCCCGTCTCCACTGAAGCTGTTAGTGCCACTTCTCAGCAGGGCAGTTTCAACTCTTTAGTCTGCCTCAGTGGCAAAGGACTTAAAGCTTTTTAAGACCTCTGGCCTTGAATGACAGGGCTGGGGTATTCAAACAAGTGCTCATGCAAAATAGATGATGCAAATAGTGTTTGGTGTTACAATTACTTTGGCTTGGACACAGCTCTGCTGCTGTGAAGCAAAGTGTGCTGGACCTGTGGCTATCATTTTCTTCTCCTTGGGGAAAAAGCAGTGGGAAACAATGTCACTGAGGGCTGGAAATTTCAAGCAACACTTAGCAAAAACTATTTTGGTCTCAGAGATGGAGCCTGGACTTTTCATTACCACCAATCTCCCATCAGCTAAATAGCAGAGTGGGTAGGAGTGTCTGGAACAGCCTGGACATGGCGTCTTTTGTCTCCCCTGTGAGATGGGTGTTGGAAAGGGCTCCTCTTGGGTATCTCTTCCACATCCACTCCTTGTCTGCTCCCTGCCCTTTCTTGAGTGCCGTTCTTATGATAGCTTAATACAGAAAGCAGCTTCAGAGGAGGAGCCTACTTGCTTAACATAAGTGCAAAGGGAAGTGCTTTACTGTTGGTATTTCTTCACCCACATATGAAAAATGAAGAAGAGAACAGGCTCCCACTGAAATAACCAGTGACAAACTGGGTGGTGGCTTCCTCTGCAATGCCCCTTCCTTTGGTTCAGGGCTCAGTCATGACTTGTAGGTGGAGGATGTGGCACATAATTGCACTCATCTGCTTGCTGTTCAGGATTCAATTAGAAATCAAGATTTAGTTAGAGTTAAGCATGAGCTGTTGCCATTGGGGCTTTAACACTGAGTATGTTTTGCAGTGCGCAGTCTTTTTCTCCCTGGTTAGCCCATTACTCAGTGGCGAAGCCAGGTGACAGCAGTGAGGTTGAAATGCACTGTCTTGATTTGCCTGTGTTGACTTAGTAAGCTGCAGAAGTTTCTTGTACTTCTAAACCACTGAGCTGGCAGAAGTGGTGACGGGCTGCAGGGAAGAGGGATCTGCCCAAGGACAGATTCTAACCACTGCAAGCCCTTGTGCTTCATTGCACATTAAAAATTATTGATCCAGCAGACTGGTTGCAGCACTTGCTCACAAGCCAGTTCCAACATGTATGGTGTCTTTTTCTGCAGTTACTCTTTGCTCTCTCTTATGATGATTAAGTCAGTTTGGCCTGACAAACAGTAAATGAGAGTGATTTCAGTGTCCTTGTTTTGTAGTTGAACCGAACACAAACTGGGGGGGGATCCACTTTACCCCACTCCTCAATAGCACAGCAGTACTAGACACAAACGGTCTGAAAAGTTTGTTTTGGACCTGTGTCCCCTAAGCAATAGAGTAAGTTCTGTAGGTAGTGGGAAATTACCAGACTGACCTGTTGCTGTTTGTCCTCTGGAATTTGTTGATCACATTCTTTGTAGGCAGTGCCAATGCTATACATTACATGAGCCCGGGACACCTGGTCCTCACATTGGAAAGTCATCGTGTTCTTATAATGGTGCCTCTAGGGTGGGGAAGTGGCTCTTCACTCATCAGGAATTGACAAGTGGACAGGTTTTGCAGGCAGCTAGCCAGCCAGAAATGGTCTCCAGCCAGATCTAGCACTGCACTGCTGTTCCAGCATTGGTGATTTCCCAGGGTCTCATGCTGATTTTGCTAGCAAGCAATCCCCTTTAGAACATTTGTCGTCAAGGCAGGTAGAGGTTGGTTGTTCTTGGATGTGGTCTTATTCTAGAGAAACAGAGATAAGATTTTATGCCTTCTGTATGTTTCTTTCCCTTTTCCTTATTTTTATTTTTTTCTTTATTCCCAGAACCATCTCCAGGATGGTGAAAGATAAAATCACCTGCATTCAGGTTGCTTCTTTCACACTTTGTTTTGAGTACCTGGCAGACTTGTACAGTCTCAGTTCTAGCATGCGAGGCTGTGGGCCACCTGGTGAATATGGGTAACTGATGTTCCTGTTACAATATGAAAATAACAGAGTGCACTGGGGAAAATAGAAGAGTCATAAGATAAAATTGTTCCAACTTTATGGTCAACCTGTATATATATGTGTGTGTATATATATATGTGTGTATATATATATATATATATAGCTGCAAAACCATAGTCTTCAGGTTTTAATTGAGAGGATATTATACACCACCCATATTTACTGTTCAAAACCTCTCCCTGCCTGGGACTTTTATAATGGAGCAACTGAGAGCAGCCTTGTGCTTCAAGCCTGAGAGATTTGAGCTGCACAACTTCCACTTTTGTTCCAATCATGTTGGAATAACTGGATCATCTAAAGGTCAAGCTGCTTCCTCAGGGGGTATCAAAATTGATATTGTATCTTTCTGGGTTACTAAACCTGCTGGCAAGCATCTCCCATCGAGCATGGAAGGTGACTCTAAAAGGGCCCAAACAACTTCCATCATCTAATTCAGTTGCATGCTAAAATCTGAGGCCACAAGGCACTGTGTGTTGGGCTTGGGAAGGAGTCACACAGCATCCTTTGCTTGACATCATGTTTGGGGCAAATGGGCATGTTCAGCAGACCAGTAGTACAGACTGATAAAGCCCAGAGGTCTTTAATCCCTCCTCTTCAAAAGAATCTTGCTCACCATTATCCTGACGTGGGATCCACACTGACATGTCAAAAAAGGGTGGGTGGTGGCTGCCTAATAAAGCAAATGCTCAAAATCATGTAGATCCTGTAATTTGTCCTGACGTTAGCCCTGACTTTTCATAACCCTCAAGAGATTCCTCTACTGAGAAACTGCAAAACTTGTGTTTGCTCTGTGCTCTATCTCGGATGGACACACTCTTGTGTTGTAGGTGGGTGGCCTTTGCAGATGTTAAACTCCAGGTTCGTATAAAGGAAGTGAAACCCATGCTGAGCCAGCTGCCTTAGAGCTGCTCGTGCTTTCATTAAAATAATTATAATTTTGGCTCTGGTTTCCCCCAAGCAGAGAGCAATAGAAAATTAGAGAGGTTTTGGAAATGGACAATGAGCAGCTGAAGGCTTTGGGAAAAGATTTTGTATTAAGAAGATAGGGAAGATTGATATCTTTTATAAGAAGATAGCTAACAGGTACAGAGTAATGAATGGGTGAGAAGATGGATGGGAACTTCTGTTCCCACCTCCTAATAATACGAAAGTCAGATTACAAGGTGGTGAATTCACTTCTGATGAAAGGAACTATTTGTTCACAACCACTGTCTATGACCTTGCTGCAAGACAAAGCACAGGGGCAAGAACGTACAAACTTAAAGGAGGGAGTAAAATTATACCAGTTGGAATAGCCAAAGCAATTGCAATGATTAGGAGAATGTTGGTGTTTTAAAAAGGTGTATTTGTCAGTGTATTGGTTAGGGTATTACAAGAGTATGAGCTAACTTGTACAGCTTTTGGGGGCTTTTTTTTCCCTCTCCAGGTTTTTTTCCATAATCACCTATAGGTGAGTTTGTGGAGTGTGTTACCGGTCACTGTCTCCCAGGGACTGCAAGAGAGGATGGCTGCTGCTGCTGCTGCAGTCGAATGTGGTAATGAGTGCTTGCAAGCCACCTATTTTGTGTCAGTCTTTCCAGCATTGCTAAATTTACTCGTAAATTAGGATGTTTTAGCTTTTCTGTTAAGTTACTGCCTTTGATAATCCTTCACAACTTGTCTTAGATGTAGAATGATGCTTCACCTTTTGAGTATGTGCTGGGGGAGAGGCGGGTGGATAAAGTTAGATTCCTTATGAGGATTTAGAAATTGCTGCATTGGCTCAGCCCTGGGATCTGCCTCGTCCAGGGCTTTGGATAGCAACAGCCAAAGTCAGATATTTCAAAGGACAGCATGAGGCCACAGAACAGATGACTAAAACAGAAACCTGCCCTTTTAAATCACTGCTGTTTGTCCATAGAATTGGAAAAGCAAAGGTTGAGAGTTTGTTTGATCCAAGAGCACAAAAGCTGGAAAATCCCGTTGCCTGGCTGATGCTAGCTAACCCTGATGTTTTGTATCCTCCAGGAAATTACTAATGTGCCTGTTTTCTCTTAGGAAAAACAGAGATGTGCTTACCTTAAACGACAAGTTTATACTCTGCCTTTAAGTTGGTGTAAAAATAAGTAATACTTGTGTGTAATCTCACAGCCTAATTGTGTAGAGGAAGACCCACAATGGGATTCTCATTTGGGAAACAACCCCGAGGTTGGGCAGGGCTGGGCTGGGAGGAGGCAGCAGCAGTGGTCACTGAGGGGTTTTGGCATCTGGAAAATGGGTGTCTTTTTCTGACACTGTTGCAAGCTGTCCAGCTGTCAGGAGGGTCTGTTCTGTTGGTTTTTTTTTTTTTGACTTTTTATTTTTTAATCTTTTGTTTTTCTTTTTTTTCCCCTGCTGTTGCAAATGAGTATTTGTAACAATTATATGTGGTTTCTTGCTCTGCTGAAGTCCTGCAATTATTGTTAAAACTGCTACTAAAAAAACGGATTCAGTGAACTCTCCATGGAAAAAAAACCAAACCCAAATCCCATATATTCCTTCCCTTGTCAAATATTGTAACGTGTCAAGGTCCAGAAGCCAAAGAGGCCAAACGCAAGGGGAGTTTCCCCTCTGTCAACCACGCCTGGAGCTGCTGCTGGGGCACACGGAGCGGTCGTGGTGTCCCAGTCCCCCCGACAGACGAGGACAGCTGCTGACTAAAGAGAAGCACCAAAAAAAAAAAGAGGTTGCTGAACTTTCAAAGTGGAGGTAGAAAAGGGAGTTAAATTTAGATTATCTTCTGCAGTGTCATCTCTGACACCGCTGCGGAACTTGCTGTACTCCTTGCATGGGAGAGGACAAACAAGACATGCCATCCTGGGCACCAGATGATAAATTTGTTTATAAGGCTTAATTACCCCTTGGCATGAGAATGTGAAATGAGCTCAAGCAGAATGAGAAACCTTACGTTGGGACTAGCTGCGTTTTTCCTTGGGGAAGGACGGATTAAAGTGTCTTCCCATCACCTGTCTGGTGCTGGAGAAGCCCAGTGCTGATCCTGCTGAAATCAGGGTAGTTGTGGCTGTTTCCTCAGTGAGCTGGCTGTTAACTGGATAGGCTGAGAGTGAATATTGCTGTTAAGAGTTGCTCAAAAAAACAGAGCTGTGGTGGCAGGCAGAAGGCAGCATGGGAGTGCTTTTGATCTGTGAAGGCTTTACCCAGGTCCCTGTGATCTGGAGATACTTGGGGAAGACCACAGTGGTTGCTCCTAAAGCTCCAGTGCCATTCAGCAAGTGGCATCAAACATGGCTTTCTCCTCAAAAAAAAACCCAAAACAAAAACCAACCTAGATTAAATGTCTAATTTTGCTTAACAGGATTTAATCACCGCTGAGGAGCTGCTGGCTCTTGCCAACGTTTCTAATGGATTCCCCTCCACTTGCAGCATCCCGTTAGCAGGGAGCAGAGCGGTCGTGCTCCGCATGGCTCCCGGCCAGGGTCCCGCACCGGCAGCACGCAGCTCCCGTTGGCAGCGAGCTGCCTGGTGTTACCCAGCAGCTCCGGGAAGGGTCAGGGCTTCTTTTTTATTTATTTTTTGGCTCTCTTTTTTTTTCGCAGAGCTGCCCGACCTGATGTCATTTCCCTCTTGCAAACACCCCGGCTGGGCTGCGTCTGAGATATGTCACGGGGAGTGGGAGGAGGAGGAGGGGGAGCCAGCGAGTGCGTGCAGTGTCCCAGGACCCTGTTTACTTAGCATTCCCAACCGAGGAAGCCCTGGTTTAAATAGGATCGAGGAGCGGGGCTGCCCACAGCAGATGAGGAAATGGTCACTGTGGGGCTTTAAATTCCTGCCTTCCCATGCGCTGGTGCGGAGGATGAGCCTGCAGAATGCCTTTCCTCCTGGGTCTCAGACAGGTAACCAGCTGCGGTGCGGTGGGAGCTGCTCGCTCAGGTGGAGGATGTGACTGATTTGCCTTTATTTTGACCATCCCCGCACCTCTAAGGAAGCGATTTCTTGACTTCCCCAAAACGCAGCCGTACAAACGGTGCTTCCCCACCCGTGGTGTTCGCTCGGGGAGCGCGGCAGTGGGAAAGACGCTTTTTATCAGCGAGGAAGGAGCAGAGCTGGGAGGCAGGGACAGCAACTGGCTCGTTGTTGTTGCAGGCTGTGCGGCAGGGCGGCTCTTTGTGTTGTGCGCCCGTGCAGTTTCTGTTTGCTCGGCGTTCAGGGTACTTTCCACAGTCCTTAATATGGAATTGTGTTTACATTGCTTAAAAAACATGCCAAACTTTGAACCCTTTTCTTGTGTGGGCAGTATGCTGAGGATTAAACTGGGGGGGGGGAGGAGGTGTTTAAAACAAAAGACATTTTTATGTATCTCATCTCTGACAAAGGTCACCAAACGGTAAATAACAACGTGCTGTGACCCCCAGCTTGGTGACTTTTTAACTGAGCTTGAACAAGAAACTTGGGACAATCTAATAGCTGGTAATGGCGAGTGGAATGAGAAACGGTAGCAACTGCCCAGCTGCTCCCCGCTGGAGGAGCTGCCAACTATGTGTGCCTCTGCTCGGGGGGAGCAAACCCTTTTTTTGGTCTGGGAGGCACGTCTGTAGGGGAATTTCACTGTAAACTCTTCGCAGCACCGGCGGGATCTGTAATCCCCAATAAATAGATATTGCATGCTATCGGAGTGCTGCTTGCAGCTTCTAATTTAGATTTAAAAAGTCAAGATTGGACCATAGCATGCTTTAAACCTTCTTTCGGCTGTTCAGAAATGAAGGCAAAAGGACTTGAGCACACTGCTGAGTAAACAGTGCTGCCTCTTTCCTTATCAGTTCAGTTTTTGGTGAAATGCAGCTCCCCCCTCCCACCCTGCTGAACTGAAAACAGTTTTACATAAGAAACTACCTCTAGCACAATGACCTTCTGTAACTGAACGCAATAGCTATAATAATAGTTCCCTTGTTAGCACTCAGAGCAAAGAGACTTTCCCTAAAAACATCAAAACTGAACCAAGGAGGGAATATTCAGGCACGAAAGCTAAATGGCTTGAGGTAGCTCAACTTGCAGCGAGACATAGGTGGCTTAAATGCTGAGGCTGCTCGAGTCTCATGTGTGTGTGTTTTTCTCTGAAGTTCCTATTTTTAAGTTAATCTTTTTGTTTTAGAGACACGTTTGGGACAGTGAAGGTGCTGCATATGGTGTAAAACTAGGAGTTCTGTGTAATTCGGCTTCATTTGCTCCAACTGCGAACATCTGGTTATCTCAGTGGCTGGATGGTACTTTTTTCTTGGCTTATAACTTTTTGGCACCTACGCAGAAGCATTTACAGGAAGCAGAAAAAAGGTGTTGCCTCAAGAACACAAGAGCAAAGCTCTTGACTATTTTTATCCACTGATGAAGGATATAGTGGGAAAGAGCTGCTTGCGGAGCTGTTTGAACTTTGCTTAGTTTTAATCATTTTGAGTTTTAATTTTTGGTCTTAAAAAGTTAAATATTTGTGAACCTCAGAAATTTGTTTTTCGGCTTCTAAAAGATCAGGGGAAAAAAGGGTTGTTAGTGAACAATGCTATTTAATTAAAAGTGTGGGAGGAATTCAGACACATCTCATCACCTCTATTGTCTCTTGTGTTTGCACTCGGCCTGTAAACACTTGGTTTTCTGGGATGTCCTTTGTTGTTCTTGTTCCCACTCAACACAAGGGGTGTTGCCCCTGGGCTGCAGGCAAAAGGTGCTGAATGGGGTGCCCTCCCATGAGCTTCGAGGACAACAGCGGTTGTGGTGAGAGCCTCTGCTCTCTGGGACAGGCACCTCTTGCTCATTCCTGTGCTGAAAGACTGCTTCCCCTGGATCTGCCATCACTTCTTTATTGGGACCCAGTGGCACTGCAGCCTGGCAGATGAACTACAGAACATATGGTAAAAACAGAGTGTTTGGTTTGGGGATTTTTTTGGGTGGTTGTTGCAGTGGGGATGATGTTTAAATGCCTGAAAAGCTAGGTCAGCTCTATTTGACATCAGTGCAACGTGGGTGTTTAAAGCTCCCATCCCAGGAAACATGATTGTAGAGGATCTCAGCTTTCAGTTTTAAGTGAGCACTTCCTCTGAGGGTTGCAGGTGGAAGCTTGAATATGTTCATGTAATTTGCTGCATAAATGGGGGGGGGGGGGGTGTAGATGGGAATGTTGGATCCCTGACTTTTTCCGGTTTAATTTTAACTGCTTGAGGTTTTCAGTGATGTCAACTGTTTGGTGGTTTAAACCAACAAAACACAAGGCAGCCTCCTCAAAGCTGTAATTTCCTAGAAGCGGTTATCTGTAATGTGAAAGGGCTGGGACTGCAGCTGGGAAGCTTCTAGCAAGGTGTGAAGGGAAGTAAACACTTTCACATGGACTTAAAATGCCAATGTGCAGTTCTTGGAGTCTGAAAGTGAAACTTGCAGTAAACAAAAATGAAACCAGCTCTTACTGAACTGTATCAAAATGTCCGCGATCTGTGAAAGGACAGCATTCCCTAAAAGGTTGGTGGAGTCTCTCTCCAAGATAAATGGATGCAACAAACCAATTTGTTCCTCAGATAAAGGTTAATAAAACCTTGGAGGTTCTGCATCCGCTGGGGGTGTGAAGATGGTTCTGCTGGGCTGATTAATCACGGTGATTTAAATATAATTCTCCTGATGCTGGCATTAGAGAAGCAATAAGTGTTGTGGATTAGAGCTCCCACTTTGGAGATCTTTATTGTGCCTGGGACGGCTCAGAGCTGTTATTCCTCCCAATTTACCATACTGTAAGTATTTGAATGTTTGCACTTAATACATTTTGTTTTTTCCACATTCAGCAAAACCAGATTTGTGGTGGGTGTCTTGTGAAGAAATGGCCAGACTTGATTCCTGGCCTCAGCTGTATGTCGTAAGGCAGGCTTACAGGAATTATCCCTTGTCGAGCTGGCACCCGAGGTTCCAGAAACTCCCAGCAATCAAAGCCATTTTCATCTTTACCAATCCTAACGTGCTTTTTGTTAAACTGAACCCACCAAACACACAAGGCTTGCATCAATGGTGGATTTTTGCTTTTATGTTCCAAAGGACTAACAAGTGTGGCATATGGGGGCTGACTGGTGGCTTTGGTGCACACTCAGCCGGGTTGGTGTCAGTCCTGACCTGCCCTGGTGATCAAGGGTTCCCCTCCAGTTTGGCTAGTCCTTGCTGCCATCCCACCTACTGTCCTCCTCTGAAAGGGTCTAGTGATGTTTTAATTTAAGATGAATTTTGTTTAGGAACTGGGAAGCAGCTGGCGAACCAGGAATTGTAGTGAACTCTATGGCAAGATTGGCATTCTGGTATTTTCAGTAGGAATTTTCACTTGCTACTGAGTCTTGTATGTGCCAGAAATGCACATCATCTTTATTAGCTTTGTGTTTGCATTCTCATGAGCTATTGCTGCTGGTCTTGGCTGACCAGCACTAGTGATAGTCTGATATGTGAGCTTGAGTAGAAGACAAGTGGTAACTCATTGGGTATCAAATACAGTTTTTTCCAGTTGGCTGCTTCAGGCATATTGAAGATACTGATAATCACTTCCATTCTGGTACTCTGGGTGCTTAAAGAATGTACGTGGTTCACATTCTGATTGCGAGTTACTCAAGGTACATATTCATTTTTCTGAAGATTGTGTCACTTGCTTAAATCCATCCTGCTTTGTTGTTAGGGGGGCAGATGGGTACTGAAAGCAAAGGTCTGCTGTCTGTGAGTGATGAGATCAGTGAAATAACTAGGTCAGGATTTTTTTCATTGTTGGACAGATGCTTATTACCAAAGTCCCCTACGAGAGGCACAAAGTCAGGTCTGGAGAGGTCACAGTTTGAGCCCAAGTCCTGTTAAAACCAGTAGCATATTGCCTTCCAGTGGGTGCCAGTTTGGCAGCCTCTCTTCAGCCTGCTGTTGGGCTTTTCATGGTGTCCCACTGTCTATAATGCATTTCCATTATTAATCCCCATCTCTTCCAGGTCAAACAGTAATTTGCTACGTAGTGCCTTGACAAATGGCATACCTGAGGTTTGGAGAGAAATGGGAGAAGGTCTAAAGAACTGGCTACCCTAGAAGACAGGAATGGCATGTAGCCTGCTGTCAGTAAATGCAAATCACATTTGCACACAAATGTTTTCCGGGATGTCTGGGTGTTACCAAGGTTAGGATGAACAGATACTCTGTCAGGTTGAATGACACACAGAGGCCATATAAATGGAAGGTGCTCGTATTTAGGGTAATGGAGGCCAGAGGAGACAGAGCAAAGAGCTAAAATGGTTATTAGATCTCTGTGATATCAGCTACTGCTGGTTTTGGTTACCTGGTTAATGCCAGCTGAGGAGTCATCTTTTGTAGGTGGTTCACTGCCAACTATGCACTTTTGAGCGTGGGCTGTGATGTTTGTTGCTGCAGTTGCACATATTAATTTTCAGCTTGGAAAACAGCCACACCAGTCTGGAATTTGCTCATCTTCATCTTTCTCCTTTTTGACATAGCAACAATGTTCCCAGGTTACCTGCTGGATTTTGAGAATAGAAAACTATGAAGTGCCTCGATCCTTTTGTTGTAATGGTACTCCACTGCCCATCAGTTCTCATTCCCTCAGTTTCCTACACTGGCTTCATACACAATAAATCCTAACAAATTTATGGATATTAATCCCAACCATTTAGTACTGAAAACCTTCAGAAAAGTAGGTTGAGGAGGTCTGATTTCATCCTTTCTTGCAGCAAGGTGCAATTCAGGCAACCTGCAGACCTTCCTGAATGCCTCCTGTCTTGATCATGCCCTAGATTTTGACCTTTTAATTTGACACGTAGAAAGTGGAGAAAATAATTGGCTTTTTTCCCTGGCACTGATGCTAATGTTTGCTGTAGCTTCAGATGTGACAACATGCAGCACTGCCTTGAGTCCTCTTCTACCTACCACTGCTGGGTATTTTAAGGATTATTTGTAAAAGCACTTGACAGCATGAGTGTGCTCCTAGCAGAGTTGCCAGCATGGTTGTGGGCTTATAACAAATGCCAAATATTAACAAGAAAATAAGTAAATCTTAACTTTTATTCTAAGTTGCTTTATAAAGTTTATGACAAGTGAAAACTAATCCAGAATGCCACATCTTAAATAGAGGCTTTCCAAATGCACTGAGGTGAGGTCTTCCCAACTCAACCAGTTTCATGAGACAGAGCCTCTACTGGATTTAACAAATGGCCTGTACTGGACTGAATGGGGAGAGAACACAGATTCCAGGTCTGCAGAGCTTTCTCCTGAAAGCTGCTGGCTTTGCAGTGAGGATCAGGGATCCAGTGTCTCCAGTTTCTTAGATCTGGATTAGCTCTTAGGATGACGCCAAGGAGACCATGATGCACATGAGTACGAGTTGCTTTACAGGTCAAAGCCAAACTCTTGAAATAAGCTGGAAATCTCCCAGGCTTTGCAGGTGGGAGATAACGGATGGCATGTTCAGGCTTCTTAGTTGCAAAACAGGAATATTCTGTTCTGATGGAGTTGAACAGTTTTTGAGAGCAGACCCATGTAGATACTGCTTAGTAATCCTGTCTGGAGGTGTCTACAGTTAACTGAGCGGTGGTGGGCAGGGATGTGCTTGCCTGGACAACAAGAAAACAAGACTGTCCTTCAGCAGGGGAGCTTGTATTGGAATGTGGTAGTCACTGACTATTGGGGAATAAAGTGCTTTTGGAAAGAAACTCTCTTCCTCCTTTATATAAGACTACCTAACATGCACCCTCCCTCCCCCCACAACCCCTCTGTAATAGTTTAGTAAAAACTCCATGCTGCTAAGAATGATTAAGATTTAAAATCGTGAGTGCTGCTTGCAGTGGAAGGTAGAAACAAAGGCAGGTCACGAAATGCTTGTACTCAGCTTTCTCCTATAAGATTTTTTTCCCCCAGATCTGTTTTTCTTACCTATAAAACTACTTGCAGTCCTGTGCCTCATCCCTACCTGTTGGTGTGAAAGAGGAAATAGATGCTTTTGTAGCGCAGGTACTTGTGATATAGTTTCCAGGAGACATTTAGACTATGGATTACTGTTTTGCTGATATGTCTTAAGTAGTTACAGTTTTGCAGCATGTGACACAAAGAAGGAATGGGAGAAGCAAGTAGAAATAATACAGAGTTGATGGTATGAAAAGTGCAGGCTGGGATTTAACCAGGAATTGAAGCCTGATAGAAGTGCTTGGTGGTGAGCAGAAGTTTCCTGACAAAAAAAATACCATGACCTGTGTACTGATGGCAGTGTGTAACCTCCTCCTTGGCTTGCAGAACAGTGCAAGAAACTGTACAGCTTGGTACAGAGATGAGTCTTGACTTAACGTGGGGAGAGGAAAGGAGACTGAAATGCTCAATCCGAAGGAGACACCTGTAACATGTTCCAAAACAATGCTCTCCTTGTGCTGGAAACTTTGCCTAGTAGACTTTTTCCAATGATTTGTTGTCTTTACATGTTATCTCTTTGCCTGTGCCGGGTTGAGTAACCTAGCATTGGAGGTAGCTGTACTCTGAGAAGGGGTCGGGCCATGTGACCTGCTGGGATCCTTTCCAAACTAAATTATTCCTTGATTCTGTGAAACTGTTTGGAAACAAGGGTGACAGTTCTGGGTCTGACACGTGGCACTGGGTCTGACGGCTCCCTGTTCCCAGAAACCCATTGGTGGCTGGGCTGGCAGAGAGCTGCAGAAAGGCTCTAAGAGAAGCTGCTTGGACTTTGAGGAGTATGGCTGCCACTGCAAGGACTTGAAAACCTGGGACTTTGTGAGCTCTGGGAGCTGAAAGCCAACTGCAAAGACTATTCAAAGGTACAAGTGCTTATATATTAGCAAGGAAACTAATTTCTCATGGTCAGTATGTAAAGAAGCTTCAGACCGCCAGATCTGAACTCTGCTTTAAGATGGTACAGCAGGACATTGCTTGAGACTTATCTCCAAAAGCAGGCAGGCTGAATAGCAACCTAGGTACTGAGGATCTTTTCAACATGCATACCTATCCCCTCATAGATCTGTTTGCCATCTGGGCTAAGAAGAAGCAACCATACACATAAGCATATGCTGTTGTGGAAAGGTCATTTCAGATACAGTGAGGTTGGCAAGAGAGAGTCAGGAAGCTCAAGGAAAAGGATAATGTGATTAAAGTCTCCAAAAATAAGACTTGTAGAAGTTCTTAAGTGGGGAAAATACAGTGACATTGAAGTTGTTACAGGTTGTTGCTGCCAAAAGACACGGATGTGTTCCTTATTGCTACTCTTTGAATCAGACATCACTGAATGGAACAAGTTTTGGGGGAGTAAACACAGGTGGTCAAGGACAGATCAGTGCTGTGGTGCAGAGTTGTTCCTGAGGTGGGACTCCTGTGCTTTCACCACCTCTGCATGATTCATTTGCTGGTTCAGCAGGTCACATTGATCTTTATGTGTCACAACCGCAGGCCTCAGCCGGTCGCTTTCTGGCTTGTGCATTATCAACAGGATTGCAATTTTGCAATGGGATTTTAATTTCTCAATTCTCTTACTAGGAGAGCCAAAATCTATGGTGCTCATCACTTACGTTAACTCTGCAAGGCCAATGAAAATGAGAAGTGCAAATAATAAGAGGAGATCAGAAATAGATGTGTCCTGTTTCTAGTTCTCTTTGCTGACTAACGTTACAACTTTTGGAATGAACAGCATGTCTGAAGCAGAAAATGCTGTGCTGGCTCAACAGTGTCTTGTAAAAGTTGCAGTTAGAGATGGAAACACTTCCTTACCCTATAGGAAAATGTTGTGTCTGCTGTTGGCATGCAGCCTCTCAAAGCAAGAACATAAAATGTTTGCTTTAGCTATCTGTAGTAAAGCAGTTCAACTGGTCTGTCCAGCAAGATGTTCTCTCTCTTGAGAAAGGAGGCACATACTCCTCCAGCTTGTTGCCTCTGTGGGTGAGTTCTAAAGAGTGATGTGTTGGTGGTTTTTAGAGCCTTCCTGTGGAAGGAAGGGAAGCCATACATCGTGTGCTGACTGGTGATTTCTGAACTGTACTCTCACCTGACCAAAAACCCTTTCAAAAGGGTTTTCCGAAGTTCGTGTGACTTCTTAGGAGAAAAGTGCAGTATGGGATCTTTTCTGTACTATGTACTTTAGGTGAGGGACCCACAGGCCCAGTGTGGGGAGATGCAGCTCTGACCGGGGTGCTGCATGGTGGTGGGATGCTGGTGCTCCCCCACATCCCCAGATGGACTGAGTCTCCTTAAGAACTTAGTGCAGGACTCTTCTGCGTTGAAACTGCTGCCTTACCTCTCTCTTTCAGTGAGGTGGTCCATCATTTGAGGTGATCTTTGTATTTTGTGCATATGGTGGCTCTGTAGAGCTGAGAAGTGTGGCTATGTGCCCTCATAAAATAGAGGGCAGTGCAGCTTGGCACGTGTTGGGGTCCGGTGATGTGTGTTCCTGTAACCTGCTGGTTGGGTTTTGTTGGGCTTTTTGTTTGTTTGTTTTGAAAGGTGTCCCTTACAAGACTAATTCTTTCAACACATCTTTCAGTATAAACCTCCCCACATTTTCTTTGCCTTACAATAAATTTTAAGTGAAAGAAAGTGAAAACTTTAGACTTTGTTACAGGTTTGTTTGCAACATCAATGTTTTTTATTAAGACCTCTGTTTCATAAGAAACTGTGTAGTGTAACTTCCAGGTTGCCTCAAAGCCTAAATCCTAGAGGATGTGCAAACCACAACCTGTAAAAAGCTTCTGTTTTCCTGTGTTTTGCACTTTTTCCCACCCAGAGTTTTAGACTAGCAGGAAAACAGAGACTTTTGTGAAGCGGTGCCCCATGTGGGGAGCAAGACCTTGCATCGTGGTCCTTTTCCATCTTAAGTGTCCCATGGACCTGCTGGGTGATAAAGTACAGCTGATTTGGCCGAGCTCCTGGACTACTTTGCTATTCCAGGAAGAAGTTTTACAGGAATGCTTATCTTACACAAAGCATATGGCTAATTATGAAGGAATCATTTTAGATTGGAATCTTGCAGGAACATACTGCAATTATCAGTTAAATCTAAATGAATCCAAGCAGTCTTTTCTCAAATTATAATGTTCTGTTTATGAATGCATTTCCTCCACTTGGCATTCAGCCCCACTAATGCAGCGATATTGTGTAAAACGTGGAACAAATGACGTCTCTTCCTTAAGAGAATGTCTGGCTCTTAGAACGTAGTAACCTTTGATGGGAAAGGGACGATGAGAAAGCAGGGCTGACTTGAATGCTAAAGCAATGTAACTCATAAGTTTGGAGATACGGGGTTTTCTTCTGAACAGTTGTTTGTGATTTTTGGTGATCTGTAGCTATTTTTTAACAACTTTATGTATTCTATAGTTTCCCAAGACCATAACTTGTGACTTTACAAATGCTTGCAGATCATTTAAGTAAAAAAAATACATTTACAGAAGATACTGACAAAACATCTTAAAAGTGTGTCTGTTTAATTTTAGGACAAGGAAACCTGCATGGGTGTCAACAATCAAAGTTACATATGTGAAACGGGCCACTGTTGTGGACAATCCCAGTGTTGCAACTACTACTATGAACTCTGGTGTAAGTCCTTCCATTTTGTATGGCTTCCCTTCCTAATCTGCATGGCTCTCATACAGGTCTGGCTTGTGTCCCTTGGGGTTTTATATTCAGCCCTTGTTACACATCACAATTGCATTTCACTGCAACACAAACCAGAGTTGACCTGACACAGCCAAGGAAATAGGGTCTCTACAGTGGGCACTGCATGCTTTTTTGAGGAGTAGTCATCTTGCCAAGTTCATGACTGGAGATTTGTTTGGTATTCTCATTGATTTGGGCAATACTGAGGGGTACACAAGTAAGGAAACCATGCTTGGGGGAGAAATGCCAATGCATGCTACACTAGAGTGTGAAACAAGCAGAGAATTAATTCAGTATCTTTCAGCTTATTGTTTTAGTTCTTTGCAAGAGTAACAGTTTAAATCTCGTTTATCTTTTTAAAGCTATCCTTTCGAGGGGGGTGGGGGCAGGACATTTATTCTCCTCGGGATGCATTGTGTTTGGAGCATAGCTCTTTGGATGGAGAGGGTCTTGGGCAAATCTTGCAGGCTAACAGTGGCCGAATACTGTGGGCTGTGAGGAACATACATTGCCCATGGCAACCCCTCTTACCTAATCTTTTCCAAAATCTGGCATTTAAAACTACCCATGTTTCCAGTGAGTGGTTGAGTGGCTATACCTGTTAAATCCATTTAGATGGCAGCAGGTCAGCAATACTCTGATAAAATTATATGGGAAAAATGGGAAGTTGAGAGGATAGGGAAGTAAGAAATGCTAAATTTTAAAGGCAAACTTTTACACTCGTGCTGCTCTGATTGTGTCCTTTCTTGAGAAGGAGCACAAAGGGTTGAACACTAGTGTTGATGTGCTGTTGTACTGCCAGGAGCTTAGGCTGAGAAGGCATCTGTGCTCCAAGAATTTGGAAATGTGGAACTCTGAGCTTTGCACCCCCACATTAGAGAGGCTGGAGAGGCTTTCTTACCATATCCAGTAGTATCCTGTAGCTTTTATGCAACTGTGCTATCTACTTAATCCCTCTGCTGTGCCCATAGTTTCACTTTCTCAAAGTATCATGTGTGTGGAAATGTATTATACATACAAAGATTGTCACTTAACCTGTATCTAAGGACAGGAATAGTTGAATCCTTTAGCCTGGAGACATGCTTTTACTCTTCAAATTAACCAGTGAACCATCGACTGTGTGGTTATAAACTAAACAGGAATCTAATAGACTCCTTCAAGTCACGCTGTGTTGATACTAGTGGCAGGATGTGAATGTATTGCAGACCTTCTACAGCAGCTCGATTTTCAGAAGTCTCTGAACACTTCAAGAAACAATTCATGACGAGGAAAGGGGAGGGGATGGGGAGTTAGGGGGACTGCTCCAGGGACCCTAGCAGGCTGAGAGACAGGCATGAATACATGGCTTCCTTGGGCTGCCTGGTTCATGTCCTAGCAGTGGGCTGCACAGGCAGGGCAGGACAGATGGCTGGAATTTGTTCTATATGGGGCTGCATGGACAAAGCAGAGAGGGGAAGGTCAGACCCAGTTTTGGATTTATGTGGGTGGGAATGTGGAGGAAGATGCACGTATGCAAGGGTTTACAGACTGTGGCAAGCAGGGTCTAAATTGAGCAACAGCATGAAGTACAGCTGCACGCTGGAGCTTGTTGCACAGTCGCCATCTTTCTCCCATGGACATCTTGAAAGAGAGGCTTAATTGAATTGGATACAAACAATACAGCTCGAACAATAGCCCCCTGCCATTTTAGTGGAATTATTTTACTTTAACTATCTTTGTGCTCTCAGTACGGCACGGATTTTGAGACTTGGCAGTGCCTGGCTGCATCATAAAAGTTCTTGGAAGATAAAACCAGATTTTGTTAGAAAGAAGCAGAATTTTTCAGGCTTCTTTCTAGGGCAAGTACAGAGGTCGTGCTGAGATCATGGAACAAACATATTAGTGGCACACACTGCTGGATGGTTCCTTGGGAGGAATGGGTTTTTCTGCATTGAGATTCATATCCCTTCTGTGTTGCAGAGAGCATCATATACCACACTGCGATGAGAGGAGTAAAGCAAACACGAGACCTGTTCTTCTAGGCTTTCTGCAAACTCAGGCAAATGTCCAACATCGATTTAAATTTGGTTAATGTTTTCTAAGCTCACTTTGCCATTGTGTTAGAAAAAGGCTGCTGGAGTGGGAGGGAGGAGGGACAGGGGAGCGTATCCTTTAAATGAAAACTCATATTCTAGAGCTTGTGAGCACAGCTGCAGAACTTACCTGCTGCTCCAGTTCTTGAGTATCTTCGGTAGGTACATATGGTGAGGCACTCTAAGACCTTCAAGGTGAATACCAGTGATAGTATATGTAAAATAGTCTTAATATAAGCCATAAATTGATGGTGTGGAGTGTAACAGCTTTACATGCTTGGGAATAGATTAGCTTTTAAAAAGTTATTATTAACTTTTGGGTTAATGAACAGTTAACTTAGCAGTGCCTTTAAAGTATGGCTTCATGGTTGTTCTGTGTTTTGATTTTAACCAGTGTATGTATGTACTGCAGTAGGTTTTGGGAAGTTTCTGCTCCTCTTGACCTTCTCGGACCACCAGTGCTTTTGTGTGCCTGAAAACAGACCTTGCTAGACTTGTTGAATTAAATCCTGGGTTTATTTACCACCACAGCTTTGTGGAGAGATGAAGCAGAGGAGGGTGGCATTTGAAATGGAAAAGAAAACTAGTTTGTCTTTGCCGGACATGCCTTCTGAAATGTGATCCTGTGGCCACTGTCTGTGGCCACTTAGAGATTTTTCCCGTAAAAAGGATCTTTTTTCCCAGTTTAAGAATTTGAGGGAAGTTTGTCTTTGAAAACAGCCGATCTCAGCATTTCTAGACAGCACGTTAAGTTTGCAGTAATTACAAACCAGTCCTTGTGGGCAGTGGAATAGGATGCAAAATCAAGGTATTATTTTGTTAAGGGGTGGAGTGGAGGAATGGAGAACATGATATGCCAAGCAGGTGGACGGCCTGTGTTTAAAATTAGATAGCAGCCCAGTTCAGATCCCCCACCCCACTCTTGTTAAAAAAAAATAATGAATAGTGCCATGCTGCCTAATAATAAAACTATGTCCAGATTCATACATATATAGGTCTAATAGCTATATAAAGGTATATTTACTTCTTAGCTCAAGCTTGATAGCTGGTAAAATGAGGGAAAATGTGCAGTATGCTCTTGAATTTTCTTGGAATAGAATCATAAAAAGTAAAAGGGAAGAAGAGGCTTTACTGTTGCTTTTGTATTTGTTTGGATGGTGGTTGGGCTGGTTCAACATTTTAGCTTAACAGTTGCTTTGGGCTCCCCAGAGAGCTCACGATCCCCAAGGTGGGGATTGTGGTCTTGGGAGAATGGCAGCAGCCACTAGGGTTTGCTTACTTACAGTTTTCATTCAGGTGTGTTATGATGTGATTGTGATTTACTGGAGTTGCCCAATGTTGCCCTTTCTCCAGGCCTGACAGGCATCTACTGCTTAAATATTCCAAAATACCATTTTCCAAAATATAGAAGGAAGGTAATTGGGGAAGAATGCCATTCCTGCCTTTTACAGGTTAAGAATTAAGGCTCAGATGTTTGGATTTTTCATGAGTTTAAGTGTATAATTAGGGATGAAACCCAAATCCAGATCTCCTGACGTCCATCCTTGTATGTTTTCTTGCCTATTGAGGACCAGCATGAAACTGAATGGTTCCAGAGGCTCTGAACACAGCAAGAAAGCTATAGAAAGTAGTTTGCATAGTGTGGTTGGAAAAAGGGTCCACCATGCTTCAGGAATCATGGAACATGGAAACAGGCTGCTGGCCACTGTGTGCAGAAGATCTTAGTTTTAGGATTTTAAAGTTAGTGGGCTTAGCTGATCTTAAGTCACATAGATACTGTACAGCAAACCAGCACTGGCGATGGGTGAGTGTTCAGATGTTGCATGTGCCTATTTTGCTTTATTTTGACTTCTTCAGCAAAGTAAAAAAGTTGTTGATTGTTTGGGCCTTGGTGGAAGGGTTGTACAGGGAAAAAAATGTTCTGTTTGCAGACAGCACAGTTGATGTTTTTGCTGATTTTGAACATTTTGCTCATCTCTGCACACTTCCCCTTGGAATCTCTAGACAGCTCTTTTCCCCAAAAAGCATGCTGCCAGAAAATTTTGGCAGGGATCCGGTTAGTTGCTAAAACTAAAGCAACTGCTCTACCACGTACATGTTCCAGCTCAGCTTCATAATAGGAATTCATTTCCAAAACTTGCTCCAGTCTCCAAAACTCTCAGTCAAACAACACATCAGTCCCAAGTTTTCTTCCTTACTGTCTGTTATCTTATCCTTCAGTCCATGTCCTTTTCCAAAGAGGGATTTACCCTGTTCCTTGCCTTTCACTTAGCCTCCTACGTGGTTGCACTGGCTTTCTCTTTAGATGTATCAAACTTCACCTTTGGCTGCTGTTACTCCTCAGCTGGTGCTTCAGCGATAATGCTCCCATGATAAGGCCTAGCTGACAGTATAGGACAAACAAAACAAATGTCACAACCATGCAGAAACTCATGATAAATAGGGTCACTGAGGGAGTTATTTCCTGATTTACTTGCACATTTTTTAGCCTAATCCAGACAGCAAAATTGTCTTAAGCTTGTTTTGATGTGGCTCAGTAAAATTCACGAACCCAAAGGAGAAGGCAAGCTGTCTTGCATAGCCTGACAGTGCAAAAACTGACTTTTGCCCTGTGTGGCCTGCTTCTACGTGCTCTGTGTTGAGCATCAAGGAAAGGAAAGAGAGTTTGCTGGTGCTGGTGCACCCCCTGCCTTTTGTACATCCAGCCCAGCTTCTCACCAGATACACAGATCTGTTGGTGCAGTGATCTCCAGATCTTGCTTCCAGGTGTTCTGGAAATGGTGTCCGCTGGTTTTCCTCTCCACTCCCTGTTAGACTGCTGCTCAAAGTGCATTTTACCAATATGAATGTCTTGGGAGGCGTAAGTCAGATGGAACTGACTGGACTTGCATCTTCTGGAGCACAGAAACAATTGCTGTTCAAATGCTCCCTCCCCAGAAGAGAGGCATAAAAACAGTGCCTGCAGATTTACTGCCTCAAGTTGATTCCTATTGCAAGATAAGCAAAGGATTTTTCTGAAATCTGTCTTTTTCCACCTTATCTCATGGCAGTGTGTGTGCCACGTATACTGGGTACTGTTCTGAAAACTAGAAAGCAGCTGCAGATAGCATCCATCTCTTTTTGTCTGAGTTAGCAGTCTGGGAACAAGAAAACAAGCAGAAGTTGGAAATGTTGGTTTCAGCTTTTCTTTTGCCATTGTACTCTACAAATACTCATAACTTTTTCCTGCAGTGTGATCAGGCTGGGGCTACAGTCCTATTGATTTAAACTGACATAAAGCTGTCATTGAAAGTCATAGTCTTTCTCTTGCTGCTGTTGTGTTTGGTAGATGAGTTTCAACCTGCTCTGGTTCCCTCAAACCAGTTCAAACCGCAGCTGCGGCACAAGAAGGGGTGGAAGAGGCAGCAGGAGGTATGGAAGAGACAGGCAGAAGAGGATCTGTGCTGGATGACACTATTAAACTGAATGCATCCAGGTTCTGGTACCAAGTAAATCTCTCTCCTGTTTTTGATGATAGCCACCATTTGGGAGACCACTTTCTAGTCAATGAAGTTGTCCCACTTCTGTTCAGAACCAGGTCTCATGGAGCCAAAGCTATTACCCATATGCTTGTCAGGCAGACACAAAACCACTTTGCAATGTGTTTTGGCTTGCTTTTAGGGGACTTCCTTCCAGCAGCAGAGTGATGGCATTTGCCCAAGTTTACCATGAACTTGAGGGCAGATTTCGCTGTTCCTACCCTTGGAGCGCTCCAGAAGACATTTTCCTTTTTGCACAGGATAAAAGGAGTTCCCCTGGACGGGAATGCTGATGGCAACATCCCATGCAGCAAATACAGTACATTGTCAGCCTGAGCATTGCTCCCACCTTTTTCATGCGGAACAAATGCTCTGAGTTATTTTTTGTTAAATTATTTTAATCTTAATCATTCTTAAGTTTGAGCAAAGCTCTGGTCAGCGTCCCAGGAAGGTTGTTCTTGAAGCTTTCAGCCTGGCATGTTATTTCGCAGCTGGTAGAAAATGTCTCTGGTGCACGACCATGTGATGAGGCTCCCTTTCCCAAGGACTCTTGAAGTGTAGCTGCCTTCTCTCTCTTCGGTATTTCCTCTGCTTGTGGGAGATGGCTTTCCTAGGAGCTAATTCTGTCCCTGGGTATTTCTGCAGCTCCAGTTGTGACTTGGAGCTTGGTGCTCTTGTAAAGCTTACAGCTCTGAGCCTGTCCGATGCTGGGTAAGAGGATGACACTTCTTTTTTTTATGAAACATTTTGACGCCCTGGCAGGGAAATCTCTTGGCAAAACTCAGCTCCTTGGCTGGGTCTGATTCACCCCTTGGTTGCATCATTATCCACCCATTAGCATCACCAGTGAATTCGGCAGAAAATACTGCAGTGTTTCTCAGGATTGAGCCTTTTTTGGACTGGAGAGTTGTTTCAGCTTCTGACTCTTCCATAGACCAAGAATCCGCCTGAAATTACTTTCAAGTCCAATGGTCCCCTGGGGCATGTTTAGCTCTGAACTGGTGCACGACTTCTGTTGATGCTCATCATCAGTGGTTGTTTTTCCAAAGACTCTGTTTGCGTTTTGCCTGTCACATTGCCCTCAGGTTGCCATGAGTTTTCAATCCCAGTGGTCAGCGACAACCTGGCAGTGGGTAATAGTATCTCTCCATTCAGACATTTAATGGCAAACTTGGATCGAGATGCCCAGTTGTCTCCCAGCCTTTTTTCTTTTCCAGTGACTGCAGTGATAGCTCAGCACAATGCAGCTGAAAACCAGCTTGTGTCCATTTGGGAAGGAGGCACACACTGAAGAGCACAAGGAAGGTTTTAGGGGTTGGTGAATGCAACTAGAAGCCCATTTTTACTTGCCTTTTAGAGGCCTTTTAATGCCAAAATTTCTGGTGCCTCTGCACATCTTGCCCATTTTCCGCACAAGGCAGAGCCAGTACCTCCTTTCACCACAATCAAGGTGTTAGCGTATACCACTCCTGTGCTCAGCCTCCACGTTTCCTGCTTGAGTAGTGTTGTCTTTGGGTGAATTTGAAATACCCCTCCTGCCAAATGAGCCACTGGGTACATGAGCCAGCGTTCTGCTTGGCTTACTTCCTTGCCGCTGGTTTTGAAGCCAAGCATCACCAGGTGTGTAAATGCACAGCTCAGCCCTGGACATCTTCACTGTTCACTCTATACTCTTAGACATAATATTTACAGTTGTACTTGGCCTGTATGCATAGCTTTAGTCCAGATAAATGACCCTACTATATATCTGCTAGGCTTTTATAGTTTTTCTGTTCTGCAGCCAAAATTACAGCTGTACCCAAACTTCTGGCTAGGGCATGTTGTAGAGCCTTTTATGGAGGCCCTGGACTGCCAGCACTGTGCTGGGCTTGCAACTAGAGCTACATCAGATCCTCCTCTCAGTGCTGGCACCCTTCTTCAAGTGGCAAGCAAGGAGCCCCTCATGTACCTCAGCACCTATTGGGTGTCCCATCCTATTGCATCCTATGCACTGGAGGGACTTTGAGCCCTGCAGTACAGATGTGTCGTTCAATGACAAGCATGAGGAGCAAAGCCATAAGGAGGACACCAGAAGCCAGTAAATGGCCATTGTGGGCACACACCGCTGACCTCCTGTGATCATCTAAACAAATCCTTGGGCTCATGCTGAGTCAGGGGTTGAGTAATTCCTAGAAGCTCTAGGAAGTGTCAGCGGTTAATGAAACCAGGCAATAATGTGGTATTAGTGGATTCTTTTTCTGGCAATTCCCATGAAAAACAACAGATCTCATCCACTTGTGGTTGCGAGCGTGCATGGACCCTTTGCACAAGAACGGAGGTGTTGTTCCTGGCACTGTGGCCAGATTGCAATCCAGTAAATTATGGTCTGCTTACTTAGAATGCCACCTGTGGTTTCAGTAGGATCCAACATTAATTTATTATCCTGAGCTGTTGTATGTTGTTACTGCCGGTTGTTTACAGAGGTGCCGCACGTCTTCCCAGGAATGGCTGAGCTTACTTTGACCCCTGCTCTGAGCTTGTGCATCAGTTTGTCTGCAAAGCACTTTGGGATTTCTCTGGAATGGGTAGAGAAGTTTTTGAAAGAAGTACTTTATTATTCTTCTGGATGCAGGCTTGGGTGGGAGCAGTTATTCCCTGCAGAAAAATTCGGCTGCTACAGCTGAGATTGCTTAACAGTGGCAGTTCTCCAGGACATCTTAACTAACTAAGTGCTGCTTGCTACCATTGCTTCCAGAGTCGTTGGGAAAGGACATGATCAAATGTGTTAAAAAGCATCTGTTTTCATAACTGTGGCTAAAATCCCTGGATAGCTGGGTGTAATTTTCCATTATTTTTTGAATGCATGATCACGGACTGCCTGTTGAAAATAAGGAGTACTTAAAAGATGAACTGCAGGCCTGTCTCAGTGCATGGTGGCATGCTGTGCCAGTGACCTGGTTTTGATGAGTGTGTTCTTGCTTCTTCAGCAACTAAGAGGCAAGGGACCTTCTCTTAGCAGGAAAGAAGGTGGGAGTCTTCAGACAGCAAGGCGATGTGTATAGGGTTTGCATGGCAAGGTTGTGGCAGTGGGGGTAGCTACAGGGGTCGTTGCAAATGCCTAGCTTTGGAGGGAAGGGTGGACTAGGCAAATCCTTTTAGTTTTTACCAAAAGGTTGGTTGTTTTTTTTTTTTTTTTTTTTAGAAATGGAAGGTGTTTGGAAGGTAGCAGACACTTTCTCAGCTCAGATGCAGAGCACATCTCAAGTGCTTCATCCTTTGCTTCTCTGGAGTGAACATCACCATTTTCTCTCTGCCCTTTGTGGTACTGTTGAGTAGGCTGGCTAGAAAAACTACCTAGGAACCTTAATTTCCAGCCAAGCAGAAAAAGATGGAGCATGTAACACCTTCATTTGATAGCAAGGTTTGATAAGTTTAGGTGTAAGGTGGAATCCAGTCCATTAGGGAGGTTGGTTGTGCAAGGCAAGAGAGAGATTTCACTTTGCTGTGCCAAAATACATAAAGAATTCGGGTTGCAACACGGGGAGGTGAAAGTCCATGCTCAAATGCTCACAGGCACGATATGGCACATCCAGTTCACCTACAAACAGCTCAGTGCGGGTCTGTGAGATGGGTGATATGGGTCGATTGCACTTTGTTCTGAGCCAGAGCAGCACTCCTCTCATTCTTCTAATTCCTAAACTGTTCACCTTTCCCCACCCAGCTCTTAGCAGAGAAAACATTGCTAACTCAGCAGGGGATGCTGAAAACATCAAGGTACAGTAAAGATGGGACTAGAGGTTTTTACTAGGGAGGAGAAAAAAGCAGTTTAATCGCTCAGGGCAGAACCATGCTGAAAATGGGCTATAGCATGGGGAGTCTTCATTTTGACTGTTTGGTAGTAATGAAGAGTGGCAAAGGTCCTGCCGAAAGAAAAGCAGTGCTGTGATCTCTGTGGAGTGGTTGTCAGGCCTACACGTTTCTAAAGGGGGAGCTCTCCTGGTGTCCTGAGCTGCAAAACCTGAGCTTGAAAAAGAGATTCAAACAGGTAGAGCTGGGGGCTGCCCTTGCAGGAGGCAAAAGCCTAACCTGCAGTGAATGTTGTAGCTCTTTTGAAGTGTTTCTCAGAAACGCTTTTCTCATGCATGCAAGTGTGAAGGGAGATCTGTGGAAAGGGGAATTTATTCCACATGTTGGAGGGAGTGGAGGAAATGCAGGAAGTGTTCTTTATAAATTCCCTTTTAAGGAGCAGTGTATGTGTGGTACGACAGGGCACCGAGACCAGCCGTGACCACAAAGAGAGCAGAAGTTAGATTTCTTGAGGATTCAGTGTGGGGGGCTGGTTTAATCCAATTTTGGATAATTTAAGACATTGAATACAAAAATAAGTTTTAAAAATATTTTGAGACATTTATGTAAAAAGAGTATGGTTTTGTTAAACATAACAATGAAGGATTTGGGATGGGAATTAAAGAGTAGTGCAAACAAAAGCAAAACATACTGCTTGGGTTTTTTCCTCTTCTTCTGTGGTCAATCTGCAGAGTGTCTTTTGTGTCTTGATTGTTATTTTCAAACCAAAGTGGCTGTAGGAGACAAGTTCAATGTTATTCACAGCTCTTCTCATATTTTTGGCTAGAAGAAATGATATCCAAAGGGTGGGAGCGATGATGGAGGGAGCTTAGCTCTGTCTCCATATTTCATTCTTCTCTAGAGTTGTACTTAGTGAACATACTCCACATTGTACCAAAGCATTTACAGAGCTACCCAATTCTGTTAGGGCTACCCAAGGCCTGTGAGAATAGGAGTCCACTATGCAGTCAGGTCTGTATTGAAGCCTCCTGGCACAACATGTATTTCTGCCTTTAAGAGCAGTGCACGGTTCACATCTGGGCTTTCTAACGATCTTCCCCATTGCCTTTGTGGTGTTTGCTGGGTTTGGATGTGGCTCCTGCATTGTGGTTAACACTTGCTCTCCCCCACTGCAGGGTTTTGGCTGGTGTGGACCATCATCATCATCCTCAGCTGCTGTTGTGTTTGCCATCACCGACGTACCAAGCATCGTCTCCAGGCCCAGCAGCGGCAGCATGAGATCAACCTGATCGCATACCGGGAAGCCCATAACTATTCAGCCCTGCCGTTTTATTTCCGTATGTACTTCACACTGGTTTTCCTGGAGGTCATGGGTAGCAGGGCAGCAGCAAGTTTTCTGTGTTGGGTGGAAGCAGGCAGCAGTGGTTGGGCTCAGCAAAAGGCAGTGGGCAGCTTTGTAGCCTAACCTTGGCTTGTAGAGATGAGGTGGCATATTCCAGCTGCTGGATGCATTTGACTCCCCCTTGAGTCTGGAGTTGAACCACACCAGCTACAACACCTTCACACCCACCCTTGATTTGGCTTTGGGAGTACAGTGATTCCCTTAGTGCTTTTCTGGGAGGGCTCTTATAATAATCTCATTCAGGACTTCATGGATGCTCCTCCTTTCTAGCCTGCACATGCTGCTGGTGGGACTGAGGTGTAGGAAGTGGCTTCTTGAAATTCAGTCACACAGGGTGGGTGGAAGTGGTGCCTTGGGAGGGACTGTGCTGCCTCCTGCCCTGTGCTGCAGTGACCAGACCACGTTGCTGGTGAGCAGCCCTAGGACTGGGCAGGAAGGAGCTGTTGCCCATGGCTCAGGGAAAGTACAATTGCTTTGTGCTCTCCTTCGTGCCCTCCTATGCTGCACTAGAACAGCAGGCCTTGGCCTCTTGTCTGGTGGTATCGCAACTGAGTTTCCTGTAGCGGACTGTTGAGTTGCATATATGAACTTGCTTTTCTTGTTCAGCTCTTGCAGCCACCTCAGAAATAATCCCCAGCAGCCTTTTTCTTCCCAGGGATACCCAATTGCACATGGAAAACTGCAGTGCTGTCTTTGTGTTTCCAGTATTTAAGTCAATTCTGTCTACATATAGACTGTTTTGTTGCCTCTTAAGAAATAAACAAAATCTGTCATAGATTTGTGGGGCTGTAAGTACAATAAACCAAACTTTCTTGACAGTACTGCCAGTTTGTTCTTCCTGCACTAGAAAAAAATGAATCCAGTGTTAAAACAACAACGGAAAGCCAGGATGCTTGTAACTGCTTATGTCTCTTCATATGTGCACAAAGCTTTGTGAGATGAGGTCTCTGCTCTTGAAAGTGGAATCTTGGCTGAGAAGCCAGTGTTGGAGAGGGCTGGTGAGGTATCTCCTAGGATGTTCTCTCCAGCTAATGCAGGCCATCCCTTGGTGTGGTTTATGGGGCTGTACTGGGGTACAGGGTAGTGATGGTAAGTTCACTTGGTAGCCCTGGGCAAAGACTTGAGAGCCAAGAGATCAAGCTGCTGTTCCAAGCTATGTCCATCTCCTCCTGTAAAGGTGCCCTCCTGTGCCACGATTGCTGCTTCTCTGTAACATGATGTGTCTCATTTGGGCTCAGTTTTGGCACCCCTTGTAAAGCCCCTTGAGCTGTTCAGAGGGAAGGTGCTGGTAGGCAACAAACAGCTAACAGACCTGTATTAATGACTTGTTTCTTGGGATAAGCTGTTCAAGAAATAACTTCTCCTCCTTGCTTCCCACTTTCAGGGTTTTTGCCAAATTATTTACTACCTCCCTATGAGGAAGTGGTGAACCGACCGCCGACCCCACCACCGCCATACAGTGCCTTACATCAGCAGTGCGTCCCAGCAGGCAGCAGTAGCACAATCCCAGACACGCCAAGAAACCTACAGCCAGCACAGAGCAGCTCAGCAGCACCCAGTGGCAATAACAGCAGTACTGACCACCCCGGGTCCCCTGGCCTTGGGGATCCCGAGCCCTCCACCACCACACTTGAGAGAGCAGTTGCCAAAATACAAAGCATTGAGCCTGGTGGTACCAGCACAGGAGCCGAGCTGGTGGAGAGGGCCAGTCCCGATAAGGATACTGAGTGCAAGGAGGAACTGCTCAAAGGTTACAGCTCTGAGAGCTTAGAGCAGAGCAGCGCCATTCCCGATGCGAAGGACAAGACGCCGGGCAGGCAGCGCCGCTTCACTGGCGACTCGGGCATCGAAGTCTGCGTATGCAACCGGGGCCATCACGATGACCTCAAGGAGTTTGATGGGCTCATTGATGATGCTCTGGACGGGCCCCTGGACTTCTGTGACAGCTGCAGCGGCCGTCCCCATGGGGATGAGGAGGAAGGGCTTTTTAATGCCTCAGAGGAGCAGCACCGTGAACACAACCACCACCACCTGCCCCGGCAGCCGGTGTGTGTACTCTTGAACACAATAAATGAGCAGGACTCTCCAAACTCTTGTACCAATAACTCCCCCAGCTAAGGTGGCAGAGTGGAAAGGAGAAAAATAAACAAAGAAATGAGAGTGGAATAAGAGGATAACAACTTTAATAGGAGGAAAAAAGGTGATACAACCTTTTATTAGTTTATTTCTGTTTCTCCCCCTCCAGTATAATTCGAGGACTAGTCCTCGAAGGCCCGGCGTGTGGGGGACAGGTCGCTCGGGGTTTTGTTAATCATGTCTGTCCTGCTCCGCAGGGCAGGGACTGGTGTTTCTCAATGAGACCTTCTAACAAATGGAATTTTCCCAATGGTGATTTTGGTGATGGTTATTATGAGTTTGTTGGTTTTAGTTTTCTGAAAACATTGCTTTATCTCGCAATCAGTAAAGCTCAGCAGATCTCACCCTGGGAGGATACAAAATCACCGTCAGGCTTCAACCTCCAGGTGTCTTCCCAGAAGCAAGCAGCTTCTGACAGTGCTGGCAGTCAGTAGCCCAAGAGTTCTGGTTTGATATAGTGCTCTTGAGGTATTGGGGATTTGTTTTCGTTTTAGCTTTTGTGTGTGTGTGCGCGCGTGTGTGCGTAAAGTTTTCCTGAAGCTGATGAATGCCTCAACATCACCCCATAACCTCTGGTGCTTCAGTGTTTAAGACAGCAGGTAGGAAATTTCCCACTTGAAGCTGGTGACTGAAGGACCAGTTTCTTCCAGAAGGAGTGTTAGTCTGCCGTGAGCAGTTTGAAAAGAAAGGCTTTGCAGAAATTTGCCTTTATATGTCAGTTTTAAAGACAAGCGTATTCCTTCAATGCCTCCAAGAGCACAGTTAGAAGTAGAATCCAGGCAGCTGGGCTGCCTTCCAAGTACTGTGGTCTCCGAATGACCTTTTCCCGGTGTGCTGCAAAAGGGCTTGGCTTTATTTTGTTCCTTTCTTTTCACCCCGACAGCAGCACACTGGAGTTAAGATGACAAAAAAGAACAGGGCTCTCTTTGGCCAGCGTGCCTTCAAGCTTCAGCGATGCATGTTGAACAAATGGAGACGAGAGCTCCGTCCATTGTGAAGGGATGATTTACCATGTAGATGTGGAAGACCTGTGCAGTATTTTTGTTTGAAATCCAAATGTTTGGTGCGATTCTAATGTTGACCACTTCAAAGAAATGAATGTCTGTTTTCCTTTTGTTTTTATGGTGCCAACTGGCTACTGTACAATGTCTGTGAGCGTGTGTGTGTGACTGCAATCCATGCATGCAAGTCCTACTGGTAATATGAAAACCTGCTGTAAGACTGCAAGAAAAATTTACTGTAGCTTTGCTTTAATAAACGGTAGAGATTTTGTTAGTGACAACCTGAAGGAAAAACAAAGAGCTTGAAACTAACATTCCCTAGCGTGCTCATGTGGAAGAGAGCACAGTTCACACTATGTATCTTGTTCTCGGGTTTTCTCCCCGGCCCTTTTATAATTATGGTCATCCTGATCATTACTGTTATGGGGGGGGGGGAAAGAAAATTGAAAACTGAACTTGGACATACTCAGATTTAATTGATTGAAAACCAAAATCAGTTTTAAATAAGGTGGAAACCAAAATACAATGCCTTTTCTGATAACTTGCCTGTGTGTATGTGCATCATTTTGTGAGTTAAGAGCAAGGTTTGTCTTTAGTTTGTGGTTGTGCTTTGGTTTTTGAACCGGAGATATGTAGCACTGTGCTGGATAGAGATGACAGCAGAACAAGTGGTGCTCATCTCGGTATTTAGCCACGTGTTTGAGGAGAGCACTTTTACCTCACAAGGTTTAGGAGAATCTCACTCCTTTGCCTGTCACAGCCTTTCTGTTCTATCAGAACAAGCTGATGAAAGCAGCTCTTCAGTTTGTGTCTTGGGATGCTCTTAGGAATGCAGGACTTTGGTGGGGATTCGGGAGACCTTGTTCCTGGATACCTGGAGTGTGAGAGGTAACGGAGAGGCTGTACTCACCCCAGAGCCACGCTGGCTCCCTGTGTACTGACCACCCAGGGACTGGTCACTCACGGCTGTTCACTGACCACGTGCATCTTTTGAGAGGAGAATTAAAGATCCCCAGTGCCACCCTTAGGAATTCTGTACGTATTGGCACTGGGTTTTGCTCCTCACAACACAGAGGAAGCTAAAACAAAGCACGTCAGTCCTTATGGAGTGGGGTTTAACTGCTCTAAGTCCTGGGGTGGCCCCATGGCAGTGGGAGACCCCCTGCCAATGTTTTTGTTGGTGTAAGACAAAAATCTGTGTTTGCTTTCGTGCCACCCCACTGAGGGTGGGGGAAACCCCACTTCTATGGACATACTGGTGCTTACCTCTAAGCCAAGCTGCTATTTCTAATGTTAAACCGTCAGGAGGCACAGACCACATTTCTTAAGCCCACATGTGCCTGAGGAGGAGCAGGACAGCCAGTGTGGCTCTTAGACCTGGAGCAGGAGGAGTGGTGCAGGGCAGGACACTGGGCAGGGCAGCTCCTTGGAGGCATCTGGCTGGTGTCTCTTCAGGGCTAAAAACAGGGGTAGGCAGAGAGCAACCAAAGCTCCAGCTTTGGAGCTTTAGAATGGTGCTTGATCCTCAAGTGTGCCCCTCGGTAGAAAGCCAATATGACCCAAACAGAGCTCTTCTCTGAATGCATGCTGTGGGTGTAAAGTGCTGGAGAAGCGAGGATGCAGGCAAGTGTGCATCTCTTACCACTGGGGCACCAAAATCCACCCATTTCAAGCTATAATGCGCAAGTGTTTTATGATTGTCATAAATACACCACTTCAAAACCGAGTTGCAAACAGTGCAGCACAATTGAGGGCAAATTAGTGTCAATCCACGGCTAGATGTTTTTCTTTGCAACATGCTTCAAGTGTTGGTGCCAATAATGCTTGAAGTCTATTTTTGCCAGAGCCTTTGGCAGTGCAGTGCTGCTTACACGGCATGTTTTTGGCCACTGAAGTCAGCTCTGAGGGCAAAGACCCAGCGGGTGTCCCTGCAGGCATGGGGGATGTCGCCTGGGGACAGGCACTGCAGAGCCCCATGTGATGGCTCAGGAAGCATGTCCACCAGGCACGACTGGTGGATGCTGCAGCATCGCCTTGGTGTTCCCAAGGGATGCTTCAGCTCCAACAATGCAAACTTATCCCTCTGGGAGCACCGCTCCAGTTTTTCTGCAGTGTATTGTTGCACATTTGTACAACCCAGTGTCTGGGTGTTGGCTGAAGATGGAGGAGTAGGGAACGGTGTGTCTTGGTGTGTGCTGGCAGCCTATTCTCAGAGCTCCTACCTGCCGAACTCGAGGCGAAGGAAAGCTGAGGCACAGTTAAGCTTCTGCATTATGCAGTCATTGAAAACTTCCTGGGGCAGGAAACCTGAGCAAGGCTCCGGGACAGCAGCACAGTCTGGAAGCTCTGAGGCAATGGGAGCGCTGGGGTGCCCGTCGCGCTCGGGAACGTGCGTCAGCGGCGGCAGCCGGGGCTGCCTCGCTTCCTGCCCCTGCAGCCCAGGCTCCCACAGACACATCCTCTTCTGAGCCGGGCTCGACCCACAGTGACCCACTCCCAGCGGAGCTTGGCAGGGATCCTGCTGCAGTGACCACACTCCCTGTAGCCAGCTGCCTCCCGACCCTCACTCACCTGCCCAGGAGGTGTCACCCCCTTGGGTTTGGATCTCTTGTTTATATAGGAAAAGCCTGGAGCAGGCTGGGTGCGCAGTGGGGCCGGCAGCCCCCGCTGGAAGCAAGCTGTGCAGCATACCAGAGCGAGCAGCCTGGGAAGGCCGGGATCAGTTGCTGTTCTTCGCCTGTCTTCATCAGAGCTGGTTCCCCCTCCCCTGCAGCACAGCTCTGCTGTTATCAGATGGGCCCGGTGCCCACCGCAGGCATCTCACGAGTGGTGCAGTCTCTGTGCCGGGGGTGTCACAGGCTGCTGGGGTGGTTCTGGGTTTGTTTTCGGGTGGTGAACAGCTGTGTCCTGAGCTTTGTGCTTACTCAGCCTGCCTGGCGCCCTGCCCGACGCCAGCCTGCAGGTACTGCCAGCATCGCCTGCGCCTCCGCTGCTGGCTGTGGCTCTCCAGCACAGCCTGGGGTGTACAGTGGAGCCGCTCAAACTTGGAGGGCTCCTCGAGTCCCCCTTGGTGTGAGCTGCAGCTCTGCTCCATGGGATACAGTGTGGGAACAGCCATGGGTGAAAAGTCTTCATCCTTTCCACTATCACTGGTTCCTCTTTCGAAGCCCCCCTCTGCTGCAGGGAGATGCTGTTTCCTGACCCACATAAGCTGCCCTCTAAGCCCTTCAGCTTCATTCCCTCCTGTCTAGTGCAAAGACCCCAGGTGACCCCAGAGGAAAGGCAGGGATCCAACATGGCTCAAGCAGTTAAAGCAGCAGGATTATTTCAGTGGCAAAAGCCTTGGTGTTCACAGTGGCTGCCCATACTCAGCCAAAACCTAGTGGCAGCTGCTGAGCTCCCCAGCCAGCTCTCCCATGGGCATGGCTGCCTCCTCCCCCTGTGTTTGAGTCACTGAGCTGCCCAGTGCCAGGTCTGAGTGGGGCCAAAGGACTTGTCCAAGGTGATCCCAGGCACTCTGACTTGCACAGCGGCTCAGGGGGCAGGAGGATGGAAGGGAGCCCGCTGCAGCCTGGGTGAAGGTGTGTGGTGGGGTCAGGAGTGTTTGGGTGCAGTGCCCGACCCCTTGCAGCTGTCAGGGCATGAATACTCTGAGTGTGATTCAGCAGCGTCCCTGCCCGTTCCCAGCAGTGTGCCCAGGGCTGTTTACCCGGTGCCGGCAGCTGGTGCTGGGCGCTGGAGCCCTGAGGCGGTGGCTGCTCCCGGCTGGGGCTGAGCTCGGGGGGATGCGGTTTGCAGCATGTGGCTGGGGTCCAGGACCAGGGCAGCACCTGCCAGCACAGCCCAGGGAGCCCCAGCTGCAGCCTGGGCTTCGGGCAAGCATTTGCTGCTGGAGCCGTTCGCTCTCCCATCTCGAAACACCCCCGGTCCCACAGTCCCTGTTTCTGCCTCATGGTACGCGCCGGCCTTGAGTCCTTGCAGCGAGCGCACGCACCTTGCAGCGAGCGCTGTGGCAACGGTACCGTGTGTGCAAGGGGCCGGCCCTGTGGTGGCTCTGGCAAGGAGAGAATCCCTTCCTATGCCAAGGTCAAACAGTGCCTTGGTAAGCAGGCACAGAGGTGCTGGAGGTCGTGGGCTGGTACTCTTGGAGGCATCAGGATGCTGGTGACTGCAGGAGCCTGGAGAGGAGCCTCCCTGCCAGCACATGCAGCTGGGGACAGGATGTGGGGCAGGGGAAGGACCAGGCTGGCGCAGAGTTGCCAGTCCCTGGGAAAGGCCAGAGTATCCTGTTGAGACAGGATGAGACCCGCTCTGAGCTCAGTCCCCCTTCACACACCAGGACCAGCCTGTACCGATAGAGGTGGAGGGATCAGAAACCCAGCGGCACTCCTGGTGTGATGGAAAGGGGCACGAGAGCAGGAAGGGCTGTAGGGCTCAGCACACAGCAGCAGCAGGGCTGAGTTCCTCTCTGCCCTGCTTCTGATGGGTCACCTGCACAAGTCACCCCGAGGACTGCCCCGGTGTGTAGAGGTTCTTCCTCTAGCTCATTGTCTTCATTGTCCCTGTGCCATCCCCAGGCTGACAGGGCCCATTTGGCATCAGATGCCAGAAGTGAAGGGGCTGGTGAAAGCCAAGTGCTGGTGGTTCAAAACAAAACGTGCAGTTTTGACACACAAAGTAGAAACAACAGTGTTGGGGAAGGTTTATGTCAGCTTTCCTGCCTGCTAGCAAGGGAGAGAGCTGGGGGAAAGAAAAAAGGGGGGAAAAGTGGGGCTATGTGGGGCTGTGGCTGTGTGGGTCTTTCCACCCTATCCGCTTTCCCTCCAGGTGCCCTGAGCCATAGCTGTGTTGCCACTGAGTTAAATATTAAGAGGTCAACTAATAGAGAACCAGAAACCTAATTGCGTGCTGCCCTCCACAGCACGGTAGTGTTCTGTGAAAGCAAACCTGGCCCCTTGCGTTACAGGGAGGTTGTGCTGCTCCAAGTGATGGCCATAACCCAGCTGCAGTGAACATCAGAACACTGTGAGACCTCACCTGGAGTATTGTGTGCAGTTCTGGTGCTCTCAGCACAAAAAGGACATGGAACTGTTGGAACAAGTCCAGAGGAGGCCACGAGGATGATCAGGGGACTGGAGCACCTCCCATATGAAGACAGGCTGAGAAAGTTGGGGCTGTTCAGCCTGGAGAAGAGAAGGCTGCGTGGAGACCTCATAGCAGCCTTCCAGTATCTGAAGGGGGCCTACAGGGATGATGGTGAGGAACATTTCATTAGGGACTGTAGTGACAGGACAAGGGGTAACAGGTTAAAACTTATAGAGGGGAGGTTTAGATTGGATATAAGGAAGAAATTCTTTACTGTGAGGGTGGTGAGGTGCTGGAATGGGTTGTCCAGGGAAGCTGTGAATGCTCCATCCCTGGCAGTGTTCAAGGCCAGGATGGACAGAGCCTTGGGTGATATGGTTTAGTGTGAGGTGTCCCTGCCCATGGCAGGGGGAGTGGAACTGAATGATCTTAAGGTCCTTTCCAACCCTAACCATTCTGTGATTCTATGATTCTGTGACTGCTGCACAGTGAATGTCAGCAGCCCCCAGCCCTGTGATGCTCATGCACTGGGCCTGGGGTGGGAGGGGGTTCCAGGTGCTCCTGGGTGTCCCCAAGCAATGGGAGCCCCACTTTTGCCTGGAGCTGGTGCTGCCTGCATCTCCCCTTGATGACTCACACACAGGACAGGGTCAGACAGCCCTGCAGCCCTGCAAGTTGCTTGTGTCCTGCCTGCAAGGGGCTGCATGCATGCAGGTGTACATGTGTGCATGCAAGCACATACATACATGTGTATGTAAGCATATCCAGGCATAAATGTATCCTTGTGCTTTTTTGTGCATAGACATGTGTGTGCAGGCACATGTGTGCATATGCCCACGTGTGCTGGCAGCAATGGGTGCACATGTGTACTGAGGGAGAGGAAGCCACGTGAGAGCCAAAATTGAAGGAATCTCTGAGCTGTTTCTCTCTTTTTCCCTGCAAGGAGCAACCAGTGGTCCCAGTGGCAGGGGCCCAGTGTCCTGGGATGGGGCTGGGGAACTCTCTCTGCCCCATGGCAGACTCAGCTCCCAGCCCACATCATGTTCATTCTCCCTGTTCCTAGTGGGGAAACTGAGGCAGGGTCCAGCCATGGTCACAACCTGGGCATCCAAAGTGCCCACTGCTCACATCCCCCCTTACCTGGCTGGGGTGGGCCCTTCTGCCCCTGGTTGTGTTGGAGGAGTGGTCCCCATGGCTCTGTGTTGACTCTGGACAGGCTCCCACCCCACATCCCTGGGAGGGGTGAAGGGGCTGTTGGTGCTGGCAGCCTCACAGAGGTGCTTTGGCTTCCCAGCTCAGCCTAATGCTCACAGCAAGCTGTGGGGTCACCATACCTCTCATGCACCCTCCTACCTCCCTTTGCCCTCCATGGCCAGCCCAAGAAACACCGGGAGCAACACTGCTTTGGGAACAGCTTTATTTGGACAAGCCTGCACCCATGGGCAGGTAGGGCATGGCTCATTCTGCCCCATCCCAGCCCACCACTGCTGGGGTCCAGGGCTGGTTCCCATCACGAGGCCACTCGCCATGCATCCCGCAGCCTGGCCTTCACCCGAAACTTCTGCACCTGCAGCACGACACCGAACTTGCCCTCCAGCGAGGGCAGGGGCTGGTCCTGGGGGCACTCGAGTGTGAAGCGCTGCAGCACCCAGGCCAGGAAGAGGAACAGCTCCATCTTGGCCAGGACTTTGCCCAGGCAGACACGGATCCCAGCCCCAAAGGGCAGGTAGCTGGGCGAGGGCGAGTGGATGTGCTGGCCCTGCTCATCCAGGAAGCGACCTGCGATGGAAGGGGCACCATTGGCATCAACAAGGATCAATCCCTGAGACCTGCCTTAGTTCATTACCTGTGTGTCCCTCCCCTGAGCTGCAACAGCAGAGACAGTGCAAGTGCCCCAGCCAGGGGGGAACAGCATCCAACATCCCACCACCAAGTCACCCCAGGCTCAGCCTCTCCTGCTGTACCCTCCCCACCATCCCCTGCCCCCTGGGAGCACTGAACCCACCAGGGTTGAACTCCTCAGGCTTGTCCCACTCCTTCTCATCATGGTGCACGGACCAGAGGTTGATGACGACCCTGGCGCCCTTGGGGATGGAGTATTCCCCGATGCTGCAAGGCAAACACAGAGGGAGATAGTTGCTCCCTCCCACAGTCTCTGCCTGCATCCTGACAGTACCATGGGGCTCTGACCTGGTGTCGGCAAGGGATACGTGTGGGATGAGGAGGGGGGACACGGGCCGGATGCGCAGCACTTCACTGATGGTGGCCTCCAGGTAGGGCAGCAGCGGACGGTCGCTGAGGAGGGGATGACGCACCAGCCCGATCTTCTGGTCCATCTCCTCCTGGATCTTCCTCTGGACCTGGGATGGGAGGAGGGGCTGGGATGGGAGCCCAGGGATGTGGGGGCCCTGTGTGTATGGGCTTCCCATGGCAGTTGTTCTGGAAAGTCGTGCAGGGCAGAAGTAAAATGCCCACAGCCTGATCCTGCTTATTGGCAAAGCCTGACATTTCTCTTGGCACCTGCCTTCCCCAAAGCCCTCCATGATGTCCCTGGTGGCCCTGACACAGAATTCAGACCCTACCTCGGGGTAGTGGAGCAGGTAGAGCACAGCCCATTTGAGCACAGTTGTGGTGGTCTCCACACCAGCCCCAAAGATGTCCCCCACCGTCATGAGGAGGTGGTCGTCAGTCAGCTCCAGTCCTGGTGCCAGGGCGCTGCTGCTCTCGGCACTGAGCCTCACTTGCAGGAGGGCATCCATGAGGTCCTTCACGGCATCCCCGCAGAAGGCTTCCTGCCAGGGGCATGTGTGAGCTGGGCTGTGCTGGGCACAGACCCCTGCAGCTCCAGCACCCCACAGCTCCTGAGCATCGCCCGTGTCCTGGCCCTGTTGGCACCTTGTGTTCGGTGAACTTCTGCTGGAGCAGCTGGTCCCGAACCTTAAGGCATCTCTTCAGCAGGGCCAGGTCCTTGTTGGGGAAGATCTGCAGGGAGAAAAGCCCCATTACAGTGAGGGGCTCCAGTTCAGCCCAGCCTCTGCAGTCCATCTATGCCCACCAGGGTACTGGCTCTTGTGGGACACCAGGGCAGGGACCCTCCTAAACCCTGGGGTGCTCAGGTAGCCTCTTCCTGCACAACACCTCCCAACTCTTTCCTCTGATCTAAGGTGAGAGGAACTGGCAGTCCCTGTGTCCTTGCTTACCTGGAGCCAGGGGAAGATGTCCACCAAGCTCTCCTTGGCCACGGTGTCCACAATACCCTGGCTGTACTCCAGCATGGCCTCGAACTCGGGGTCCCCGCGCCGGTACGAGGAGTTGAAGCAGAGGGAGCAGACCACATTGGTGACTGCCCGTGTGAGCTCAGGGCCCATGTCCAGGGCCATGTCCTGTGCAGCGCTCAGCGTCTCGCACAGGGATGCAGCTTCCCGACAGACTGGGGTGGAGAGGAGGAGCAGGTAAAGGGGGGGTGGAGCTGAGGGGGTACAGGGGGCATCTGGGGGATGGAAGGAGGGGTCCCCCACTCAGTCAGGGTGTGCAGCCTGCAGAGAGCCCTGCCAGGGCTGACCCTCAAGGGGCTGGGATGCCCAGAAGGGGTGACACTGGGTGTGGGAGGAGCAGAGGGGATGGAGACACACAGCAAAGTCTGTGTGCAGCTGGATGCACCTCCCGGCTGGAGTGGGGAGCCTGGTGGGCTGGGAGCTGGCTCCATGCCTCAGTTTCCCCAGCTGAGTGACAAGAGATGAAGCTCGGGGGAAAACATATGGGGAGAGGTGTTGGCAAAGTAGCAGGGATGGAAGGAGAGGGACCGAGCTCCTGGCAGGCAAACTAAGTGCATGCTGGGGGGGTTTGGGCTGAGCCAATGAGTCCCCATTGGTTCCCAGGGGATCAGGGCACATGGAAAGGGAAAGCCGAGCTCAGATCAAAGTATGGGAGGAGGTGGAGCTGGGGGGGAGCTGGGGGGGAGCACTTACTGATCCTCTCGAGGGTGAGCGAGCCCTCCCCAAACATGGAGAGCGCAGCATGCACCAGCTTGCGCTGGAACTTCCAGAGGGGCCCATAGCTGGCAAAGGCGATGTCCTTGCCCCCCCGGGACAGCAGGTCCGTGGTCACCTGTGGGACACGCAGTCCCAGGGTCACCCTGCTGCAGGGCAGCCCTGAGAGGGGTGATGCTGCGGGGTTGGATGAGCATCTCATCCCAGGGATGGTCCAGGGGGGTGGTGGTTAGTGCTGGTGGGCAAAGCCAGGGCCATGAGCTTTGCTTTCCCACCCCAAAGACTGATGGAGAGGTCTGGGGACCAGGGCTAGGGACAGGGGTGCCCAGGAAACGTGGAGGGTGCAGGGGGCCTCGTGGTACCTGAACCCATGCCCCAAAATGCAGCCAGCCCAGGGGATAAACGGCCCCCCTTGGGATGGAGGATGCGCAGGGCTCGCCCTGGGGCACAGGGCAGAGAGGGCTGCCCCTGCCCCTGCTGCAGGCAGAATGGGAAAAGGAGAAGGACCCTGCCGGGTGCAGCCCCTTTCTTGTGCGCATCCCCCTCCTCACCCCTGCCGCAGCAGGAGGGGCTCCCCCAGACCCCGCTGCCCACTCACGGTGCGGGGCCGTCCAGCGAAAGCCTTCCCTTTCTTCAGCAGCACCTCCCTGGCGTGCCGGTAGCTGTTCACCACCACCACGTAGTGGGAGCCCATCCACAGCGCATAGAGGCTGCCGTAGCGGCCCTGCAGGCGCCAGAGCCGCAGGTGGAGCTGCGGGTGCCCGGCCAGCTGCAGCAGGCTGCCCACCAGCGGCAGGGCAGGCAGGCTCCGCGGCCGCCCCGGCCCCGCCGTGCCCCTCCGGTGTGCCAGCCCCCAGGAGCACAGCAGGGCCAGAGCCAGGGCCAGCAGCAGGGCACCCAGCAGCAGCATGGTGTGGGGCCGGCTGTGGGGCTGCAGCGGCGCGGGGGGCTTTATACAGGCTGCGGGGCCGTCGCCTTGACCCCAAGGCGGGCTCGGCTCCTTATCAGGGGGACGGGAAGGGGGGAACGGGCGCTGGGCCTGGAGCCAGCTCTGCAGCTGGGTACCTGACGGGGGCGAGGGCGGCGGGGCCATGGCCGTACCGGGTGGGGGAGCTGCATCCAGCGGGCTGTGGGCCAGGGGACAGGCAGGGATGGGTCTGTTCTCAGGCTCCATCACGGTGGGTGAGGGGTGCAGGGGCAGCCCTGGGTGCCATGAGCACAGCTGGGGAGCGGTGGGACACGGGGGTCTGTCCCAGCCTGGGCACCCTTCAACATGCCTGGGAGGGGGGAACAGCACAGGGCTGGGGGCACTGGGGAGTGCTGGGCAGCAATGGGCAGTGCTGAGATGCCCCAGACAGCTCTGATCAGTACTGGCCAAGCACTGGAAGTCCTGAGGAGCCGTGGGCGGTGCCGAGCAAACACTGGTCAGTGCTGAGAAGATCGGGTCAGCTCTGGTGAGTGCTGGGCAGCAATGGGTCAGCCCTGTTCAGTGCTGGGAAACCCTGGGCAGCTCTACTCAGTACTGGGCAGCAATAGGCAGTACCAGGCAAGTCCTGGTCCGTGTTAAGAAGGCATGATCAACACTGCTCAGTGCTGAGAAGCCCTGGACAGCCCTGGGAAGCAATGGGCAGTACTGGGCGAGACCTTGTCACTGCTATGAAGCCCTGATCAGCACTGGTCAGTGCTGGACAGCTCTGGTCAGTGCTGAGAAGCCCTGGTCAGTACTGGGCAGCAATGGGCAGTACCAGACAAGCCCTGGTCACTGCTAACAAGCCCTGGTCAGTGCTGAGCAGCCTCCGGGTGTCCGTGCCCGAGGTGATGACCGGGTCTGAGGTGTCTTGAGTTGGGCGGTGGCGGTACCCGAGGGGCCCGGCCCCAGCCCGAAGCTGTCCCTGCGCCCCACCTGCCACGGACCCTGCGCCTTCCCCACTCTTCAGTCCCTCGGCACTCGCCGTAGCGGCTCCGGCGGTGCGGGGCGGTGCGCCGCAGGGTAAGATGGCGGCGGCGGGCGCGGCGGACGCTCAGGCGCGCTTTGGTCACTCGGTGAAGGGGCTGCTGACCGAGAAGGTGACGAGCTGCGGCACCGACGTGATCGCCCTCACCAAGCAGGTGCTGAAGGGCTCCCGCAGCGCCGAGGTGAGCGCCGGGCAACACCGGATTTAGGACTCCAGAGCGCGGCCGAGGAGTGCGGGCCGGCCAGGCCGCGCGGGGCACGCTGGGAGCTGTAGTCCTGGAGGGGCCGCCCGCCAGCGCTGTGGCCGTAGGGCTCTCGGGTGCCCTGAGGTGCGCTGGGGGGTGGGAGGCGGGGCCTGCGCCTGCCCCATGGCATCTGCGCAGGGATAGGCTGGAGCGGGGCTCTCGTCAAGGCTGTCTGCTCTGAGGGGTGGGCACCGCACCCCCAAGCCTTGCACCGGTTCAGGCGGACCCCCAGGCTGTCAGCCGTGCGCACAGGTTTCGGATACAGAGCTGCGTCCTCTCAGTCTGGTGGTTTTGTCTCCTAGCTCCTGGGTCAAGCTGCTAAGAACATGGTGACGCAAGAAGATGCCATCCTGCACTCGGAAGATGTAAGCTGTGTTTTACTGCTAGAACAAGTGTTTTTAGCGGATGGGAGGAGAGGAGGATTATACGAACAGATATGCAGACATGTTATCTCCGATAACGTGGTATTTTTCTACCCTGAAGCTATAGAATCATAGAATGGTTTGGGTTGGAAGGAAGCTTTAAGGGTCATCTAGCCCAAGGTCCCTGACATACTCACTAGATTGGGTTGCTCAGAGCCCTGTCCAGCCTGGCTTTGAATGTTGCCAGGAATGGGGCATTTACTACATCTCATGAGTTCAGGCAGCAGGGCTGGTGGCCAGAATAGTTTAATGCTTCAAACCCATGTGTGCTGCTGGTCTTTGAGCATCCTGCAGCCCAAGTCAGCCCTTAAGCTGTGCCATCTCTACCAGAAAGCTCGAGGGACCGTAGCTTGAAACAAAGCACGTACTGTCAGTGCCTGTCTCCCTGGGAAAGAAGAGGGGAGCATGCCACTGCTGACAGATACTGGTGGAGATGTTTCAGTGTCAGCGCAGTGCTACAGTGGTGGCCAGGCTGGAGGAGCTCCCCAGAGCATAGGGACAGCCTGCCTTGTGATTCTGCTGAACTGCTCCTAGCCGACATTCATTCTTTGTCTTGTTCTCCACAGAGTTTAAGGAAAATGGCCATAATAACGACTCATCTGCAGTACCAGTAAGTAGAGGACACTGTGTTCTCTCTGGGGAGCTAAGTGATTCCCTCGATTCCTTTCCATTCTACTTAGACTTTGCATGAAGCCCACACAGACAAACCCCTCTTGCCTGGCTCCTCATAGCTGAGCAGACTCTGAAGCTGGGATCTTCCAGGCCTCTTCAGCTCCACTGCTACAGCTCAGACTGTTTTAGGGTGGGATGGCCGGGATTTTTGCCTCCTGTTTGCCATGCACAGTGTCTCCTGTGAGAGTGTGTGACATATCTCAGGCTAAGGGGGAAAAGCTAGTGCTGTTTCTGTCCTCTAGGACTTAGAAACACACTGGGGTTTTGGCCTCCTGAGCCTGTAATCAAGTCCCTTCAACATAACATGAACCCTGTTGCTAAGATTTTGTTTTTCTAATGCTCTTTTTGTCTCCTTTTCTCTTCTAGGCAAGAAGCAATTCAGAAGAAGTGAGTCCTCAGCTGAAGAAACAGTAGCAGGACCTGGGGGACACATGTGGGGGTTGATGGAAAGGGAAAAAGGATGGAGGAAGGGTGGTGGGAAACAGAAAAAAGGTTTATGCAGCTGCCTTTGAAGCAGATGCTGGCCCAGTGGGATAGTGTCTCAGGATTGTGAAGAGATGTGAATTTGAGTGAAGGGATGATTTATACCAGAACTTCCACTTGTTTCATCGACATGGTAGAGCCTTGCGAGGTTGGTTGTGATAGGAGAGGAGGGTGGTGTAGAGCAGAGCTGCTTATGCGTGCGCAAAATGAGGTTTGCCTTGTGGGGATACAGAGGTGGTTGGGGAGCCCAGGGTTCTCTTTGCTGTAGCATCAGTGCTGGAGCCTTTCTGGTCAGCACAGCCTGGGGAGCAGATTTCATTGTGAACCTCTTCTTGCTTCACCTCCAGCGTGGAGCAGTCGTCAAACCTGCAGGACCAGCTGAGCCACTTGCTGAAATGAAGTGTAGAGAAGGCATGAGGACATCTTGACTGGCACTGAGGACAGTGAAGCGTCCTTTCCCTTCCAGACCCGGGGGTTCAAGCCTGTGTTTGGATGATGCTGGATGTCAGCTGGGAGATGTGCAGAATCTCTTTCTAGGCATGTGGGTCTCTCTTGTGTGTCTCCATCCCTGTCTCTGCTCCAGAACACTCACCTGCTAGCCAGAGCAAACTGAAACAAACTCACCTGAAACTTTGCTCCCCCCAGCAATTCTTGTGTCTGCTTACATCCCACGTAGCGTGAGGTGCTCAGCCCACACCAGCACCCCTGGCAAGAAATGCATAAAACTGAGTGTGGGTTTTAAATACAGGTGCCAGCAGTGTGACACTGATCTGAATTTAGACACAGAAGTGGCACAGAGTGTGTTTTATTTAGGGCATGTTAATCAGTGGGAGCTGTAAGTGGGTGGGAGAGGTGCTTCAGTGTTAACTGAGGTGCCGGTCCCAGGACAGCAATTCTGAAGGTGGGAATGTGGGCACACACCTCTGTCACTGGTCAGCTGGACATGGTTTGGCCAGCATCCTGCTCAGAGGTTATCTTACTTTCCACCTTGCCAGAGTTCAGAACATCATCCCCTTGCCAGCCCATCTGCACTGCTTTCAGCCTTCAACTGCATTCCTCTTCCTGGGCTGCGGCTCCAGCTTTTGATGAAGCAGCCTTGGCTGTGGTGCATGTATCTGCTTGGGAAGGTATCCAAAGTCCTAGCCTGGAAGTGGGCAGGAGAGCATGAGGGGCTGGTGTGCTCAGTTCTGCACTGCTCTGTGCTGGAGGAGTAACAGCCAGGCTCCTGTTCATATCCTGGGTAGCAACATCAGGCCCAGGCTATAAATACTGTGTGTTGGTTTTGGTAGGTCACTTATCTGGAGCACTTGGAGTGCACGGGAAGCACTTGTTTGCCCGAGTGTGCTTTTCATCAGCTGATAGGAGAAGGCAGGCTGAGAGCAGGCATCAGCCTGACACGTTCCTGTTGGAGTGATGCTGGGCTTTGGCTCCTGAGAGCCACCTCCTGGGCTGTATTTCACCATCCCCTCCAGTGGCACTGACTGACCTGGTGGCACTAGTGCTCCTGCGTTTGCAGGTGGTGCTACTGTTACCCGGGGTCTGTATAGTGTGTGTACGTGTGTGTGTGTGTTTGTGCCTTGGGAGGGGTCCTGATCCCTAGCTTTGGGAATGAGGGGTTTCCCTGAGCTGTGACTCGCTGAGAATAAAAGCTCCCTGAATACCACCAAGCCTCACCAGTCTGTGCTGGATGCCACCGCAGCTAGTCTCTGTGCAGAGGCAAGACAGTGGGTCTCTGCTCTCCAATGTCCCTCATTGTGCTTCAGTTCTGGGGGGTTCTTTGCAGTGTGTCCTTGCTGCAGGTGGCTCACCTCCAAGCTTCCATCCTCTGGAGAGGCCAGAGCAGCCCTGCAGTATTAAGCTCGTGTCCCCCTGCACTTGGGGTGAGCACGGGCAGAGCTGCACCCACGTGGGTGCAGAGATGGGGGGGGCAGCAGGAAGGGGTTTTGGGGGTGCGGGTGCAGGCATGGCCCATGGGCGATGGCAGCGGGACCCGCTCCTCCCTCGGGGCCGTATCCCCGGGCTCTGGTCGGGCGGAAGCCGCGGCCGGGGCGGTGCAAGGGTCGGGGCGGAGCGTGGCAAGCGGAGCTGCCGCAGGGAGTAAGGGCGGCCCGGAGCACCCCTGCAGCTGGGGGCTCTCGGCAGAGCCGGGCGGGGTGGTGTTGGGGGAGGTGGTTAGGGGCTCGTGTCTCCAGGGCAGCTGAGATGAGGGTTGGGGGAGAGAGGAGGCCCAGGAGCATCCCGCTGGGATGAAAGTTTGGGGGGGTGTCTCCCTGAGTGCTGCTTTCAGGGGGGCAAGAAGTGCTCCTGTATGTGGGGGAAGAGGGAGGTTTGGGGCCTCTGGGGGGGCCTGGCGTGGTGCCCATCGCAGTGGCGTCAGGCACCAGCCCCATGTTCCCACTGCAGTGGCAGCAACCTGTGGAGAGCAGATCCACCGGGAGGTGCAGGTGAGGGGTACGGGTGGGAGGTGGAAAGGGGATGGGGTGGCCGGGCTGGGGGAGCACAGAGGGTGGAGAGGGGAGACAGGTTGACTGGGCAAGGGCAGCTAAGCACAGTCTGTGCTGTCGTGCCTGTTGCAGTCCAAGGGCAAAGGTGGTTTCGGGCCCCATATAACAGTATTAGATGTGGCCAGCTCCTTTGCTCTAATTTCCATAGGGATGGGTGCTGAGTAACCCCATGTTTCCCTGCCCTCGTTCCCTGTCCCCCTCTTGGCTGGGGAAATGGGGGCTGCAGCCTGCAGAGTTATTGCAAATGGGAATTAAATCTCCCACTGCACAAAGATGCTGTGCATGCAAGCAAGGGGAGATGGGCAGGATGGGAGCAAAGGGGTGCTTGATGTTAGCCTAATTTTCAGCTGAGTACAAATGGGAGCACCACTGTCAGAGGACATTGGGTGCATGTACAGGCCGAGCACAGGCATGGCCCGTGTGTTTTGGTGCATGGGGAGCTCCCAGGACACAGCTTGCTGTAGTTTGGTGTCCTCTGTCCCTCCCATCTCAGGATTACTATGGCAAAGAGCTGCAGAAGACAGAGGACCTGAAAACCAACGCATGCATCACCTCGAGCAAGCCCCTTCCCAAGGTGGTAAGAGATGCTTTGGAGCGTGTCCACGAGGAGGTGGTGGCCAAGTAAATCCTGGGGTTCCCCCTCTGCTGTTGTGTCCCTGTGGGTTGCAGCCCCTCAACCACCATGGCCAGGGGACACCTCTGCCTGGCTCAGCTCAGCATCCCCTCAGGTACTATGGCTGCGGTCTGGTGGTGCCCGAGTGCCTGGCATCCTGTCGGATCCTGGACCTGGGCAGCGGCAGCGGCAGGGACTGCTACCTGCTGAGTCAGCTGGTTGGGGAGCAGGGCCATGTCACCGGCATAGACATGACCGAGGGCCAGGTACGTCACGGAGCCAGGGCTTCTCCTTGTTTCCCCCCCCAGCATCTTCCCACCGTCATCCCCTTCCTCCTCCCAGGTTGAGGTGGCGAAGAAGCACATTGCCTACCATATGGAGAAGTTTGGCTACCAAAAGCCAAATGTGGAGTTCCTCCAGGGCTACATGGAGAAGCTGGGTGATGCCGGGCTGGCTGACAACAGCTATGATATTGTCATGTAGGTACCACACAGGCATGCAGCCAACTGCCACCCCTGGTGCTGCTGCTGCCTGGGGCTATGGGCTGGGGTCCACGACTGCATCACACTGGGTCACCTGCTTCAGGAGCAGGTGTTAGGAAAGGGAAAATTCCAACTGTGCCTGGGAGAGAGCCTGGGAATATACAAACTGCCCATTTCATGGTTGAATTGGCATCTCCAAATGCTGCATGAAGCCATGGGACATGCAGCAGGCAGTGGATGCACAGCGGCTGGTGGTGCTGAGTGCATGAGAGGGTGCAAATGAGCTCTGGTTTCCTCCCCAGCTCCAACTGTGTGATCAACCTCGCCCCTGACAAGAGGGCTGTGCTGCAGGAGGCCTACCGTGTGCTGAAGGTAATTATGGGGCCGGTGCCCATAGTGGGAGCGAAGCAGGGTTGGGGTGTACCTCCTGTTGGGATGCCACTGGGATGCAGCAAGTGGGCTGCAGCGTGGGGGAGATGTGGCATGGGGCAGGGGAGGGCACCTCTGCATAGGGATCTGAGCAAGGTAGCATTGAGGGGTGCCCAGTTCTCCCTGCCCCTTTTGTCCTGTTGCTTCCTGGGACCTCCCTTCACTCCTTGCTGCCTTCCAGCCTGGAGGAGAGATGTACTTCAGTGATGTCTATGCCAGCCAGCGCCTGAGTGAGACTGTCCGGAAGCACAGGGTGCTGTGGGGTGCGTAGGGCTCTGGGATGGGGGTGCCTGGGATGGGGAGACCAGACCTTTGCCTCCATCACCTTTGTCTGTGGTCTCGTGCTAGGAGAGTGCCTGGCAGGAGCCCTGTACTGGAAAGACCTGTACAGCATTGCTGAGGAGGTGGGGTTCAGCCCCCCGTGCCTGGTCACTGCCAGCCCCATTGCCATTGGTGACAAGGAGCTGGAGAGCATTGTTGGTGAGGGCCTGAGCAGAGAGCCTCAGCTCTGGGCAGCCATGGGGGCTGTGCTGGGACCTGGGGCTGGTTCCCAACTCCCCAACCTCTCCTTTGCAGGTGACTGCCGCTTTGTCTCTGCGACTTTCCGCCTGTTCAAGGTGCCGGGTAGCAGCCGGGCTGGGCCGGGCCAGGTCACCTACAATGGTGGGATTGTGGGGCACGAGCGAGAGCTGGTGTTTGATGCCAACTTCACCTTCAAGGTGCATGTGGGGGCATGCTTGGGCTGCCAGGATGGCAGTCCTGGTCTGTGGGGATGGGGTAAAGCAGTGCTGCTCAGTAGTGTCCTCTGTGATTTTGGAGGTAGAGGGAGTAGTAGATGGGAACAGAGGGCTGTATAAATCATGGAAAGTGCAAACAGAGAGCTAGACCCATGCATTCCATTGTGGTGAAGGTAGGAGCAGGACATTCAGGGTGGCTTCACAGGAGAGTTCGAAGCCTGCTGCTTGGTGGTATGGACGTCCTCAAAGTTTTGGGGTCAGGCTGTGCTCCTGCTTTTGCTCCGCACCCTCATCTGGGTGACAGGGGTCCCCTGCACCACATGACCCAGACCCCAGCCCTGTAACCATCCCTCTGCCCCTAGGAAGGAGAGCTGGTGGACGTGGATGCTGAGATGGCTGCGATCTTGAGGAGCTCCAGGTTTGCAGAGAGGTTCCTGATCCAACCTGGTGCTGCACCACAGGGCTGCAGTTGCAAGGGGGTCAAGGTTGGTAGCAGGCAGCTCCACAGCTGGGTTCAGGGATGAGGATATGGATGTCCGTGCCATCAGAGTTGCCCTGGGTTATCAGAGGGGTTATGACATGACACCAAGAGACATGAGTCCATCTGTGCCCATGGGATGCCTGGATTTGGGCAACTGCACCCTGCACAGGTTGGAGCCCTCCAAAGGGGGGATCTGCTTTAACCAGCTGAGATGACAGCCCCAGGCCCCCCAGCATGTCTGTGAGGGCTGCTGTGGCTGACAGCTGGAGCTGCCTGAGATCTCCCAAGGGGAGACATCCTTCTCCCTGGGGGATGGCTGGAGACAGCCTGTCCAGGGAGGTGATGGCCAATCCCTGTGGCTTGTTCCTGCCCATTGCCCTCACAGCTGCTGTTGTGAGCTTGTCCCTGGCTGCCAGCCCTGACCCCACAGCACAAAGCATCTCTATCAGCTGGAAGCCTCTCCTCTCTTTGATGGTCCCTCCAGCCCGTAGATGGGCCAGAAGAGGCAAGGGAGATAACACCCTGCAGCTGCATGTCCCTGAAACACAACCTTGTACTTGGGGAGGGGGAGATGTTCTCGGTCCCTGTCCAGGCAGGAGGCATTTCTCAGATGAAAGCAGAGCCGAGGTCCCAGAGAAGCTCTTGGCTTCCTCCTCGTGGCAGGGAGGAGCAGCTGAGTGACCTGGGGACTGCCCCTGTGTTAGCTATAGAAGGTCTGCTTGGGCTGCACTGCTGGCAGGGAGTGAGTTGGGGGGAATGCAGCTTTCCTGGGTGCCTTCTGCTTCCCTCTGGCCTGATCCTGCCCTGCGTGTTCTGTGCCCTTTAGAAGAAGATCTGTGATCCCTTCCAGCTGCTGGAGCAGCTGTCAACCCCGCATCCTGCCTGCTGTCCTGGTGGCTCCTGTGGTCCTTCCTGCTGAGTGCCGAGTGATGCTCCTGCACCGGAGGGTGCCAATAGGGCAGGAGGATGCAGTCCCAGTGGCATGAGGCTTACACTGGAGAGCAAATAAATGGCCAAGCTTGAAAGCTGTGTGCTTGTGGCTGGGATCACAGGGCCTGAGGGGTGCTGGGCTTCCCTGCTGGGGTTGGTGGGGCAGGTTGTGCCTGTTTGTGGTGAGGGTGGGAAGCCATCCTATATGTCCCCTTGCTATGGGCCTGGCAGTGACTGCATGGCTTGGACATGCAGGCAGGGATGTCCCTGTATGAATGGGATTGTTGGTCCCTGCATGTAGGATGGCAGGGCTGGTGTGGGTTTGGCAGCAGGTGTGTGCTGATGTTAAGCCCATGGAGAAGAGCAGAGACAATTGCAGAAGGAAGCTGGGCAGAGCAGGGTGCCAGAAGAGGCCCTGGAGCCATGTAGGGCTTGGCCCTGCAGCATGCACCCCTCTGCATGAGCATGGCTCCAATTTGTGGTATGGGAGAGCCTGCAACTGGGACGCAAACACTTCTGAGAAGCACAAGGCACAGCAAGAAGCAGCCCAGTTGCTTTTTTCCTTCTTTTGAACTCCCTGTGCTAACCCACCACACATGGGGATCTGCAGGCACCCATCTGCTAGGCAGAGCTTGTGCCAGCTCCCAGCAGTGGGGTGAGAAGCTCAGTAAATGGGTACAAATGAGCATCTCCCCAGGGCAGTGGGTGAGAAGGGTTGGTCACCTCCTGGGGGTTTGGCCAGCCTCGTTTCTCCATGGAAAGCTCACTGTGGCACACAGGGTGCTAAGGGATATCCCTGTTACTTGCATGCAGGATGGGGGATGCCCCAAGCACAGCTCCTTGTGCTTTGTCTTGCAGCCCCATAGCCCATTCCAGGAGAAGGGAATTTCTCTACCTTTCCCTGTGCAGCACTGCTGAGATTTCTATTTCCCTCTGGACTCCATCTAGCAGGAAAGGCCCGAGTCCTCTGCAGCCATCACACCTGCAGAGTTTTGCAGGGAAACGCAGGGATTCTGGAAAAGCAGAAACCTGGTTGACTGCATCCTGCATTAGGCAAGTAGTGAGGGCTTCGGTGGTGGGAGATGAATCCCATGTGCCCTGGCCCACAGGCTGTTTGGGGAAGGTGGGGAGCTGCTGAACAACAGCCCTTGGGTGAGTAGCTGAGTTTAGAAATGTGGAACTGCGTCCACCCCTCCTCATGCACTGGTTTTCCAGGAGGGACTGAATTTCCTCTCTCTGCATTTTGCTGTGACATGGAGGAGGATAAGAAGCAAACAAAAGATACCTGGGTTTAAAAAGAAAGATGGGCAAGTGCCAGTGATGCTCTGCAGCAGCAGTAGCGGTGGCTGAGGAGAGTCTCTATGGCAAGGAGGATTTCCAGAGCATCTGGCATGAAAAGTGAGTAAAACCCACAGGGTCGCACAGTGATGGGAAATCCAAACCCAGGCCTGACAGCCCAGACCACCTCACCTGCCCTCTGCCATCAGCAAGGTGAGGGAGCAATTAACTTACCATGTAGAGATTTAAACATATAAACAACACCTGTAAGTACAGCTTCCTGGAAAGCTGCCTTGCCAGCCTGTCCTTTTGGTGTGGACAAGACTACGAGTCTGACCTGCTGGGGGCACAAGAATTCATAAGTTGTTGTGTTCAGAGCTATATGATGAATAAAGAAAATAATCCTTGGTGTTATCTGCAGTCAAGAGGGCACGAATTAGCTGGCTTCAGGTGGGGCACCCTGGCAGACCAGCCTCCAGTGGCGGATGTGACCTGGCAGGTAGAAGAGCTCTGGAACTGCATGTACTGATGTGACCTTGGGAAGGACCTGCTGAAAACGCCGCCAAGATGCTGTTTAATCCCCCCCCGTGTAGCCCTCTTCCACGATTGCTTCAAAGACTTTCCCAAAGTCCCTGCAGACCCCATCCCGGGAGGCTGGCAGCAATTAGTTCCTGCTATCAGAGAGCCTCCCTGGTGCAAACGGAAGAGCAGATGGGGCAGGCGGCCCTACCTGTAAGCCCTGTCATTAAAAAGGCATGAGTCCCTGCCACGGCCTTTCAGCTTCCCTGGGGACAGAGGCCCCCACAGTGAGGTCCCCCTCTTCTGTGCATACAGAAAAAGGCCACAGCTAAATGCCACCCCATTTACATAATGCTGGGTTGTTTTCCAAATCCTTGGCATTTCTGTGAGGAAGCAGCAGAAAGGACTTGACTTTGAGCTTTCAGTAGGGGTCCTCACCAGGCTGTGGATGTGGGGGTGTCTTGTCTGCCTGGCTTTGCTTGTGCATGCAAAGCCTTAGGGTTTTGCCCCCCACCCCAAGCTGTGAGGAGGTCCTGCAGCCCCATCTGTGAGGAACCCCAGAACAATCTGTCCAACACTCCGCTCTTGGTGTTTTGGTGGTTGCAGAGCTGAGCCAACTCCCCTTCTCCCAGTGTGAAACTCCAAAGCATTCTGCCGGCAGGGAGGGTGCAGTGAGGACAGGAGCCCTAAGTGGTGGTGCTCTGATTCACCCCGAGGTGAAAGGGAAGTGGCTTTGAAGTCCCTCCTCACTGTGGTTAGCACGGAGTTGCTGTGGCTCAGCAGCATCCGTCACCTCCCTGAGGGAGCAGATCTGCAGGACTCCCTTGTGATGAGCTGAATGAGGTGTGGCACCATGGAAGATCTGTGGCTACGGCCCCATGAGCACTATGCTCTTCTCCCTGTGTTGGGTTGGCCTGTGAAATCTTCTACTTTTCTATTTTCCAAGAGCTTAAATGGAGGGGGGGGGTGTTGGTTTACTTCCTCTAAAAGACCTCTCTGAACCCAAAATATGGACTCAAACACCGCAAACCATACTGGATGCTCCCACAGCTGCTCTTCTAAACTGCTAAACTGCATCCTGCGCTCTATGTGTGTTGCTCATCACTAGTGGAAAGAGGAGTGATAAGCCTGGTCCTTGGGGTGCTTATTGCCCCAGTGGGGTTTGGGGCATGGAGCTAAGGCCTCAAAAGCAGCCTGGCTCTCAGGATGGTGGGTTGTAAGCACACACTAAATTACAGATCTTTTCCCAAATCAGCTCTGTGCATGCAGTTATAAGGCCAAGTGGAGCAAGGTACAGCTCCTTGGGAAGTGTTGAACGGCCCCAGCGGGAGCTCCAAAGCCCCTGCCTCAATCATGCCTGGCCTGGGCGAGGGTTTGTTGAATTCGGGGAAGCTGGAGGTGCTGCGGGCGGCTGAGGGGAGCCGGGGATGGGAGCGGGGATGTGCGGCCCGGCCGGGTTAGCGGTTAACTGAAATTAAGCAGTTAATGCTTAATTCCGCTCGCAGGAACGACACAGCCGAGGAAACGCCGCGGCACCGGGCGGAGGGTACCCGGGAACGGCGAGAGACGGCTGAATCGCTGCCCTTTACCGCACCGACCGCGGCTGGGAGCAGAGCGGGACCGGACACCGGACGGTGCCGGGAGAGGCGCTGCCCCGGTCGGCAGCACACCCCGTGCCGAGGACACGTCCCCGAGCACGGGGCGGTCCCGAAGAGCATCTCCGGCCCGCAGGAGGCAGCAGGGCAACGGCATGCTCCGGCCGGGCCGAGCGGGGCCGCCAGAGGGCGCTGCATGACCACCGACCGGCGCGGCGGGGCACGCGGCGCGGCGCAGCTGGGCCGCGGCTGGGGGCGAGCGACGCGGCTGTTCCGGGGTCGCGGCAGCTGCAGCGGGGCCGGGCAGGGTGCAGGAGGACGGGCTCCGTCCCGTTCCGTCTCACCTCCTCCGTGCGAGCCCGAGAGCCCCGTCCTGCGGCGGCGGAGCTCGCTCACCGCCCCGCCGAGCGCCGCACGCGCCGTGCCGGGCCCGCCGGCCGCACCGCTCCCCCATTGGTCGCGCCCCTTTGAGGCTCCGCCCCTCCGGCCCCAGAGCTCCGTCGCCATTGGCGGAGGCAGCTCGGCAGGCCCCGCCCCCTCCCGGCTGGCGTACACACCGGAGTCACGCGCCCCTCGGGCTGGACGGGAGGTGGTGAGCGGCGGGGCGGGGCCGGGCCGCCATTGGCGGGGGGGGGCGGGCGTTGATTGGCGGAGCGCGGCCGCGGCCCCGCCCCCGCTGAGGCGGGCGGGGAGGGGCGGGGAGCGCAGCGGGTTGAGGCGGCGCTCGGAGCGGCCCGGCCCGGCAGTTGCCGCCTGTCAGGTCCCGCGGGCAGCCGTGCCCGCCGCCTCGCCCGCCGCCGCTCCTCGCCTGCCGCCGCCACCGCCGCCGCCGCCGGGAAGCCGGGGCACGCCGCAGGCGCCGCGCGGCGATGCGGGGCCGCGGTGGCGCCGAGCCCTGACCAAAGATGGCCGCGCTGCCCGGTGGGAACATGGCGGGGGGCGGCCGGGGGGCGCGGGTGCCGCCGCTGCTGCTGCTGCTGCTGCTGCTGCTCGGTGGCTGCCTGGACCGGCGGCCCCCGGCTGCCGCCGCCGCCGCGCCGCCTGCTGCCGTCGTCCCGCCCTCGGCGGCGGAGGAGACGGTCATCATCGGCCTGCGGTTGGAGGACACGGACGACGTCTCCTTCATGGAGGGGGGCGCGCTGCGGGTGAGCGAGCGGACGCGGGTGAAGCTGCGGGTCTACGGGCAGAACATCAACAACGAGACCTGGTCGCGCATCGCCTTCACGGAGCACGAGCGGCGGCGGGGCGGGCGGGCGGTGGCGGGGCCGGCGGGGCGCGGCGGCGGAGGGGGTGGTGGCGGGGTGGGGGGCGGTGGCGGCGGCGCCCCGCAGCGCTGCGGCATCCGCACCTCGGACATCATCATCCTGCCGCACATCGTGCTCAACCGCCGCACCTCGGGCATCATCGAGATCGAGATCAAGCCCCTGCGCAAGACGGAGAAGAGCAAGTCCTACTACCTGTGCACCTCCGTCTCGGCCCCCGCCGCCGCCGCCCTGGGGCCCGGCTCCCCCGGAGGGCTGGCGGGTGCTGAGGGGCCGGCCGGGCCCCCCCCATGGGGTGAGACCACCTGGATCTACCATGATGGTGAGGATACCAAGATGATCGTGGGTGAGGAGAAGAAGTTCCTGCTGCCCTTCTGGCTGCAAGTCATCTTCATCTCACTCCTCCTCTGCCTCTCGGGCATGTTCAGCGGCCTCAACCTGGGTCTCATGGCTCTGGACCCCATGGAGCTGCGCATCGTGCAGAACTGTGGCACAGACAAAGAGAAGAACTATGCCAAGCGCATCGAGCCTGTGCGGCGCCAGGGCAACTATCTGCTCTGCTCCCTCCTGCTGGGCAATGTACTGGTCAACACCACACTTACCATCCTCCTGGATGACATTGCTGGCTCTGGGCTGGTGGCCGTGGTGGTCTCCACTATCGGTATCGTCATCTTCGGCGAGATCGTGCCGCAGGCCATTTGCTCTCGGCACGGCCTGGCCGTGGGCGCCAACACCATCTTCCTCACTAAGTTTTTCATGATGATGACCTTCCCGGCCTCCTACCCTGTTAGCAAGCTGCTGGACTGTGTCCTGGGCCAGGAGATCGGCACGGTCTATAACCGTGAGAAGTTGTTGGAGATGCTGCGGGTCACCGACCCTTATAATGATCTAGTCAAGGAGGAGCTCAACATTATACAAGGAGCCCTGGAGCTGCGCACAAAGACTGTGGAGGATGTGATGACTCCCCTCCGAGACTGCTTCATGATTGCTGCCGAGGCTGTGCTCGACTTCAACACCATGTCTGAGATCATGGAGAGCGGCTATACCCGCATCCCTGTTTTCGAGGGTGACCGCTCCAACATCGTGGACCTGCTCTTTGTGAAGGACCTGGCTTTTGTGGACCCCGATGACTGCACTCCACTCAAGACCATCACCCGCTTCTACAACCATCCGCTGCACTTTGTTTTCAATGACACCAAGCTTGATGCTATGCTGGAGGAGTTCAAAAAAGGTGGGCTCGTACCTGTGGCGAGGATGGCGGGGGGGGGGAGGGAAAGTGCTGCCTGGTAGTGGTCGGTGATATCTTCCTGAGGTGAGGGCATGCTGCAGTGAGAGGCCTCCTGGGTTCATGCTCATGGAGGGGATTGGGAAGGTGCATTCAGGACAGAGAGTGACCAATATTTAGGCATCTGCCTGTCCCCTGGGCCAGAAAGCTGATACATGGCTGGTATGTGCCCCTGGCCAATTTTCCTCCCTGCACTGGGATGTGTGTGTGGGCACAGTGCCAAGCAAAGGTTGTTTTCTTTCTTGCTTTTTCCACTCATCTGTCCATTATAGCGAGAGCTGCTGACGGGAATCTGCGCCCGTTCCTTGGCTGTGTCTTCTCCCTGCTTTTTCAGCTGGGCTGACAGTGAGGAGCGGGTGGGCTGCCCGGGTGTCTTTTCAGGCTCTGTGCACGCACACGTGCTGAGATAAACACGGCGCTTCAGCTCCATTCATAGGCTCAGCCTCCCGATCTCAGCTCTGTGCTCGTGTTCCAGTCATTTTGATTGATGCTTTGATCTTGTAACTCATAAATAGTTTCAGGGTCTTAAAATACATTTGAAAGCACCTGTTGGTGCTGTACTTAAGGCCTTTTTCCCTCTGCACTCAGGATCATCAGGCTCAGCAAAGATGTGACCCTTTCTGCCTCTCTGGTGTACAATGTGTATTAGTTCCATGAGAAGGGGACTGAGACTTTCTGGTCCCCTCTTACTTGTAGGAGGTGTTGACCTGACAAATGCATCTTAATTCCTGTTAGAAGCCTTTGCTTAGAGAAAGGAAAAACCTTTTTTTTTTTTTTTTTCCTTTTAAAATGTATTCCTCTCTGTGCACCAAGTAACATCTCTATATGGCCTGTGCAGGATAGTGCTTTCAAATAAAATTAAGGAAAATTTCCAACACATCGGATGTGTAGACTCCTGTCCTGGAAAGCTGAAGGCCATTGGAGTGCCATGGAACTGTTTGTACCTGGGGAGATCTGATCAGTGTACCCCTGAGCAGCTCAGTCCTTGGGAGATGAGATCTTTACAGCTGCACCGACTCCACAGTTAGATTGACAGGAATATCTGAATTCACCTTTTGTCAACTGCAAAAGTTACCTTGAAAAAAATTGGTGGATGGTCTTCCTAGGTAATAAATTTAAATTGCCACTTAAATTTCAGGAGCTGGGTTTTTCCACATGCTGAGCTTTGACAGCATGGCATTTGGTCTTTTTTTTTTTCCTGCTTAACTCAGCTTTGGGTATTTGGAGGGTTACCCCACTGGTTTTCTCATCTTTATTTCATTTTCACAGGTAGATGGTGAACATTATTCTACTTTTATTGAGTGGTTTTCTCCATCTCTTTCTGTCTTGATGTAGTGATGGGGTTATATTACTTGGGTTCAGAGCTGTTGAAGGAGAAATGAAGGAGAGCCTCCCTTGGCTGTGATTTCTGCGCTGTGGGATCTGCAGCTTGGATCTGGGAAAATCAGTGATGTCATTTAACTGTTGGCTGGTTATGATGGGATTTTGCCGCATGTGTGGGCATAGGGTGGTTCTTCTCAACCCCCTGTCCTGTTACTTGGACTCAAGGAAGCATAATGTGATTCTTAATCTGTAGCAAGATTTATGTTTTTTTCCTAGTTTTCTTTGTAACAGATTCTCTGATGAATATCACGTTGGTTGCTTTATTACCCCTGTCAGGAAAGAGATGCAATGCATTCCTCTGTGTTAGTCCTTTTAGTTAATAGCTGGGAGAATTACATGCACATTTTAATCCTGCAAGTGTGGCTAAGCCAAATATGCCTCCTTTACAGTTGCTGAAACTTGTGCTTAAAATAGGCTTCTTAAAACTTCTCCTGGGTGGCTACAAAGGTGCAGGCCAGAGATTGCTTTCCCTGGTAGCTAGAGGACTTCCCTTATCTGCCCTAGGAGACATCCCAGTAGCTCCTAATATGTGTATTCCCTCCTGACATCATTGTGTCCTGGAGTAGGCTCTGTAGTTGTGAATAAATTCAGTCTAGTTTGATCATACTTAAATGTGTACTCCAGAATAGTTATGCTGGTTGGTCTGTATGGGCAAGCCCTGTGTTAGGACCAGCTCTGTCCAAACTGGTTTCTCTTTAAAAAGTGCAGATACGGTGGAAATAAATGGCTTCCTTTGTCCTTTGAAATGAATGTAAATAACTGATAGCTTGCTTGATCTGGCATAGCGCAGTGTCTTTTGCAAGAGTGCTTCAAACTTTATTCTTCAGAGCAACCTTGCCAAATTCCCGTGAGAATGTACAAATTAAGGGTGAGAATCAAATTGCATGTTACTCTCTGGTAGTGTTGAAAATAAATAAGCCTACAGTTTTAATCATTCCCTTCCCATCACATTGACCTTTCCCGAAGCAGGCTTGCTTCAAAACTCACGTGTATGTCTGTTTTCCTTCCACCCAGGTCCTTGCTAGCACAGTTTGGTGCAAGAGGTAGCTTGTGTGATAGTGCTGTCAGTTGAATGCTTTAACTGGTTTTAAGGAGAGAAGTCTGTATTTTAAAGCAGTTTGGTAGTTAACTGGGTAGGTGGGGTTTGAAGCTCACTGTTTGGGCAGGAGCAAAACATTCTTAACCTAAGCATGGAACTGAAGGCTTATAAGGAGGGGATTAAAAGCCAAGCACGGCAGGATATATGTCCATCCATGGCTGCGGAAGATGAAATGAGTAGTTCTGTACTTGTTCTGGTGCTTAGGCTGAGCAGCTGGAGGATTTGGTGGTGGGCCCGTTATTAATGTTCTTCACCCACAATTGCAAAATTGGTATCTGTTTCACTTCTGTGCTGCCAGGCAAGAAACTTAATTTTAAGAGAGAGCTGTAACACGTTCTCAGTCGCTATTGCTCTAATCTCTTAAAGTGCGACTGAACGTGATTTCTGAAGCAGTCTGCAGAAAAGCTTCCCCTCTAAAAACCATTGTTTACTTAAAAATAAGTAGCTTTTAAAAGAGGGGCAATTTTCTGTTCTCATTGACAGACGTTATACCTATCTCTATGTGCACTGTCAAATCCATTTGTCTACAAGTTGAGCAGGCTGAGTGTTTAACTTGAGTTCAATCATTCAAATTTAATGCAAGGAAGCATAAGGTACCCTTTATACTGGCTTAAGGAATGACCTGCCCGACTTTGCTTAGTGCAGAGGGATACTTCATTTGAAATAAGTCTACTACCAGCAGATCTGATGTTGGCCACTGCTGTAAAAGGAAGCAAGGTGTTGTTACCTGTTCCAGGATTGATTTGTGTCCTGCCTTGTAAGCTGCAGCAGGGAGTGAATGAGAGACAAAGTAATTTTTGGAAAGAAGCTAGTGAACTGTCTCCACTGATCTGCTTTCTCTTGTTGACAAGTGTGTGGGCTTGCTTCTCCCCCCACTTCCCTTTATGACAGTTTTCCTAAGTCTCTTCTCAAATGCTCTCTGGCACTTGCTCTCAGTTGTTTTCATAGGTAGATCTCCGCATGTGTGATCCTAAATCCAAAGCGTTCTATTTCTAGCTCCCTGCCTGCCAAAGCAACAAGGATACAGCTTGAAAAGCCTTATGTTGTAATACTAATATTTCAAGACTGGCCCACTTTCTACCAGCCATTGTACTGCTGCTTTCCTGGTGGCCTGGACCTCCGCTTTGGAAGAGCCCTCCTTGCCTGGAGACTTTGAGTCATACGTTTGATCTTACTTACATCTGTATCCACTGTTATGTTATACAGAAGATTAGAGTTAATAACCTATTATGAAGAAGTCACAGTAACTGTGTGCAGCATTTCTGAGCTCTGCTTGCCTGAATCACATGGCAGTGTTGGGAAAATTCCTAGATTCCTTATTAAAATCATCTCCAACTGGACCCTAAAAGGTTTTTCTTTCCTAAAAAACAATGTCAGATGTAATTTGATGGTTGTCTCTTCAGGTTCTGTTGGGCTTGGATTGTCTGTTTTTAATAGTGTGTGTGTTTGGTGGTTACATTGAGTGTGGACATAAGACCTGGAGAAAAACTTTGTCTGTTTCTTTTCTAGCTCATCTTCCCCCTCCAAAGAAAACCAAGCCCCAGCAACTTAAAACATAAACCCCTTACTTTTGAGGGAGCCAAGAAGAATACCTAGACCTATTTACTCCTTGTCTGAGCACAAAGATCCTCTTTTTGGATGCAGGTAGGGCAGCAAGTGGTTGGTAGCCCAGGAATCCAGATTTCTGTATGATAGTTGTTGGTCTGAGTTTTTTTTTCTGATATTAAGTCATGTACCTTTCTGGTACAGCTGTAACCCAGGTGTGTAGGTGGCTTCTTACCTGGTCTCTTTCAGGTTTTATGGAATACCATCCAGAGTCCAGACTCCCCATAAATAACTCTTATTTAATGGGTCTGTATGCTCACTTTCTAGTTTATCTGACAGGCTGTCTGTCTCCTGAGCCATTTTTCTGTGTATGCCTGTGGCTGCAGCATTACAAGAAACTGGAAGAAACTCCATAAATCCCCCTGGGATTATGAAAGGCATGTAAAACTCCTTGGAAAACAATATAATTTTCAAGGCTACTTGGCTAATAAAAGGCATCTCTGATCCTTTTGGGGAAATTCATATAAAGGGAAAGGTGTTGAGAAGGACCAGTGTAGAGTCTTTTTGTGTGAAAGAGAGTAGGGGAGTGGTAGGTAGGAGGGAATTTGCCACCAAGATACAGAAGACTTCTCATGATATGCCTGCAGATTTGTTCCCTGAACACAAATTGCATGTGGGGGTGGGGGTTGCCTCGTGACACTGTTTCTTGGCTGTCTGACAGCGTAGCACCCGCAGGTACTGCACTGCCAAGAGCTTTGCTGGCCTTGCAGAGCTGCTGGGGGATGAGCACTTCTTCCATTGAAGAGGAGCGGATGTGGGTTACTGCAGGCAGCCCTTCTGCTGGTATGCTGAGGGGGAGGCGTCAAGGGGAATTCATTGGAGAACAGCTCCAGTTCTTCCTGGGCTCCCTACTGGGAAGGGTTTTTAGGGACCAGGAGAAGCAGAGATGCTGCTGGAGAGCTGCAGTGCTTCTTCATCCTGGCCTAGGTGAGAGGCCCAGCTGGAGGCTCTGGTCTGCTGTTGACAGTGGAAAGAAACGTGGGTCAGGTAGCTGGCAAGGAGAGGGGTAAGTGGATTAAATGGCTTGAGCAGTAGAGGTTTGAATCTGATGCTCATGTTGTGTATGATTCTTTGATTGCTTTTTAAGCAATTGTTAGCAACTGTTGTCGTTCAACTAACACAAGAAGTTACCTTTTCCTCCCCTCAACTGTTTGCTAAGTTAGCAAATGCTTTCCTGCACTGAGGCTGATAGGAGTGAATTCCACCACAGGTGAACCATGTTCCTATCTGCTTTCTCTGTGTCTGTAAAGGTTATCTGTAACAGGCAGAGATGTAAACTTCAGGTCAGTCTGTGCAACCAGCAGCATTTCATGGCCAGTTTTGGAGTAGAATGAAGAGAAGAGGAAGAATGTCAACTTTTGAGCAAAGGTAGTAGTGCAGGAAGATGATTCGGTAGTTTAACCACTGCAGTATTCTTCCAGGGCTATTTTCGTTTCAGGATTTCTGTGCCAACATGAGATTCTGAGCAGCAGAATGCTTCCTTGGTGGACTTCAGTTGACTCTAAGGGGTAAGAGCAATGGCGGTGAATCCTGTGCAGTAGTATTTCTGTCAATGGGTATGGGTGCTTAGAGGAAGTATTTGAGTAAATTTATTTAGTTCCCTACAGAAGCTAGGTGGTTTCATCAGGCTGCAATTGAAACATTTCTGGAACTAAAGATACTGTCTTTGTTAAATAGCCTAGATGTTTATTTCTGTTGGTGAGTGTGTCTAATCAACACTGGACCTTTGTTGGTTCTTGCACAGCAAAAATGGGGTATCTCCTGTCAGTAGTTTTGCAGTGCTAGTGGCAGAAAGAGATGGATCTAAAGGTTGCATTTCTGATTATGATTTCTGTATGAAGCCATTCAAAGGTAGGTTTTGTTTTGGCAGGCTGTGATATCGCTCTAGCTGGTAACTGAGGACATGAGAGAGTTAGCCACCTCACACTTCATGTGTGTTATGAGCCCCGGTTCTCTTGTTTCTTTATTGAAGGAATCATTATAGAGAGTGGGAGTATTAGGGGGCTTTACTAGGTCACTTAGCTTGGAGCATCAGTGCCATTAAACTGTGGACAAGACCTCCTCATCTTCCTGGGGTTGACAAGTGTCTAATTTTGTCTTGCTCTCTTGAAGGGCAGATGTTCTAGTGCACAGGAATTAAGACGTTGAGAATTTGAACTCTCACTGCTTCACCTCTTCTAAACACTTTGCAATGCATGCTTATTATGAAGTAATAAGTGAGTTTTACAGCTGCTTGGTCACCATCAAGTAGGACTAGAATGAAAGTAGTGGCCTAAGCAGTATGCTGAATGAGTCTTGTATCATCCTTCTGTGCTTTTTTTTCCTATTAATACTTAACAAGAGCTAACTGTAGCTTATGTGCCTCCACAGGGCTGTGTTGCAATTGCTGGTCTAGGTAGACCAATTGCACTTCTTAGTGTTGAGTCCCTCCCAATTTCACTAATGGAGCTTGTAAAACAAGCCCTCAGCACAGAGTACTCTAGGGCTCTGAACCATACCCTGGTAAGCATGACCTGGCACTCTTGTTGATTTGACAAGGCCCTGAAATACAGCCTACCAGCTACAAACAGGAGTGTAAATACTTGGTGGTAATGAGCTACAGCCAACAGCACATGGTTAACAGTCCCAGATCAGGTGGTTGATCCAGCTTGGCTCCTGCCAAGGTCACAGAGTCATTTCAGGACTGTCTAGTTGAAGGGGTTTTGTTTCACTTTTCAACAATACATAGTAATAGAAAAAGAGATGATAAATTTGTCATTAACCTTTTGGTGGAGTCCACCTTTTCCCTTGGCCTAGAAATCAGCTGGTGGCAGAAGCAGCTTTGCTGGGCGTAAACTGGGGCTAAGTGTGATGGTGTACCAAGCATTTGTGAGAAGCGTATGAAAAGCAAAGCTGGTTAAGGAACTATAAAGGGAAGAGATGACCTATTCATGTCAGTGCAGGTCTTCTTACAGACAGGTAGGTGTAAAGAAGAGAAAGGGATGGCCAGGAATAGGTAAGCTGAGAAGTGCCTTGGTCTAAATGGCTCTTTGTATAACACTGAATAACAAAGTTCTCTTTCTTAAAAATACATTGTTATGAGTTGAGGCACGGAAACTGAAGTCTTTTAAAAGGTATAAAAGGTATCCCATGGCTTCTTTAAAAAAAACCCTAAAACAAAAAACACAGAAAACTGACACTAATGTTGTGACTCCAGGACATGGAACTGTTCTGCATCTTTCACAAAGTGCACCTGGGAGAACTAGGTTCCCATTTGTGATCCATGAAGTTGCAGATAGATGGCAGAAAGATCCATCATGTTTGGAGTGAAACTGAACGTTCTTTTGACTTGTCACTGGCATCGCGTGGACTGGATGGATGTGCTTGACACAGTGGTTGGCTCAGGTTAATTTGCCATTCCTGGTCCCCAGTAACAAAGAGGCTTTGCTTCTTTTCTAACTTATCTGCACCCTTTCCTTTTTTGTCCTATTTTACTCAAAAATGCTCTCTCTGTAGTAGCTTTCCACTCTGGAGACTCATCATTAGGGGCCCTTGGAAACCTTTGAGCCATTGTTCTCATCTTTTGTATAAAAACTGCCTGGGAGCCTTCCAGAATTTTGGTAGATAGGCAGTTTTCACTGAGGAGAAGAATGACTTTCAGGATTTGCTGCACTTACTTGCTGTCTATGGGACATCATATGGGCTATGTGTCCTTGACTGTGGTGGTCTAGTCCACAACTTGTAAATGCAGGAGATGTTTCTTTGTCTGGGTTGGCTGGCATGTTGGAAATTAAGATTCCTACATGGGTGTTTGTGGTTATTTTTGTGACATAAGTCAGGCTTGCTCTTTTCTGGTGATGAGACCTGCTTGAAAAGACTAGTGAAAGAATTCTAGAAAAGCAACTTGTCATGTAAGCAACTTGCCCTAGATGGAACAGGAACATGAATGCTATGACAGCTTGTGTGAATGGGATTTGGTTTTTGTATTGAAGCATTTTGCTTGTAAATTGGTATAATAATTTAAGTACTTGAATGTGAAGTAACAGCCCTTCTCATTTAAGAATTCAGTTTGGAAGGGCAGAGTAAGTGTGATGCCTGTCAATCTGGGAACTGAAACCTGATGATTATTGAGGATTCAAGAGTTAAAAGTTAACATGATTGTGCTGCAGTTACTAATTAACCATGCAACAGCTTTGCTCCAGCCAAAGGAGCTGGGGCCAGAAGATGAGCACATACATTTAGTACAAAAGATCTATATAGGTTTGTTTTCTGTAATGCTTTCCGTTGGGATTACACCATTCTTTTGCTGGCAGCCCTAAAAGAATCCGCTTTTCAAATGAGAGTGGTGTTGTAACCTTGTTTCTGCAGGGTGTACTGCGCTATCAAAACCGAGTGCCTCCTTGCTTAAGGTTCTCTCCTGCAGCATGAATGAAAGCTGGTGGTATAATCCCTTGGAGTTATATGAAGGAGCCATCCGTGACTGTTGATCTTTGTGGAGGTGAAGAAGGCTTTATTTTCCATACTTGTCCATGGGTAATGAGGGCAACAAAACGCTGACTCTGCCTTAGTTGGATACTCTGCTGCCAGCAAGGAGTTTTAAGAAGGATCTTGCTATTTCTGGTTTCTTTCCAGTACTCCACCTCTGGTATTCCGAAGATTGTCCTGCCTGCCCTTTGCACTGCGGGGTTCAAAGTGCAGCCTTGGCCAAAGTGAGCCTGCAGGACCCCTTTCCATGCAACGGTTATGTGAGGACAAGGATGAGCAACTGTTCGCTTTTATTGCCTGTGAATTGCTTGTCAGCAATTTCTAGACTCCTACAAAAAGGGAAGAGAATCTGCTGGTGTGAACTTGTTCTTGATAAAAATTTACAATCTGGCATCAAAAATAGGTGTGGCAGTGGGGTTTAGGCAAGCTGCAGGCTTAGTTCTTCCTATCAAACCTGGGACATCTTTCCTTTGGAAGCCAGTGCAGCTCTTATTGTTAGAATTCCCATACACAGCAAGTGCAGACAGGGGATCTCAGTTGATGATACAGGGCATCTAGTAAGAGGTTTCAGTTGAATTTTAGGCTGGTTATTGTAGGCCTAAATTATGAATTAGAGTTATTTAGCAGCTCTAACTTTTGCTCCAAGGGACATCACTACGTTTTTGCTTAGGTGCATGAATTAGTGTGGCATGTTTTGCTGTGTGAATTTGTGTGGGTTTTTTTCCCCTGCTGTGTAACTGAGGTATGTGTACAGATAGAGCTTTTTGACCTTCAGCTTTTATTTTAGTGTCTTGATGTAGTATGTGTGGAGGAGGAAGGAAGCATCTCTCAAGGTACCATTTATACGATGAAAACTTGCTGCCTGTGTCTTGCTTTTTCTTCAGCACAGGAGAAGAGTAAGGGATGCTTCACTGGAGGCTGGGGCAGTGGTCCTGCAAGTAGCTCACTGTATGGACTATGGTATAGCTATATGGACTGGAAGTATGGGATTTATGCTGTTTCTCAGATGTGATCTGGTCTTTGCATGCTGGTTCCCTGCCTCCATGGGGAATAACTTTTATCTTCCTGTTGATACTCTAGTTTGAGTGGTTACGCTTGAAAACACTGATAACTGCAGCTAAATTCAAGAACTTCACACTGCTCCCAGGGAGTATTTTATTTTATTCTTAGTGTTGAAGAATTGCTTGTGCTGTGTGAATGGGATTTTTCCCAGAGAAATCAAAATCCCTCTCAAAATCATTGTCTATTTCTCTGTTAGTGAAAATCCTGTACAGTGTACTTTAGATTCAACATCAATTACTAAAAGTTTGAGTGCAAGAGGAATGAGAGACTTTCTTGTATCACATGCAGAGGAAAGCCTGCTTCTGTTCCTTCTGTACCAGCATATTTGTGTCTTCCTGTGACCCTTACAGAGATCACAATACATTTAAAGCTCTATTTCCTTTCCATATGATGGAGCTTGCCTCTGTCACAATCAGGACTGACAGTTTTGTAGGTCTTTCTGTTCAGTTGACAAGGCCCAGAGGGTATTACGAGCACTAATGTGGAGTTGCTTTGCCAGTAGTTTACTGGTTTAATCCAGCTTGTGTTGCATGGTCTGAAGACTCCCAAGGAGAACCTGGAGAGGGAGAAGTTGCACAGCTCACCCTGTAGGCAGTCTCAGTGGGGGGTGAAGCTTCCCAACGTGGGAATCCCCTGAGGTTAGAGCTTGAGGAAGGCAGCTGGGGCAGTGAACACGCTTAATTACCTGCATAATAGATGCAGTCTCCAAGAACTACAGCAGTCTGTTGCTGGATGCCAGTTGAGGGTTGAACCTGTGAATGCAGTTGTAGTGTGCACAGCCAATGTGCAAGCAAATACAGGAGCTTTGTTTTTTCCTGCTTTCTCCAATGCCCTTAGGGTTAAGGGTGGGGGTGAAGGTTTCCCTCTACTGTGTGATGCACCACAGACGGGAATCCCAGTCTCTCCTCCTCCTCTTTGCAGGGCACACCTGCTGTGCATAGGATGACTGGTCTACCAGGAGAGCTCTGATGTCAATGGCTCTATTCTGTTAATGGTCTTATTTTGCTTTCCAGAGCAGATGTTTTGAATTTTTCAGGTTTTGCTGTAATCTTTGAACAAGCTTTCTTTTTATGAGAGACAGACTGGGAAAGGGTGTGGGGTGAAGACACATGCACTTGAGTGTCAAGGACATTTTCATTTCTGATTTCTGGTCAGCAAACTGGGTTTAAACTTGTTCTTTGCCTGGTATTTGAGCATGGTCCAATGGTAAGAGGCTTTAATACATTTCTTCTTTGCAAATCATCAACCTCACATCTTCCAGTAAAGGAAAGAATTTGGGAGCATAGCTTCCAAGAGTAATAGCCTTCTCCACCCCATGCAATGCACAGGCTCTAACCAAAAAGTTCCAAGGAAAATATTCAGGAAGGGGGAAGTTGTCTAGCTATATTCCTGATGGTTTTGCATTTAAACTATTGGGTTTTGTGAAGGGATCTTTTTCAGATAGGCATGCGTCCATCCTGGAACTAGTAGCTAAGCTCTAATATCTTAATTCCAGCTTAAAGTAGAGAAGTTAAAAAAAAAGATTCTTATTTCCCAAGTTTAATATTGATAATGCTCTGTAGTTTGCTGTTTCTCCCTGCTATCCAGTTCCTCTTTAGCTGAAAACACACTTGGAAGGTATTGGGGACTGCATCTTGGTACCTTGTGTTCTACTTGCATCTACCTCCTGCTCAGCAGAAAGAGCTGAGTGCCTTGAGAAGTGCTTTGAAAGGCTTATGGGAGGATGCTGACTAAAGAGCTACCATAAGGAAGCTAGTAGGCTTGGGGACTTGGGTGACTTTTATGTTGAGTGTGGGTCTACATCTATTTCCTCTGAAAAGCACTAAAACAGCAGTGTCCTGACGGTTTTTAGAGGGAGCTTCTTCTCTTAGGAGAGAGCAAAGTGCTTTAAGCTCAAGAGGCAAATTTTAACAAATGATGTTATCTTAACCATCCTCTCCAGTAGTGCCTATAGTAGTTGTGACAAGGAATGAGTGTGTGCTGTGCTTAAACGTGTCCTCCCACAGCTAGAGGCAACATGCAGATCCTGAGAGCAAAAGCTCTTCCTGTGGTAATGCTTGTGAGCAGTTATCCTAACAAAGGGAATTACCATCTCTCAGTATTTTCTATGGCTTTAAGGATGATCAGGACATATTCCTTTGTGTTCGTTTCCTCCAAAATGGGAAATTGATCCAAGGAGTTAAGGGCATAACTGCTTCAAGTGAATTGAGAATTGGGCAAGGATAATGTGGAGGGTTTGATCTTTTGAATTCACTAGTGCTGTCCACAGCTGCATGTTGACTGTGATGCCTTCTCCTTGTGCTTCAGTTACTTTGCTCTAAAATGAGGACTATTTTTTGGATCCCTTTCATTGTATTGACTGAATGGTTTCAGCTTTTCTCCTGTAATTTAAGTTATATAACAAATTTGGTTTAATCTTCATGTAATAGCTCCTTGCCTGAGGATTGAAAATTTCCTTCCAGTGACTCAGATTTTGTTTCTCTTGCTGTGAGGTTCTTGGCTATCAATGTCTTTATTTAGTGTTTCACTCCATTCTGCAGATCAATATGTAGTTCTTCTTCTGGCACAGTTTGTTGGCAGAAAGGGAGGAAAATCAGGAAGAGATGAGCAGAAAAGTAGGGAGAGATGAGGCCATCTACTAGGCTGTGTGGAGACATAATTAAGGTGAATGCCCCAATGGTTAATGCTTCGTTCTCTGTAGCTTTATGGGTACTGAAATTGCTGCTGTAAAGTTAATTGTTGGGTGCTTTCTAACCTCTTACTGACACAGGGGATTTTAACCTGTTACTTTTTCCTAACTGTTAGAGGTGCCATTCATCCTTTTATCCTGTGCTGCTTGCCTTTTGTTTTCAGGCAGTTTGAAAGTAATGCCCAGTTTAGGATTGGTTATGATTTACATACTTTTCTGGTTTGCTGGGTTGAAAACCTAGTAGGCAGGTCTTCAAGTACATGTCTGTTACTGCTTAAATGCCCTATCTTGACGGGGAGTATGCAAGTAGCTGTCCTTTTTTCTTGTCAGTGGCAAGGTGGTAACCAAAGTATGATTAAAAACCTGGGCTCCCTCTTGAGCCAGGAAGTCTCAAGCTCTATTACTGGTATGGCTGGAAAATCGTTCTTGCACCATGGACAGATTAGTTATACCAGAGTCTAACACAAGAGCATTCCTCATTGCCATCTGTTCCAAGGAGTCTGGAGCAAGCTGGGTAAGAGGAATGCAGTGATATAAATCCAAGTCTGTTTTCACTGCTGGTGAATTTTGGAATTGGTAGCTTAGCTGGGCTTTACTCTGTTATTCTATGTGTGATGGTGTGATAAGGGGGAATAGCAGCCCACCAACCTGCGATTTGTCACCAGCCCTGCTCTTGGATGATCCAGGCTGCCTCCCTGGTATGTCATAGAATCATAGAATAGTTAGGGTTGGAAAGGACCCCAAGATCATCCAATTCCAACCCACTGCCACAGGCAGGGATACCTCACACTAAACCATATCGCCCAAGGCTCTGTCCAACCTGGCCTTGAACACCACCAGGGATGGAGCATTCACAGCTTCCCTGGGCAACCCGTTCCAGTGCCTCACTACCCTCACAGTAAAAAACTTCCTCCTTATATCCAATCTAAACTTCCCCTGTTTAAGTTTGAGCCCGTTACCTCTTGTCCTGCTCTGTCCTGCTTTTTATGAGTATACTGGCAGAGACTGGGTTCTGCCACTGCTCTGATGGCTTTGTTGGGCCCTTGTGCATGTCAGGGACTAGGCTGAACTTGGCTCCATGGCATGGAATTGAAAGAACCTGTGTCCTATTGATACAATTATCACTGTGTCTCTTCATGCTTGTGTTTATGACTGATGTCTGATTGAAGTGTCTGTTACTGAAGGAGCTCAGTGTTGGACTGTCAATCAAGGACACCATTGTGTTATGATAGCTGAAGAGTTTTGCTGCAGTTGTGTTCATATTGATCTGTCTAGCTCCATCCTCGTTCTTTATTGTTTTCTTTGCTATAGGAGGTAGGAATACGATGGAGGAGCTGAGAATTTTGCTGCTTGTCCATGCACAAAATGGATGTGACAGGAACAGTGCAGACACAGTCAATTTTCTTATCCTTCTCCTGGGGTTAGGCTTGTGCAGGGAAGTGGTGGACAGAGATTAGTTCATCCTTCTTCCCTTAGCTGACTAAAAGAAGAGGTGAGTGAACGTTGTCCTCCAGTGAAGTGTGAATTCAGAAATCCCATTGGAAAAGTTATTACCAGAAGTGACAGAAATAGACTTCTAGTACCAGAGAGAATTAATTTTCTTTATTTTTTTATAATTTTTTGTTGGAGCAGGGAGACGAGGGAAGGATGGTAGGACTAGGTAGGATGCAAGGAAGAGATGGGAGTGTCAACAACCTTTGAGTTGTTAACCTTTTGAAGTGGCATGGGGTAGATGTCTCATTACCCTTAGCCTAATGCATGCACATTTTTATCTGTGACATACCAAGCAAATTGCTTCTGCCTCAGAGATGGTGAAGGGCTGTTAAACCTGTTTGGCTTCAAGGCAGTCATTCTGCAGATTCTCTTCATGTGCACGTGTGGGGGTCAGGAGGCCTGCGGAAGCCACCTTCTTCCCATTGTCTGATGTCCACCCTGCAGGACCAGTGCTTAAGGCAAAAGCTCTTGTGTTGGCCAAGGGGAAACTGTTTACAAAAAAGGTGATAGATCATCCCTCCAGGGTCAGGTAAGGAGTTGAAATGCTTGTGGGGAAGTCTGCAGCCACAATTGAACAAGCCAGTGGCTTCTTATAGTAGGCACAGTACTTGAGTAGTGTTTGAAGATCTTGCTAGAGAAACTGAATGTTAAACTAGGTTTGCGGTTTGATTTAGAAACTTGATACTAAACTCTTGAAGCCAATGGTCACATGCTTCTTATTTCCCCTGTCAGAATAAGGTGGTTTTAATGAAACTGGCTGACTATATTAGTGTCCATCAAGGTGCTGACTTCAGCATGAAGAAACAGTTTCTATCTGCATCATGTAAACTTAGATGCATCTTGGCAGTGATCATGGTTCTTGGTATATAGCAGGTTTGTAGCAAGTGACAGTAAAAGTGAAGAAAGATATGAGCATTTCTGATTGCTTCTGGGTTTTTTCTCTTTCTTTCTTCCAGCTTCTTCAAACTCCTACAAGACAAGCATGGGTATGGGGGTGGTGTAGGAGAATCCAGAAGCTCTGGAAAGATAGGGAAAGTGAGGGAACTGCAGTTGTTCAGTGCATGGTAGAGGGTCACAGAATAAAATACGGAAAATTAAAAGTATCCTAGAAAAACAGGGAAAAAAACCAAACCAACCAGAGTAAAACCTACTGATGAGAAAAATCTCTGAAGTATCTGACCTCCCTCTGTTGCTCCTGTCACAGTTAATATGCTCCTGACTTGCTGTTTGTGTTTGCCTGTGGTTTTGGAGTGTCTTGGTGATCCATTTAGTGGTAGTAAAACAGGTGCCGCATAGACACGGGCAAATGAGCTTTCTTCTTACTGTTCCACCAAAGGATATGAGTCATTGCTGAAGTGATGGTTCATTTAGCAGAGCAGTTAAACTAAAAGTATGGATATCATCAGCATTTCCAGTGATAACTCTTTCCTTTAGACATTTTTTGTGTTATGGGCACAGCAAAGAAGCTTTTGGCTGTGGACGTTGGTCTATTAGGAGTTGACCTGTAGTCGTAAGTTTAATTTATGTGAGCCTCATAATGGAGGTAACTGCTTGGTAGTGGAAGTTGAGCTAAATTTGACTCTATAGAAGATTATTGACTTAATCCTTTAATCTGTCAGCTCATTCTTCATTCCTGTTTTCTGTTTGGATGTTGTAGTTTTGGGATGTTTTTGGAAAGGGTACTGGGAAAACTTGCAAGCATTTTTCAAACAAAAGATGGTTTGTCTTCATGGCTGGGAGGGTTCATTTGGACACTTGCTCTGATTTTTTTGTTGTTGTTTGGAAAACTGAAGTTCTTAGAAGTTAGATGGCCTTGGCTTGCTTTGTTCTTTCTTCTGTCTCAGACATCTGTATCAGCTCTCTCACGGAGCTCTTTATCTTACTTGGCTTTTCTGTGGATGCCTGGAGGCCTTGGCTCACATTCTCAAGAGTGTCCACTGGTTCAAGAAGCCATTGCTGCTATCAAATTACCTTGACAGCTGTTGTCCCATTTCATATTTGCCATCCCCTCCCCCTGGCTCCCTTGTGATTTTTGGCAGAAGCTGTGGCTATTGAGCAATAAAACTTGGATCTGAGAATCCTGTTGCTGGTGGGAAAATGAGATGAGAGCAGCTTGCAACTTGAGTTCTGGCTGATGCATAATCAGTAGCATCTTTATCTGAAACAAAACCTACCACTAGCTACTCTGTTTGTGGATTGAGCGGGTGGTTCATTTACTGTTCATCTGGAGTTGTGTGATAGTTGTCAGTGTCCTAAAATAGCACACTCTATACCAAGATGTGTATGACCAGAGAAGTTCTTGGAGTCCTTTTCAAATGCCTCTATGTAAGGACTGCAAACACCCAGGATGCTCGTGTTAATGAAACTAATCCATAAGGGCACAGTTGACTTTGTCTTCATGTTTTTTGTTGATGATCCTGTCTCTGTGTAACCTGGAATAGAGCTCCTGTAGTACTATTTACTGGAAATTAAAGGTGACCCTATAAGAAGCAATTGGTCTTGCTTGGATTTGAATTAACAAAATGTAGAGATAGCATTTGGGGACTCTTCTTCGTGTGTTTGGGGATTTCACTGTCATTCTTCTATGTGCAACCATAAAACACTTGTGACAACTGACAGAAATATTGATGATCTTGGGACCAGTAACCATACAAGAGCTGCCATCTATATGAACCTCTCCTTTTAAGAAGTTTTGTGTTTCCTTTGTCAGTTGTTTGAGAAGTTGGCTGGTGCATGGCATTCCTTAATCTCTACTGATTGTTCCTCTTGTCCCTGTTCGAACATGTCAGCAACTATATTTTGTGTAACATACTGAAAAAATTAGGAAGGAAGGAAGGAGCAGATCTTAATTGGAGAGATGATTGACAGAAAACAATTAATGTATCCAGAGCAGTCAGTTCAGAGGAATGCATAGAGGAAAAGCATATAAAAAATTCTTTTGCTTGCAGTGTGTATGATTTACTAGCTGATAACATCAGTGTGAAATGCAAAGCTTGTAAAAGTCTGGATCAGACCAGCCTTAATGCATGTCTTACAACTCCTAAATGACTGTGCCAAAGCGGGAAGACCAGGCTCCCACTGAAACATGTGCTGCAACTGTTACATGTGTGTCTACGGAGAGGGGTATTTTAAGCAGTTGGTGGATGATTCTGGTGTGTGTGGACTTCAGTGGCTGTAAAATTGAGGGCTGGTGCCTTGGGGCTCCATCCTGTCAGGAGCCAGTGGATTGTGGGGTACTATTTGGTCTCAGCATCTCAGGTGCTGTGAAGTCCTCAGTGTTGTGCTGAAGAGCTGAGGATGTAGTGCAATGAGCTGTGAATTCAGAGGCAGAAAACTCAAAGCATAGGGTCAAGGATGATGTCCTCTGACTTTGGAAAATCATAACTACATCAACATTACCCCCTGAAAAGCGAATAGAAGTAAAATAGAGAATGGATTACACCTAGGTGAAAAATGCACGAAGCATCCCTCCCTCAGCTGTAATGCTTGAGCTGCAGGCTGGGATGTATGGGGTTTCTGTTGACAAGTGGGGAAATAACTTTTTAGTGACCTTTCTTCCTCCCTCCCCGCCCCCAAAGGAGAGCAGAAACCACTCATAAAGCCTCAATTTAGTGTACAACTTGATTGAAGTTTTGGGGTTTGTTTAAGGAAAAAAGCAATGATTTATCCTCCGTGCTCTGCATCCCTTGCTCTCTTGGCATTTAACACAGGTTTAAACAAGGTGCTCCTTGGTCCGGTCTCTCCATGGAGATCGCAGAAAGCGCTGGAAGGCTTGAGCTTCCTGTGATCCCTGGCATGTCTTCCGTTACGCAGCTACGGTTATTGTAGCAGTAGGGGACTTGTTAGTTTTCCAACTGCAGTTCCCAGCGAACTGTCCGCTCTGCAGTGTAGACTCCTGCATGTTCGGTGTTAAAATAGTTCTATAGCTTTCAGGCATCTTGCATTTCAAATATAGGTGGAGAAACAAGTGCTGGCCTTTAAGGCAGGGGTTTCAAAGCTTTGTGATATCAAAGGCCATGTTGACAACTTGGCAAGCGCTTGTGGGCTCAAGTGTGTTAGATCTTTAGGATAGGAGCTGGCTTGCTGCGGGCGTTGGAAAAGATGTTTTGCATTGTTTAAGTGTATTGTCAGGTGTGTTACTTCCTTCTCTGCAATGGGGCTGTTGAAATGTCTCCTCCTTCTGCGCTAGGCTTGGCTCACTTTCCTGTCAGCCAGAGAAGGGTTAATTTGCAGTTACAGTCTGCTCCAGTTTGTGTCTTGCTGTCCGGTCTCTTCTGCTTAAACCCGCTCCCGTGGGGCATCCCATCTGCTCACACTGTGGAGGATTAAAGGGAGCTTTTGGGGAACACATTAAGCTCTGCGGCAGGTTACAGGGTGGGAGGAAGGATTTCAGCTGGGAGCTCTTCGTAGCCTTCTCCCGGGTGTGGGGAGCAGGTAGGGTTCTGCAAACTCAGGAAAGCAGCCGGTTCTGGCAGGGCAGAGCTTGTCTATCCTGGTCAAGGTCTCAGAGGTCTTACCAGGTTACTTGCTTGTTGACTGTTTGAAATACCAGCATGTGTCGCTTCCGCTCTGCTCTTGCACTTTCCAGCCTTGCTGAACTGCTGCTCTGCTTTCTCACATTGAGTGCACTGACTTCATTGGTTTGCTGTGGTGTTTGAGCATCTTTGGATGACAGACAAACATCTTACTAGTTCTTAATGAACTATGCTCACATCTATATGGAGGTTTATTTTCATTCCCTATGTAAGGCAAGTGAAGTGCAGAGGACAGTGCTAGAACACAGTGCAGAAGGATAAATGCAGTACACAGAGTTGTACCAAAACTCTTCTTAACATGAGCCCTGTTGCAATCAGTGCAGCTATGACAGTGTGGAGTGCAACCAGGCTAATTGTTTAGATCCTCATCCAGCTCATATTGGCTTGTGGATCCTTGTGGCTTGCACTGAGCTCTGGCAGCGTGGCTGGCTTGCTTGCCGAAAGGAGTAAAGCTGGCACGGATGTTTCAGCTTGTAAATGCAGTCACAGGTTTTGGTCTGAGATGGAAGGGTACTTTAAGAGCTACATTGTTTTGCATGAAAGACTAAACAAATCTGTAGCAGTGTGGAGGAGAAGCCAGTTTTCCTAACTCCTGGTCATGTGCTTTCACCACAAAGACCCTGTTTCTTCTTTTACTTAACTGAAGAATTCCATTAGATCAAAAGCTAGTTAAGGAAAATAGAGCCCCATGTGGTCTTGTGTGGTTACTTAGGCAAGTGCTATTTTTAGGAATCCCAATTGAGTAAGCCCTGGCTCTTGCTGCTGTTAAAATCCATGGAAGCAAAATTAAAACTTCTGCCTTCATCTCAACTGCATGTAGGCTACTTGGCTCCAGTCATTTGGGTTTGTTGTTTTTTTTTCCCCTCATTTGTGCCTCCCCCAGCCCATTCCCTGCCCTGTGGGGATTTTGCCTTTCCAAGGCAGTTAATCAGTTTCTTGGGCTTGGGAGATTTGGAATAAGACAGGTAGGAAGTAATGAGTTGTTCACGTTTTGCACCTCTGAGGATTGTTATCGGAGTGGTTAATGAGCTCTTGCCCTCCAGTCCTAGGGTTCTGCCTAACTGCTCAACGACTTCTGTGGCCCAGTTCCATTGATCTGTAGAAGATGCTCCTGCCTGCTTCTCCCCCTCCCCAGAGCAGGGACCCCAGGTTTGCAAAATGTGGTTTGTTCGTAGCTCTTTGTCCTTGGTGCTGTTGAAGAAAGCTTGATCACAAAGCTTTGTATACAGACCTGCTTGACCTGCCTTGTTATCAGCAGTTGGAAGGGTAGAGGGGGATGAAATGATGGAAGTAAGACAGTTTGGTCTTAAAATACAGGAATCCGGTTCTTTTTCTGGAAACAGTTGCCTGACGGTGACCGGATTCCTCTCCACAACTTCATGCCCCAGCTTGCAGTATGTAGAAGTTGTGTTGGTTATTTTTGTGAGGATTTTTTTGAGCAGAAAAGCAGCAGTTGGGTAAAGTGGAGGGCACAGCAGGAGAAAAGGCTAATGCCTGAGAAAGCTTTGGGAGGGTGGCTTCAGGGAAGGCTTGCTGAACCTTTCTGGGCTGGCTGCAAAGGCTGAGAGCTGCAGGCAGACCTTGTTCAATTCTTACCGTTTGTGCAAATTTCCATATTTTTTAATTAAAAAATACTACTGTAAGGAAATCACTACTGTAAGTCACACAATTCTAGGAGAACAGATTTGTAAAGGTCTGGAGATGTAGCCGAAGGACTTGGTTCAGAAATGAGGGAGAACAGTTAGCTCATTTTCTTCAGGTTGCATGATCTCTGCTTGAAGAATCCTTATCTAAAAACAGCAGCAGCAACAACAAAAAACCCCTCCTGCTTCTGAAATCTTGGGTCAGGGCTAACATTTGCTGCGTTACGGGGCTGTGTGGAGAAGGCATAGCAATATGCCATGAAATATTTGTGGTCCTTTTAAATGCAGAGCAAGTAGCTAGTGACATTTTAAGTTTGGTTGCAATTAGCTGCTTACTAGTGTTTCATGTCAGGCTGAAGTGGTAGATTATTAGTCAGGGATGATATTTATCTGTGCTAGTGTAAATGCAGTTGGATGGACAAGGTTTTCATCATGCTTTAGTCTTCTCCGTCTAGAGATGTGGCTCAGGTTTGGCCAGCAAAAGAGATCTTACTGATACCAATTGCATGTCCCCATAGACTTTTGTGAGCCCTAGGTAAGCTAGGAGTGACATGTAGATAAGCCACAGGTGACTTGAACTGAATCAGTGCCTAAAACAACATTAGGAAAATATTAGACTCAGGATATTTGTGGATCAGTATATCCTTGATTGTGCTTGGAGCATGGCACGCATGGTGGTTACAGCACTGCATCTTTGATAGTATGGGTGGGATAGTGTTAATAGACAAGGCTCAGGGATATTTAACAGATATTTAAGGACCTGTTGGCTACATGGTTCCTCTTCTATATATGTGTGTAGTCAGCTCTTCTCTCCCTTCCCATAGCTGCTATAGCTGTGACAATCAATCACTTGTGTAGAGCAAGGTCTGCAGATCAGAATGTGAAACCCTCACCTATAGAGGAGTTGTTTGTGTAGCTACTGGGGATTGCAGTTGAACCCCCTGCTCTGTGCTGGTACCCTGCAGTCTGTCCCAGGATGTTGACTTCCCACAGTTTTACTTTGTGTCCTGTAATGCTTATTGCACACTTGGGATTTTGTTTGGAGCCCTTATGTCTATAAACTGTTCTACCTGAACTCAGCATTCTGCTGAGTGTTTGTCCACAGACCTCCAAAAAGGAGGGACAGTAAGTTCCTCAGTGCTAGAATCATTCTGTCTGAATGCTGTGGAGGGTTCTGGCTTCCCATCATAGAATGGAAGCCCAAGTAAATAATCCCAAATTCTTTGAATGTGGAATAGATAACACTTAGCTGCCCTTACATAGACTGAGGATCAGAGACAGCATCAGAAGTGAACTGCTGTAAAGACCAACTGTACAAAGCTGACTGGGAGCAAGGAATTTTCATCATAAAGTATTGATCACTATCCTTGCTGAGAAGGAAACGGAGGTAATGTCTTGTTACTGCAGAGTCTCCCTGCTGCAGCTTAGCTGAAGAACAGGCCACTGCCAAGCCACAGGGTAGAATTAGGAGGTAACGTCCAACGGTGACAACCACTGAGCTGACTGGTGAGATGTGACATTGAGTAAACTGTACAACTGTAACACTTCTCGCTTGTGTCCTTGTAACTGGAGAAGAAAACATGCATTGTGATGTTTGCAGCCTGTCAAACTAGTTCTATAAATGTGCCACCCTCCACTTTCTGGGTGGCACTGCAATGAGTGACTTTGCTAGCTAGCCTACAAGTCAGCTTTTCCCATTGTTTTGGGGTTGGTTTGTGTTTCCCACCCACCCCAAAAATGTTTCCCTAATGGTATTTTCCAGTGATATTTTAAAACAAATTATTCTTTGAATATCCCCTAACTGTGTTTTGTGTGTTAGCCTTGGATGTGGTTTGCACCTTAAAGTCCTATCGGGGTATGGGATGATCTAGGTATTAGCTGTAGGGTGTCTTTACTTCTAAGAAAGTTCCTATTTTTAAGGTAGATGTTATTCAAGAGACAAATGAAAAGGTTATTTTCAGAGCAGTTAAATCTCAGTGGTGTTTTAAATTGTCTTCTGGCAGAAGGTTTTTTGAAGGAGTTGTGTAAGTATCACCCTGTTGTGTTTCAGAGTGTTCAGAACAGGATGCAGAAAGTGTGAATTCAGGTGCCCAAGAGCAGTGGTGTTCATTCAGTGTCATATTTGATTTCAACCAAAGTAAGTGGTGAGGGTTAGTCCCTAAAGAGTTGCCTTTACTTAGGTAATAGCATGGCGGTTCTTACTTTGCTGTGGTCCCATTTTTTCCCTTTGCGTGAAGGGAGTGACTGTGATGCTTTTGAGAGTTACAGAGGCTGTGAGGAAGTGTGCAGAAGGGCACTGCAAGCAGCTGACAAAGAACAGTTCAGTAGCAGGGTTTTGACTCTTGCATAGATACATATTGAGTAAAGCACCTGCAGCTCTTATTCCTCACTAGAGGAAATAGTGAATATTAAGCAGGAAAGACCGTGTTGGGAATTCTAACATTAAAAAGAGATCACCTTGTTTTGCTTCCTCTATTAGCTGAGCTGTGCGGAGGTAGAAGCTGACTCACACCAACTTGTGTTACAGGCTGCTTTGGGTAGAGCAGTCGGAAAACTGTGTCACTTCAGCCCAAGAGAGCTGTAGGAACACAAGTGTGGTAATATATTAAAATTACATCAAAGTCTCTGGGAGATTTTAATGAGATCAGCCCCATATTTATTTTCATGGTTAAGAGCAGAAATAACTGAATAATGTCATGGAAATATTCTGGAATGAGGAGATGTAACAGCCAAGACCATCTCTAAGCTGGTCAAAGGCTCTGTTAACTCTAGGCAGGCTGCTTCAGTTTTGGGTATTGAAAGCTTGCCAATAAAGGGTTTGGGCAGAGCAGAGACCTCGTGAAGGTCCCAAAATGTGAAAATTGTCTCAGCATGGCAGAATGCTCCTTGCCTTTGCTCTCTGCATCAGCAGCAGGGCCAAGTCAGCACTGCTTTAGGCTACACTCTTCCTTTTTACACTTATAACTCCCTATTAGTCTAGACAGTCAATTTAAATGGGCTGGAGCTGCTTCTGAGGGTGGTTGGGCCCCAGCTCACCTCAGCAGGACCCCATTGCTCCCCAGGGCAATTCTCAGCTCAGGTTTTCCATTGCAGGTAGCAGAGTCCTGCAGTGGGGTAAGACTGCCAGTTGTTTAAAGGCTTAACATTTTTAAGGGTGCCCTATATTGCAGGGCATTTGGTGCTTTCTTCATAGCCCCAGAGGGTATCAAGGACCAGCACCAGCTTGCCATCCTCTCCTGTCTTCCTTCCTCCCCCTGAGCTCTTTCCAGCTGTCTGCAAAGCTCTGAGCCTCATCATACACGTGTCTGTGGTATGTTCAGGGTGCTACAGGAGGTCTGTCGCTGAGCTGATGGTGTGGAGTTGTATGTGCCAGTGTCAGCAAACACTTCCCAACAGTTGGGTTTGAGAAGGTTTCTGTGAATTCTCTTGCATTTCTGTGCTCTCATGGGGGCATGTTCTCATTGGTTGATGAGAAAATGAGCATGAGCCGGCTGCAGTGTGCGCTTGCAGCCCAGAAAGCCAACCGTATCCTGGGCTGCATCAAAGGGAATGTGACCAGCACGTCGAAGGAGGTGATCCTGCCCCTCTACTCTGCTCTCATGAGACCTCACTTGGAGTATTGTGTGCAGTTCTGGTGTCCTCAACATAAAAAGGACATGGAACTGTTAGAACAAGTCCAGAGGAGGCCACGAGGATGATCAGAGGACTGGAGCACCTCCCATATGAAGACAGGCTGAGAAAGTTGGGGCTGTTCAGCCTGGAGAAGAGAAGGCTGCGTGGAGACCTCATAGCAGCCTTCCAGTATCTGAAGAGGGCCTACAGGGTTGCTGTGGAGGAACTCTTCTTTAGGGACTGTGTAGTGATAAGACAAGGGTTAATGGGTTAAAACTTAAAGAGGGGAAGTTTAAATTGGATATAAGGAAGAAATTCTTTACTGTTAGGGTGGTGAGGCACTGGAATGGGTTGCACAGGGAGGTTGTGAATGCTCTATCTCTGGTGGTTTTCAAGGTCAGGTTGGACAGAGCCTTGGGTGATATGGTTTAGTGTGAGGTGTCCCTGCCCATGGCAGGGGGTTGGAACTGAATGATCTTAAGGTCCTTTCCAACCCTAACTATTCTATGATTCTATGTATCCCATTGCTAGCGCTGCATGCGCTGAGCAAGCAAGAGCCTAAATATTTCCCCAGGCTTTGCTGAAGGAAAGAGATATTTTTAAGTGGCATGCATTTGTTTTGTTTGCTTTGCCTAAAACAAAGGGAAACATTACTCTGCTGGTCAGAGGTTTGTTGGAAGCAGGGCTGCTTCTTGTACGTGTGTGTGGCAGTGATGGATGAATGTATCTGATCCGGCAATCGGCATGATGCAACTGCTGGGTTATTTTGCGGCTTGTGCAAATTATCTTTGTACAGCATTTCAGCAGCAATGAAGGCTTTAGACGCTGGAGCTTGGGTTCTGCTCCTGTAGTTTGGTGAAATCCCATTGGGCAGGGTGGTGGATACATCCAGAAGGAGCAGGAAAGCTGAATAAGCAATGAATGCATTTGACAGTATGTTTGCACCTCCCAAATTAGCACTGGAACAGTGGTGCCTTGCAAAGTTGGAGATGTTAGGCTGGAGCAGCATAGTCTGTTCCCATTTGGAAGCAAGGTCAGTGATATGAGAAATAGACACCTTGTTCCAAGTGGGAGCCACTTCTCTTTTCCAGGTGACCAAGCCAGGAAATCTTCAGTAAGATTATTTCTTAAGAAGAATTTTTAAGCTCCTGTTTAGAGGGGGAAAACCCCATAAGTTCATTACTTTCTCTAGCATCTTACTACTGGCAGTAGAACTGTGGTCCTGGTCTTCCAGTTATCCTGCCACCAAATTTCATTGCAGGGTTTGACTTCCCTAGGAGAAATCCCTATTCTGTGAAAGATGAGGGCATAGTCCAGTGTGGTCAGTGTGTTCTGAGAGTTGGGCTCTGGGAGGGGTGAGATGGGGATGCCTCACAGTGGAACCTCAATTGTTTGCATTATCTATAAGTCATATGAGAGAGAACTTGTAACTTAAGGTTTCATCAACCTTAAGGTCTCAGTGGACTTAATCATGTGTGTCTGATGCAGGTCCTTTGTGCATATTGCATGTTAGGAAGGCATGAGACAATTCCTTGATCTTTTCCTCATGCAAAAAGTGATACCTGATCTTGCCCCTGTTATGTTTTACAATGGGTAACTTACTCTAAATTACACTCTGCTGGGTCTTACTGAGCTGCATCACTGTATTGCCTAGTGGAGGGCCTGTGATACCTGTCTGCTGCCTGTGGTGAAGCACCAAGGTTGATGTAGAAAGAATAAACAGCAGAAAGAGAATGAGTAAAAATGGGGAGGGAGGAAGCCCTCTAAATGCTACTTGGATCCAAATGCTCAGAATCTTTAGGTACCTGATTCCCATGGATTTTTAAGGAAGCAGTGCATCCTAAAGTGAGTTTGCAATCAAGATATTTTTTGTGGTGTGGTGTTGTGTTAGCCCAGATCCCTGTCTTGTATATAGACACAGAAGAAAATTCCCTCTGAGGACTGAATTATCCTTACTTTGTCCTCCTCAAATGCAAACACTGTTAGACATCATAGTGTGAACCTGAAATGTTATGTTTATCTTATATCAGAGAGGGGATGCTTTTTGATTCCCAAAATGTCTTAATTGCCTTCCATATTGTCCTTCATGGCTTAAATTGAGCACTTAAGCCCATGACTACCAAAGACCGAGTCTATGGGCTCTTTAAAGCAGAGTATGAAGGTTTTCTTCATGCTGAAAATGCAGTGTTACACTTTGATACAGGATAATGATATGTGACTGCCTGAGATGAGCAGTTGCTTCATTGTGCATGACAGAGCAAATCAGTTTTCCTCCCATTGCTTTCCCTCTTTGGAGAGAACATGCCAAAATAGTCAGTACCCTGCACTATGAAGGTTCAGGGTTAGACAAATTGTGCACTGAGGTTAGTGGGGGTTTTCTTTCCTTTTTCCTTTCTTTTCTTCCCTCCACCAGTGGCTTAAATAATTTTGCCTTTGTAAGTCCTAACATAGGATTTCAGATGTCTTAAAAATGTTGTGAGTTTACTGCTTCGCTTAAAGAGTTCCAGCAGGTTTACTCCTGCCATCCTGGATACTTCCTTGAATTTGGCAAACAAGAAATGTGGCTGTCTTAAAAGGTTTAAGGTGTTTGTGGAGATGGTTTGGCTCTGCTGTGTGTGTTCAGTTCATAGAGAATCTCTTCTGGAGAACACAAACCTTTCTTTTGTTTTCTAGCATTAACAGCACAGGATTATACTGTTAGATGAATCATTAAAGCTGTTGTGCTTAACTGGCAAGCATACCATCCCTCAAGAAGAGGGAAGTGAGAAACAAATCATTTTAATCTGTCAGATTTTGTGTAGAATTTTTAATCTGTCAAATTCTTTGTAGAAAGAGTAATGCAACTTAGCAAGCGTTGCTGTGACGTGTAAACAGGAGTAATACCAGTATGGGAGCAATCAGTGCACATTTAAGAATCCAGCAAATGTACTGAGTTTTAGGAGTGTGTAACACTGTAGAGACCAGCGTTTTGACAAATGATGCTTTTTGGATGTCTCTGGTAGTCCGACACACCAGTAAAGGTCCTAGGTTTTCAGGAAGTGCTAAGTGCTTAGTACTTGGAAGGCTAAAGAGTAATAGCTTTAAACTGGAGATTTAGATTAGATATTGGGAAGAGTTCTTTACTGTAAGGGTGGTGAGACATTGGAGCAGGTTGCCCAGAGAATTTGTGGATCTCCGATCTCCAGCAGTGTTCAAGGCCAGGTTGGACAGGGCTTTGAGCAACCTGGTGTAGTGAAAGAGGTTGGAATTGGATGATCTTGAAGGTCCTTTCCAACCCAAACCATACTATGATTCTATGACTGGCTCCCTGTGAGGGGTCAGTTTGAGCATTCAGGATAGCATCTGAAAAATATGAGCCACAGTCAAAGAAAGGACTGTTGAAATCTGAGAAACTGACTTGGCCAGTGGTAGAGCTACTGCCTGGGTAACTCTGGGTAGTTGGTTGTTTTTGTAGGGGAGGTTTTGGTTATTTCCCCCCTCCCTCCCCCCCCCAAAATAGTCCTGCTACTACTGCTTAAAAAGGATAAAATAGGAAATCCTCTTCGCAAACAAACTTTTGCTTTACCTGTGGTGGACAATGGTTTGACTGCAGCAAAAAGTAAAAGAAATGTCCTGAAGTTCTCAGGGAAAGAAACCCAAACCATGATCAAGAATATTATTGCATAAACCTTTGGGTTATGAGAAGGTAGGAGCTAAAACCAGTTTGGGTAACTGTCATATAGCTACTCATAAAAGCTCCTAATGAGCACTAGCTTCTGTAGGTGGCCAGAATGCCACTGTTTATGCCTGCAGGTGTCTGATTTGTAATAAAGAAATTACAACAAAACGTGTCACAGATGTTAGTACCTTAAAGTAACACATATAAGCCATTGTCTTGGATTCCTCTCAAAGATGTTTTACACAACACAGAGGGTGATTTATGAAACTGAAAATGGTGTATAGGGGAGGATGGACAAAAGGTTCTTTCTTATTGTGTCAATCACTCCTGGTCTTGATGTATGTTTATAACCAGGTCTCCAGGTGAAGGCAGACCCACTACTGAGCAGCAGGCATAAAACAGACTTGTGGTGAAGCTACATTTAAGTCATGCTGACTCTTTGAACCTGGTTGGTTCTCGGATGAAGCTGAATTTCAGAGAAGGCTGGAAAGTTCTGTGGAGGCTTCAGAAATTCTGGAACGAGACAAAATTAATCATCCAGGAATCAGAATTAATTTTATCTTAGAATCCATCTCTTGAGGACTGCATTGTTGCTGTTTAGATGGTAGACTTGCTAAATATGTTAGGTGGAAGATTTCAGCTGATAGTCACACAGCTTTCTTCCTAGACTGAGGTAAGAAGACAGGCCTTGCCTGTGGTTTTGGTGGATCAGGTTTCATACAGACTTTTCAGATGAAAATGAAAACATGCCTAAACATGAGATGGAAAGATGTTAAAGAATTTGACAACTATTTAGTTACCTCCTTGTGGTCTAAAGAGCAACAGCCAGTGGTGTAGCGAAGGACATGCTCCACTACTGCCAGTGGCTCGGCAAGTGACTTGGCTCAATATAAAGGCTCTTTAAAAGAGCTTCCACTTTCCCAGATTATTGCTATGTCTGTTTTGAAACATCCACAACCAGTATAACTGCTGAAATGGGCTGTGGACTCATTAGTCCATGACCAGAAGACAGTATGTGTGGTGTGTGCTGTCTGTTAGGCTGATGATGTTCTTGCCCACTTTAGTGGTGCTTGATCCTACTAATCCAGTTGGAAGGCTGCTGGTGGAAGGAGATCTAGTATAACTCCCAAGCTTATCAAAGTAATTTTTTACTATTGCCTTCATGAGAGGGGGACCAGCACAGCATGAAGATAAAAGCTGCTCTCCATCTGTTTTATGTGTAGTTATTAATTAGAAACTGATGAAAGAAACAGACTTTGGTTCAACACTGATTCAGGATGCCTGAATTATGAAGAAGACTTAATATAGAAACACTACTACTGTATAGCCAAGTAGAGCACACAGCTGAAACTAAGATAGCTGGGTTTGTTCACATGGTGATGGGGGATTTATACAAATTATTTAGATGCCATGAGCCTTTCTGGTGCTTAAGGAAGGAATTGAGCATGTGTCTTTCTGTAGTGGTATGCTTTTTCTAAGTAGAGTAGTCAGTCTTTGTGCTGAAGGTCTACTTTGTGTCTCCACAGACCAGTCATGGTGGAGATAACTCCATCACATGCTCTCTAATTACAGTGGTGTGTTCAATATTTTCCATCCCTTCATAGCCACGTAGGAGGGGAAAGTAGACAGTCTGTCTGGATGATAAAGGAAACTCAGGCTTGCTAGGCAGACATGGCGTGATGTTCCTCTGTGGCACATGTCCTTTCAGCCCTGACTTCTCTCTCACTATGTGTCTTCTATCCTTGTACTCTGGATTGAGTTGATGAAAACAATTTACAGTGGAATAAGGCAAAAGCATGGGATTACATTCTGTGTCCCCACCGATGCCACTGAATTTGTGGCCTGTATTGCCTTCCTGCAGCCTCTCTGGTTTACAGAGGCATTTTTCTGTTTCTTTGGGTAGTTAGCAAAGTGAGGTCTCAGGCCTCCTGAGTTGAACCAGTCAGGAAACATGCATTTTACTATTGTGTGTCAGAATTTTTCTGGAGAAGGTAGATTGGGAGAGATCTGGGGATATCCTGTGAGGATACAGACACAATCTAGTTTGATAAACCATTATCTAAACCAGACAGAACTTGTTATTCTGGGGAACCTGTCTGTTTTTACAGCCTAGAGAATGAATGCAGCTACTGAAAATGTGGGTTTTGAAGATAAATAACTAGACTTGATACTTGCATGGGTTATGTATTGTTTCTATTTCAGTGCCTGCACAGAGATACTCTCAACCTGGTATTTCTTCCAATTCTGATACCTAGGGTACTTCATAGCAATTCTTCATGTCTATAAAGAATATAAAAGTAAAGCCAGGAATTACCTGGTTTCTTTGAACTGAAGATAGTTCCTCAAGAACAAAACTATTACTCTCAGCAGTCATGAGCTTGCTGCTGCTTCTTGACCAGAGTAGAAGTAAATATTTATCTATGTTGCTGTAGCATGCCATGTGTACAGCACTCAGCAGCTCTCAATACACCTTTGTATGGTGCCTGCTCTGGCAGGATTGTGTGACCTCCACCTCCAGGTGATGCATGGATTGTCAGATGGGAAAAGTGTTTTAATGTGTCCAGATCTCTTTTGGGAGAGCTCGATGTCCACTTGTGCAGAAGCTCTGTGCATCTCCTAGTATTGCCAAAGGAGCATTTGTGTTTGTGGCTTGCTGTGACTTACCAGACCACAGCTTTGAGAAAGTCAATGAAAATACATAAGAAAAGCTTATGCATGCTGGGCTGTTCTTTTCTACCTGGTTTTAATGTCTGGGAATGCTCTATGGATTGTAATGCCAAATTGAACATGGCATTTAACCTAGGAAATCTAATCTATTGCCTCTCACAGTTCTGCCAAACCCTTTCAAAAGTTCAATGAGATCAGTCTGGTTGGGTAATTCATACTAGAAGAGTTTGAGTCAGATAGGGGTTCCTCAACATGTCTGAAAGTATCTCTGCTTATGTTTCCTCCAGTATTTGAAAGCACCATTAAGAGGCTCTTGGAATTAGACTCTCACCTCTCACTTCTCTGCCTCTTTCTAAGACTAGGTAAGAAGAGAACACAGAAACTGTTATACTGTCTCCACCTTTGTTGTTTAGCTGTGTTGATACCTTTAAAAGCATGCATTTTGTACTTTCATTTACTTTTAATGGCCATTCAGGCTGTCCTTTCTAAGGGCTGCCAGTGTCCGGTGGGGTACCTGGTGCTCACAGTCTGCTCTCTGCTGCTCTTCTTAGTGCAGAGGCATAGCCTGCAGGGACCACGGCCTGCAGAAGCACTTGCTGATTCAGGCAGGAACCAAATGAATTTGTTGTCCTTTTGGATACTTTCATAAAGGTGCTTTGCTGGGTAAGCAAAACATTCTTCTGAATAGGCACATACCCAGTAAGCACCCAAATTATGGTGCTTACTGGATGTGTAAGCACTAGTGCGAAGCACACTGTGCTGTGGCAAACAATCCTGGAGGTCAAGGGTGTCCTTCAGGTGGCCACATTTACAACTCTGAGCCTGCAGTTACTGACTGCAGTGAATTCAGGTGGTTACCATAATATGGCAGGAAAATTAAGTGTAAAACCCAGACAAGACTCTTCTTGGGCCAGTATAGAAGAGCAGTGTGATTTGAAGTGAAATAAGCTGCCTTTTCCTGTCCTTTTAGTCTGTGCTGTTACTTTATCTGAGTGGTATCAGTTGTGCAAGAGGACTGAGAAGGAACTAAGTTTTTCTAGGGTTGCTGGGCCAAGTTGCAGCACTGTGAAGAGGGTGTCCTCTTATTTCGTGTTGGTGGCTAGCACAAGTTTAGCTCACCTGAGCTGTCATGAGGTGTCACCTCATGTATCTTTTTGGCTTTTGGGTTGAGAACCCCATTGGAACTGGGGCTTGTTACAGTGGAGGAAGAGTAGTGGGAAGCTTCATTTAATGCTATTGGTGTCACCTAGAGGGCAGGGTCCATTGCTTGGCAAGAAGCTTGTGTTTGACCTTTCACAAAGCTATGGTCTTCATCCTGGTGGCCATTAATTCCATTCCTTTTAAGGCAGTGGTGAGATTATCTTGGTGTGTGAACCTGCCTTGACTCCTGCCAGATAGCACTGACCTGGGTGTAGTCTACAGTCTGTTCATCTGCATGTAACTATCATCGTCTGGCAGTCTGTGGAGATCCGGTGTCTGTTCTTGTATCGTTTGTTCTTGTCAGTTGTCTCTGTAGTTGTCGGGTTGTGTTGACACACCTTTCCTCTTTGCTATGGATAGATCTAAGCAGCTCTGGCTTTGCACAGCTTCATTCTTCTCCTTGGTGATTCCCACAGGCTAGTGTTGAGTAACTTTTCTGCTCTGAGACTGCCTGACGCCTTTGCCATGGTACTGTTGTACCATTGAGAGGTGCATGAACTAGACTTCTCATTAAACTGCTCCCTCTCCTCTATTTTGAACAGGTGTGCTCTGGAATTCATTCCTCTTAAACTCTGTTGAAAGTTCCTTCTGTGTTAGATGTGTTGTATTCCTTGGTTTACTTGGCTAGCTGGCCATCTAGGGATGCTTAGCTGAAATTACCCCTTGGAGTGTGCTTCTCCTGTCCTGTGTTGGAACGAATCTTATTTGGAAACAGATCAAGCAAGATGTGCATGTAGAGAAGATGGAAGTTGGTTTAAAGTCTGTTGTCAGGGATAACTATTTCAGCTTTTCTTCCAAGCCACTGGCATTCAGCTGTCCCTTTCCCAGCAGCAGTCCCTGCACAGCTCTGATGTGGTCCCTTGTTCCAGCTTGTGGATCAGAATGGTGGGAGGTCAGGCTTTTGGTTGGTGGAGGTGGCAAAAACGGGCACCAAGACAGCCTATTGTGTTTAAATTCATGCTGTCCATTGAAATGGTTGTGGTACTGCAGTGCCTGTTGCTGCAAGGGACATCTGCCTTTGGTTTTTTACTATTTGCAAGGGTATCTCTTGGTATTTGGAATTTTTCCAGAGCTTCAGATTATTGTGTTCTGTGTAATTATGTGATAATGGTACCGGTTAACACTGCTTCCTTAGAAACTGACCTCGGCAGGGTCTAAGTGAGGATGAAAGTACATTTTGCATGTTTGCATCCTGTACCAGTGCAAGTAGTTTCTGATACGACTTGAACAATGGAGTGCTGAAGTGAAGGCTTAGAGTACAGATTGCCTCTTTCTCAGCAATTGGTGCATGTGGGAAGTGTTGAGAAATTACTTTGAACTTGAGTGAAAAGCTGCTGATGTGGAAAAAGGCACTTGCTCCTCAGTAATAGAAAATACTTGGAATTCTGTTCCTTTGGGGCTGGTGATTGCTAGAAATTGTTTGGTGGCTATAAAATGGTGTAATGTTGTAAAAGTTAAGAAGAAGCACACCTATCAAATTGCCACCACACTAGAAAATGAGCATCTTGGCAATCTGCTTTGCGAGTGCTGACCCTACTGACTCAGCTGTCCTTATTTTGCAAGTTCAAAGCTGATAACACAGATGCTGACTCTTGAGTTCCACAGAGATGACTCAGATATGATTTCTATAAATCATCAGATAAAATTGATAATAGTGCCTATAAATACACATGAGTATATTACATTTAAGAGGAATTCAGAGTTTGAATCCAGTTGCTTATCTTGAATCTTTGCCACTGTCCTAGGTAAGCTTAGTTAGAAATGTTAATAAATATTGTAGGTTTAAATTCACCTTTAATCCCGAGTACCCGATGGAATACTGGGGGGTGGCAGAAGAAAGCAAGCTGCAGAAGTTTGGGCTTACTTGGAGGAGATTTGCTTATTAGGGAGGTGGAAAATTACTAAGAATCACAGAATGGTTGAGGCTGGAAGAGACCTCTGGAGGCCATCTAGCCCAACTTCCCTGCTCAAGCAGGGCTGCCTAAAGCACACTACTCAGCCTTGAGTCCAGATGGCCCTTCCCTTGAATATCTGAAGGGAAGGAGACCCCGCAGCCTCTCTGGGCAGCCTATTCTAATTCTCACTCACCTTCACAGTAAAGATGTTTTTCCTCATGTTCAGGTGGAACCTCCTGTGTTTATGCCCACTGCCTCTTGTCCTGTCCCCTGGCACCACTGAGAAGGGTCTTCTTACAGACACCTGCACACCTTGGTCACATTCCCCCTGAGCCTTCTATGCTCTAGGCTGAACAGGCCCAGCTGAGCTTCTCCAGGGCTGAGGAGAAAGGGAGGGTTACCTGACCTGCTGGCAATGCTCTTCCCAAAACAGTCCATTGTCCTTCTTGGCCACAAGGGCACATTGCTGGCTCATGGACAACTTGTTGTCCACCAGGACCCCCAGGTCCTTCTCCACAGAACTGCTTTGCAGTGGGTCGGCCCCCAGCCTGTACCTAGTACATGGGGTTATTCCTCCCTAGGTGCAGGACTCTGCACTTGCCTTTGTTGAATTTCACGAGGTTCCTCTCTGCCCATCTGTCCAGCCAATGTAGATCCTTCTGAATGACAGCACAGCACTCTGGGGTATGGCCACTCCTTCCAGTTTTGCACTGTCAGAAAACATCAGCTTCTGTGCTGTAAACTCCGTGCATTGATTCTAGTGGTGAAGGCAGGCACTGAATTCAGGGCGGGGTAGGAGGCCACCATCATATGCTCAAGGGTTTTTTTGTGAAATGGCATGTGTAAATAGTTCATCCATGGAAATCTGGGGCTTAATCTGTCCCCCAGACTTGCACATCCAGTCAGATCTCCCACAGGAACAAAGAAGGTGCTCTTGCTTTGCAGATTTCTTTATTGTCTTCAATTAGAGGTGTCTGAAGTATCTTTCCGCTGTAGGTTTCATAGCCAGTCAACTCCCTTTTCATCCTAAAAATAATGTAAAGAAAGAACTCACTTTTTCTCTTTTTTCTGGAAATAAAGTATAAATGAATAGGGCATGTAAATTCAGTCTTTTGGTTTGGTTTTTTCTTGGTGGTGGTGTTCAAATCAGGCCTCTGCCAAGCAGTGTCCAAACTTTTTTCTTGCCCAAACCGCTGAGCTCCATAGGCAGCCTTTAAGTAGCTCATCAACCACTAACTGTTCCTTATTATAAAAAATGCTGACTGGTGAAGCTAAGCTGAGGGGAAAAAATAAACTCAAACTGGAATTGAATGTACTTAAGAATAATGAGGGGGTTTTGTTGATTTGCCTTATCTGCATTGTGTTATACGAGAATAGTACCAAATCCATAGCAATGCCACCAATTTGTCAGACTATTGATCGTCTACTTCACGTGATTTCCTGCAAGCAGAGCAAGAAGTGACTGCAAGGTCACTAAAAGGCAAAGCAGTCTTACGTGATGACTTCTGTGTAGTATCTATGATGTTCAGGGATAGGTTCATGTCATAATTACACTAGAATTCAGAATGGAAAAGGTCTAGCAGTCAACTCTGCAAGTTAAGGATGCATCTCCTTAACTTACAGCTTGACTATTGATAAGGGATAAGCAGGGAAAACTGACCCTCTTTAACTATTTATTCCTTTATCCTATAAGTTTTCTTTGTGGCTTCACTCTGGCACCTCGTACAGTGAAACACTGCCTGCAAGCTGTAGGGTGGGAAGGTGGGGGAGGGTAAAACCTTGTGTGCTTTAGTCAGTGGCATGTTCTTCAAGCGATGTAGTAGCTTGTCTCCAGTAGCCCTTCCAAATTGCTCTGATGCTTCAATGGAAAGATCAGTTCTGAAGAGGGGAAAAGTTCTGAAGAACATATTAAGACTTGCATCTATTCACAGTACTTTGGAATAAGGGAAGCTTCTCTCTGCTTTCAGTTTTCTGTTCATTCAAACCACTGGAGGGAGTTATGTCAGCCATGTGCATGTGCTCCCGTTTAGGAGTGGGCTGGGGTAATAATGATCATGGTCATGTTCTGTTGGTTCAACTTGCAGATTTGATATCCCATATCAAGTATCTAAGCATATTTCATGCCTTTCTGGGCACAAGTACAGCAAATCTCACCTTTTTCAACAGTGCTGAAAATCTGTTATGACAGAAGCCTATTTCATAGCAAGGTAGCTCTATTTCTAGCAGTTAGGAGACTGGCTCTTTTGGCCTCTCTTGCATAGGAGGCCGGCATGGTCTGAAGTTTTCTCTGAAGTGAAGGCAAAATCAATACCCATCTTATTTTAAGATTGTGCACAATAAAAGGGAGGTGATGAATCTCCCTGGTCCAGTTTCACTTTTGATGTAGGTTCTAAATGCAATTGGTGTGGGAGCTGTACCAAAATGCTCTGTTGTTGCCTTCTGCTGTGGACATCCTCATTGGCTGAAAAGTGATTGTTAATTTTACACTTGTGAAATTCCTGTGCTCTTGAGAAATAAAAACAGCACTGGATAATGAGCAGCAAACTTGTGTTGAGCCTTCTTCAGATAGGAACGCAGCAATGCCATGTCTTGGGCAAGAGGCTCCACCTGCTCTTTTCCATTTCCACAAATTCCTCCTCTGGTAGAGAACTAGATCTGCTCACAGTTGTAGCCTGTTGTACTAGGGGGCCTTTTGGTCACGACTGACTTTGCTGCAGTTAAAATTTCTGTCATGATTGTCTATATTTATGCCATTTTGACAACCCAGCTCGTAAAACACTCTTACATGTGCATGTGCTGAAATGCTTAGAGCAGCTCATTATTGATTAGAAGAAAAAAAAGTCCGAAGGTTTTAGTGGACAAAATTAACTTCCTAAATGTCAGAAATGCTTAATCTTCCAAAGGGAGGGATTTATCAAAGTGACTCAATCTATGCTGTGCCTAAGGGCCTGTTTTTAAACAGAAATAACTTCATGAATGTTCACTGCTCACATCTGGTCTGTTGTCCGTGTTTGTGTCCAAGCACAGCCGCTTGTTCTTGTGAATAGTTTGAGTTTTGCAAAGAGTTATGGTTGATGTTACTTCCTGTCTCCTTTTCTTCATCCACCAAACTCTCAGGAGGGGCACTGAAGTACAAATCTGACCCCTTAGAAGCCCTGTTGCTTTCCAGCTTGGCCATGGTCATGCAGAAGGCAGCAGGGAAATAAAGATGTCCTTGGAGATTTGATGCTAATAGACCATTGTCCTAACCTTGTAATTCCACATTTTGGAACAAATATCTCTAGTCAGCCTCATTGCTGATTGACACAATTGCTGTTGGTATGATCTAGCAGTAATAATGTTCTCATGGGTTGGAAAATCTTGGCTAACCGAAGTGCTCATTGGTACTTGGTTAAGCAGAGAGCTGCAGCAGGGATGTGTGCTCAGTGCAGTGTGTCCTGACACTGTCAGCTGTTTGTGGTTGATAACAAACTTTGGTATCCCTGTACATGAGTGTGTGCTCCCATTTACTTCCCTTGGTACCAAAATTGCTTAAAAGGGGAGTCCAAGTGGGAGATGATCTTGATGCTGTTGTATTTTCTCTATGCAAATTGACTGCACAATAACATAAAGGCAGCAGACATTAATCTCTGCAAACACCGCATTGAAACTCTTACTCATGATCTTTTTAACCTGAATTATGTTTAAATTTCAGTTATGTGTGCTGAGCTTCCAACGGGGCATGCCACAGAGCTGATTGGCTTAATAGCCCCAGTCACACAGCCTGAAAGGAACAGAATTCCTTAGTGTACAGGCAGCAGCTAAACTTGTGCCACATACTTGGGAAGTAAAGTTTCTAACTGTCACATCTCTTAAGGAGAAGTAATTAAACAAAGTTCTAGCTGGTTGCTGATGTAAGAGCCTTATTGATAGTTCTTTTTTAAACCTAAAAGGCTATTCAAGCAAGGTTTTATTGCAGGCAACTTACTGTACTGTCTGCTTGCACTGTGAGCAACTTGAAGTGAGTGCAGGAAATGAGTAAAGGTATTCTGGAGGTCTTTGCTACACTTGTGGTGCTACTAGGAAGGACTTTCTGTCCCTGGAAAATGGACTTTAACAGCCCTTAAAAATAAATAATTCTGTAGCTCTCAAACCAGCTTGTCAGTTCTTTCTCAAAAAAGCAGTATTTAGCTCAAGCATGTACTCTGCAGAGCACATCTTGATGTGTCCTGCCTGATGCATCATGGAGAGAGAAGCATTTCTGATGTGCCTTCTGTGCTCAGTGGCAGCGCTTGCTCAGCTCAATGCTGCTGTGAGCAAGTGCAGGTGATGCTCACAGCAGGTGATGCTACACTGAAGCTCCCCAAGGTCCTGGGGAGGAACCTGGTTTGTTCCGTGTTTTGTTTTGTTTTGTTTTATTTCCCTGCTTAGGCTGTCTTTTTGTCTTCCTTCTCATGTGTTATGTTGTGGGGCAAAGTATTTTTGTGGGCAAAGGAAAGGGGAAGAGGCAGAACTGTAGCTCATTTATCAAAAGGTACCCTGAGTGTTTAAGCTTTGCCCACCATTGCACTATTTGCTGTGCCTGGATACATTCCCAGAGCTTAAATGAGACTGTAGAGCTTTTATTAGTAATTAGCTTGTTGTGTCTTTAGGGCTTCCAGACACAACTAGTTGTTTTCACTGGGGGTATTAATTATGAATCACAAACCTGTAAACAGCTATAGCCAAGAATGTGCACGTTTGCAGATATGACTGTTTTGCTGTACAGCCCCGGGTTAGCTCTGCACTGCCCTCATTGTTGTTACAGAGAAGTGTATGGAAAACATGTTTTTAACCTCCTAGATGCTATTGAGTTCCTGTATAGCAATCTGTGAAACTGTGGGAAAAATGGCCCTTTCATTTGCTTTCTAAACAATCTGGTTTAAATATGATGGTTTGAACAGGTGAAGCAAGGCTTTTGAGAGCTCACTGTTCAAGAGGCCCTGCTTTTAAGATCGTTTTATAAATACACTTAAAAATTACTTGACTTGAATGTTCTGGGGGGAGGAAAGAGGGTGTTTATTCAGGACAGTCTGACCAGCTCAGCGTCACTGAGGCTGGTTTTATTTCTATTGTTGTTTTCCTGAGTTTTCTGCAAAGAGCAGTACCTGGCTAAGGAATCAAATTAAATACTCTTCCTATCACAGTTGATAGCAAGTCTTCCTTTTAATTCAGTGGAGCTGAGTTTTTCCTCTTTAATGTAGCACAAGCTTGCTCGCTGCTCAAATAAACAGGATACTTACATAGCAGGGGTCGTAGAAGGCTCCTAACAGGCGCTTGTGCCATTTGAGGTTGATAAGATAGAGAAGCTAGCAGGGGCTTGGGTTAGGGAGCTAGTAGAGATGATGGGATATCTGGATTTCTGATCTGGTCTCTGACCATGTGGCATTGAATAGCTCTTGACCACTGTATTCATCAATGAAAAGAAGTAAAAAAAACCTGAAAGAACCCAAACTAGGATATCTGCTTTTATAATTCTTTGGTCATTGGTTGTGAGAAAGCAAGAGCAATTTTAATGCATTTGTTAAGTTGTTGGTGTCTGACAAAAATAGCTGCTGTTTGGGGAAGAATAGGTAGTACCCTTTGCTAGCTGTCCTTTCATCATGCAAGATGTTGTATCTTCCTCTCTTAGACCCTGCAGGCCATGAGAAATTCTGTTTGTGCCAGATGTGGGTTTTGAGGGACACAGGAAGACTCTTGGGAGGTGCTAGGTTTGCTTTTTCTCCCAACACCTTCCCCCTTTCCCTCCACTTTTGATTTTAACTAAGAACTCTTCTAGTACATGTCCACCCACAAAAAAAACTCCAAACCAAACCCCAACAAATCAACCCTGACAGACTAATTTTGCAGAGGTAATAAAAACTGAATCACAAGTTGGCTTTTGAGAAGTAATTTTCTTAGGAAAATTCTTGAGGCACTTACATTATTGCTCATTTCCTTTCTTCAAAAGTGTTTTGTAGTGAGATGGAGGAGGAAACACAGAAGGTATGTGCTAGATAATTTGTTTTTTATTGCAAGGTCTTTCATCTGCTTTAGATTTATGTAAAAGGGTAGGGGATGGTGTTTTTATGCAGTTTTTCCTCCTCCCCTTCCAAGTTAAGAAACAGATGGTCTGACCTGTGTAAGGCTGGAAGTGTTGGAATTGGCATCAGTGTCTTGAGGATTATTCTTAGAGAAAACAAAACCCAGGAAGCATGGTGTCTTTGCTCAGTGTGAAACCTGGTCTGTTCAAAAATAGCAGGCTCACAATATGTGACTGAGACGCTGCCCCTGACCTAAATAAGGAAAGCGATAACCTGATATTGGGAACGTGGCTTTACTTCTAGCGTTTCCTCCTGCCTCCAGGCACTACTCCTACTTCCTTTCCCTTCCCCCTGTCAGCATGCACTTCACAGGAGAGTTGTAGCTTCATGTATGTCATAATCTAAACTCATCTAAGTCCTGACTATTACTTGAATGGCAGCTTGCAAGGTGATTGCTTGAAATGGGGCTGGTTTGATAGTTACACATCTAGCAGGAAGGAAACTGATGAAGAGCTGTTGATGGTGAAAGGTGTCTGCCACATCTAATCTAGGTATAGATGTCCGACCCTCATTTTAAATTGAGCCTAGATTTGTTTCCTTTTAAAGTTAATGTTTCCTGAAAATACAGTTAAGTTTATTGCTATTCTTGATCACAGGCAGCTAAATTAATAGTTCTTAACAATGTGGTGGAGCCAAAACCCAGCAGAGAATAAGGTTTTTATTGTTTTCTCTAATGTGTGTATTGATTTCAGAGAGCAATATTGTTGATGAGAAAGAAATAGTCAAACCTGGAATGTGTTTAACACCTATTAGGTTTTACTGGTGTTGTCTTTTCAGTTAATGAGATTCTGGTTTGGATCTCAGAAGCAGATTAAGCCTTCTCAGTACAATGTAGCTAAGGAGTATTTCTGTTGTAAAAGTTGTGCATAGTTACTGTGGTTAAGAGAAAGAAGTCCCTTGAAAAGAGTGTACTTGAAAGAAGAAGATGTAAGCCCTGCTGAGCAAATCCTGGGGGTATATCTTTGGAGTGGTCCTTGTTTGCATTTGTCATAGTGCTTCTTGGTGCTTCTTTACGGATGTTATTGTTTTCACTGAACGAAATTATTGCAAGTCTTGCATTTAGTTTTTTTGCTAATCAGTTTTAACCTTGTTTTACCATTGCAGTCTGCATGGAGATGTTTGACTTGTGTTGCCAGTGCAACATACATTTTGAACCTGCATTTGTTCCCGCTACTTACAGTACACTACAAAAAGGGACAGGATATATTTTGTGGGCTGGATTGTTCTGTTAATAGGTAGCCATAACTTTGGCCTATGGGCTGAGCTGTTAGGGGCTGGAGGAGCATCCTTAGGAAGGCTGCTGCATGCTCAATATTTCCTCTTGTTCCCTGGTCATCTGCTGTGGCCTTGAGGAGAGAAGAGGCTCTCAGTTGGGGGATCTTTGATCTCATCTGTTAGAGCAGTTTCTACTCAGCTCTACTTAAGCTGAAGCTGTAGGCATAACTCTGCCCTGTTATTACAGTTTAGAAGTGGTGTTATGTGCTTGTTACATAAGGCTGTGATGGCAGAGCAGGTGGAGAAGAGGGCTGGTTTGCTCTTCATTGCTGTCTTTCTAGATGAGAACATACAGGTATTAAATGATAATCCACAACTTGGAGCAGCCATAGTTGCCTCCCATACTCTCTGATGCATCTTTAACCTACCTTAATCCCCATGCTCCATTCTGACTAAAGTTTGTGGTGTCATTTCTTACGACCTTCTCTGTGCATGCCATCTGTGGACAATTAACTTGCCTGCAACCGTTTCATCTGTTGGCATTTCCTTAAACAAGAAAGTCTATGGCAAAGTATTCATTTTGTTGCTGCCCCCTTTAAAACAGGAGTATCTGGCACATCTCTAACTGAAGCCAAACAGTTGTTGAACAGGATGAAAACTGTTTGATCTTGCTTATGTTATAATATTTGCTACCCTGAGCTGTGACGCTACGAGCAACATTGGCTTTTGTTTCCCCATGGCAGGCCTACACAGGTAGCTAGTGTAGTGGATAAATAACATGCTAATTGCAACAGAGCTTGACCCTTCAGCAGAAGTGGAGCTGGCTGCCGTGTGTGTGCTGCAAAGTAAGAGTTTCCATATAGGCAGTTACCACAGAGGAGTTAATGAGCTGTGAACGCACACCTCCCTTGCTTGTAGTTCACTGCTTGTGTCACCCCAGCTCTGTTGGTGCAGCATGCATCTTAACTTTCTCAACTCTTGGATCTTTGGGGTCACATCTGTGCAGTATTCCACTTAAGTGACTGCCTGTATGATCATACTTGTCTGCAAGAAACACAAATGTTTGGTGTGACTTAAAGCCAGTCCTAATAATTTTTGGTTTATATATGAGAAGTCCTTCTTAACCCCCCTTTGTCAAACAAGGAAACCCTCTTACCTGAATGTCAGTTGTAGGTTTAATTTTGTTTTGATCACCTTAGGATAATAAGTTTTACTGAAACCAAAAATAACTTCCCTGAAGACATTTAATGCAGATGTTTATCTGCTGCTCCAGTTCAGTCCTGGTGGCAAAAACTGAAATTCTTGCTCCTACCAGTTCATCTGATTCTGGTTCCTAGTTGTAGAGAGACATCCACAACCATAATATATTAACTTTGAAAGGAGTACAATTTAATGCAATATGTTTTCATCAAGAAACACCTAGGATTGCTGGGGTGTGTGTGATGTTCATCCACAGTGATGTCTGGTTGCATGTGTGGAGGCTTTCAAGTTATTGTCATATCTGTGTGGTATTTTGAAAGCTGACTTGTCCAGCTTTACAGACTGCTCCTCTGTTTTGCTGGGGATTTGTATCTTCAAGGGCATGGGATTTGTGCATAGGTTTTTGTGGTTTTTGCAAGTGGGTTTGTAATAAGAAGATGCTTATGGGACTAGAGAATTACTTTCCTAATGGAGCTAGTATTTTCCAATGAATATTCTTCATGGAGTATTCTTTAATCTCATGAGGCACAGCTAGCAGGTCTGGCTTGGCAAAATTAATTATGCCAACAGAGTTTTGAAGTTACTAATGCTTCCCCCCCGCCTTAAATAACCCCATTACACTATCTGTAGTCTGATCCTCCATTTGGTCCCACAGCAGTATAAATCTGAACAGGCAAGTAGCTGAGCCATTGAAGAAGAGCGGGATCCAGAGTCATTTAGAATCAGGAAAGGCACTAAGTATTGAAACCGAGAATGCTTAGGTGGAGTTGAAGGGTTTAGAAGCAGGTCCTCTGTGAAAGGCTCACAAGGAGATAGAGCCTTTTGGGTCTTGTGTCCTGAATTAAACATATGACAATAACTTTCAGGGGATGATGAAAATGAGATGAAATTGGGAGTTTTTTTAATTTTACAGTTAATGTGAGCTTTTCATTGAGTCTTTTGGAGGTGAGTCAGGGAGGAACTGTAAATTTTTTCAGCAGGGCAGGCTCAGCTATTTCTTCTGTTTTGATGGAGAAACGGTTCTTGTGCAAAACTTCTACTGTGGTAGTTCACAGAGCTTCCCTGTTGGAAAAGAGTTAAGAGTGTCCCCTTCTAATCAGCTGAAACACTTTAACCCTCCTGCTAGACTGTCTGCAGATACACCTTCAAGCAAGGTAAGTGTTGAATTTCGGCTAGAAGTAGGTGATTGGGAAAATTAAGAAGATAAAGCAAGTCTGATAGATTGCCCTAATATCATGCAATTATAGGATGCTTTGGGTTGGAAGGCACCTTAAAGATTATCTAGTTCCAGCCCCCTGCCATCAGCAGGGACATCTTCCACTAAACCCAGTTGCTCCAGGCCTGTCCAACCTGGCCTTGAACACTTCCAGGAATGGGGTATCCTCAATTTCTCTGGGCAACCAGTGCCTGTGCCTCATCACCCTTGCAGTAAATAACTTTTTCCTAATATCTAAATCTCCCCCTGCCAGTTTAAAACCATTCCCCCTTGTCCTACTGCTACATGTCCTTATAAAAAGTCCTCACCAGCTTTCTTGTGGTCTCCTTTAGGTGCTGGAAGGCTGCTCTAAGGTCTCCCCTGAGCCTTCTCTTCTCCAGGATGAGCAAGCCCAACTCAGCCTGTCTTAACAGGAGAGGTGCTCCAGCTGTCTTTGTGGCCCTTCTCTAACATACAGAAACAGAGTCCCTTCCAGGCCTTCCACTCCAGACCTTCAGTTTGACTCTCACTTATTGTTTAAATCATGGAATGGTCTTACAGAATTACTAATTAATTTCTCCTGCTGAATTTACACCACTGTGACCAAAAGTGCTTTAATGGGAGCTGCTGCTGACTCACCTCTGCAACAGAGGAAAAGTCCCCCCCGCAAATATTCAGTTTCTTTTTGGAGGGCATCACAACAACTGCTCAGATTTCAGTGGGAAGCTACAGTGCTACAATAGCTTCTACTTAACTTCCATAGGAGCTACTTTCTAATGCTAATTTCACGCTTGATAACTACAGTCCCTTGTTGCCTAGACAACAAGTTACTGCACGAATGTTCATTATTGCACTACTGGTTAATGAGTCTCCAGTGTTCTGAAAATATTACAGCCAGAATTAAGTGGGTTTATTCACTTTAGTCTGAAGTTACCCCCAACCTAAGAGACCAGTTTGCAGAATGTTTCCAGTTAGAAGTGGTACCCAAGTGCAATAGTGACGGACTAACCAGAACACACAGAAGCATTTGATATAGCACTGCCATGGTAAAATGCACACATCTGTTTTGATTGTTCTTTTAAAGGTCTCCTGTTTTATGAGGATTTTGTTATCAACAGCAGAACATTTAAAAGTTTACAATCAAGATATCTAGAAATACCCTTCTTGTCAACATTCATGATCTTCTGTAGCATTGTCTTACTTGGCCAAGCAACCATTAGAGGCTCTGAGCAATTTCAGAGTCAAATTTTTGTGTGCTTTGCATCCTGTTGTTCCCAAATTTATTGTAAAACAAATGAGGGGGCACATTTGATTTGATGTCTTGAGGCAACAGTAACATTTTCCCATATGAACATGTCAGGGGACCTCTTGCCAGTGGCTGGTTTTGCACCAAGTTCTCAGTTTCCTTTTTTTTTTTGGTAGAAGGTCTCATTTGTAAAGATTTGTTCAACTTGATTCAGTTCGCATGTAATTAAGGCAAGAATTCCTTGGTGCTCAGTTGGTTGAGAGGGGGCTCTGCTTGTTGACCTTTTCTTTGGTGACTCAGCATGGAGAACTCAACACTTCCCTGCCGGGCAGAGACCATTGTTAACTTCTATTCCATTATTATTTTTCATTTAAAAGCTAATTTACTCTTTTTGCCTTCAATCCCTGTCATTCGCATTATTCCAGCTGTTAAGTAATATGAAAGTTTGTCTTTGGCAGGCTGCACATGTCATCTTGCCTTGGGAAATCAAAAGGGAATATTACATAACAGCTGACAGTAAATTTGGCTCTGGAATGTCATTAAACTAATGAACATTGAGTTTTCTTTCCTGGTCACAATATTCTTGAGTTTGAAACTAAGAACTCTTTTTATGTGAAACCTAGAGTGCATGTAGGTAAATAACAGAACTTCAGGAGCTTTCTGATCCTACACTGTTAACAGAATACACGCCTTGGTTTAAAAACTGGAGATGCAATCCAGACATCCAGAAGTCATTGAGCCTAAGTGAATTTAGAATAATTTCATTCTTTAATTTTGACTGTCTGTAAAGTTACTATTACAGTTCCCTATATTTGACTTGGGTTGGTATTCGCCTTCTGAAGGAATCCCAGGCTGCCTGTTGGAATGCAAATAAGCATTGGCTGTGTTCATTTGTAAAAAGTTTTTACAAAACACCAAAAAGGATTTGATTTTTTTTTGATTTTGCATTTGATTTTTTTTTAAAAACCCAATAAAATGGTTATTGTTGCAGTCTAAAGAATTCTAGGACATAGAATACCTAAGAAGAAAAAAGGCCAATTGCCTGTATAACTGCTTATTTATAACATACTTCTAAAAACTCAAAAAGGCCTTAGAATGAAATTCAGCTCCTGGTGTATGTGTTTTAACTGAAACATAAAGCTTTGGGCTAGAATTGCTAAATTTGCCTTTTTATCATTGCAACTCCTTAAGGGCTTCTGTAAGGTGATGGAAGGGGAAGTGATCACTTTAATTTAGAAACATGGTTTTGTGTGAAGAAGCAGTTTACCACCTCTCAGAACTCCCTCTTCCTTTGATACTCCCTCTTCCTTTGATATTTACTTTAAGAATAGATTTGGTGGCACAGAGTGCTGCTGGCTTTGTGCTACGGCTACAATAGCATAGCTATGTTACATGTTTGCTGTGAGGGAAGCTATGTTGTAAGTGCTGTAATACCAATACAAGTCAGTACACATGCTTGTACACTAAAAATAACTTTACGGTACTATAGTAATTCTATACATGTATGTAAATCTGCGATGAGCAGGGGTTTGGGCTTTCATTGTATGGAGTTTCTTAACTTTGTTTTGTTGTTTGTCAAAAAATCTCTAGAGAGGCCTTTATTGGACTAATGAGAAAACAGCTTTCCAGATCAGAGGAGGATATAGTAGTTTGTATGGGTGTGGTCTGCTCTTCAGGATGCTGTTTATTATAATACGTAATATACTTAATATTATAAAACTTAATTACTCCTTAATAGAAGAAACTTATTCAATTCATAAGCCATGTTGTAATTTTTGTTGCAGTCTATTACAAAAAACAGAATACTAAACACATTTAGGGACACTTTCCTTTTTTTGTATATATTGAATCAAAATTGTGATTCTGGTGCTTAAAATGAATAAACCACATGCATGATGTGAATAATGATGCTGCTACACAGGTAGCCCATTAAACTATCAGTTTGAGCTAGTGTTTAGCGTAGGTGATTTGGATCTTCATGTCTGTGCATTTTAACAACCCTCATATGAACAGAGTAGCTTTTGAAGTACGGCCCTTACTTCTTAGCTTAAGACTTTAGGCTTTTCTTCCACAGTGGGGAAGTGTATTTTGCAAAACTAATCAGGATCCCAGGGCGGGTGAGATGCTTGAAACTCTGTTATGTACTTACGTGTGTATTGGTTAACGTAGGCCAGATAGCAAGGGCAGATGTTGTAAAATGTAGATGTGAAAGCAGAGAGTAAAAATGTGAAATCAAGGACAGGTGGATTTGTTAATAATAAATGGCCATATTCATGGACTGGTTAGCTTAATAAGCCTGATGCAGAAGTGGAGCCTATATGAGTCACAGCCATCCTAAGAAGCAGTGTATTGCTTTTTCAATTATAGGGTAATTTTCTTAAGAGCATACTATTTTTTCTCTAAAAGCTGTGGCAAGCTCTTCAGGGTTCCTGAGGCAGTACCTCCTTGTTGATCTAAAGGCACCTTCACATTTGAATTGAGTCTCTTTCAACTGAACTTGCCCTTTTCCTGTTTTTCCATCAAGAAACTGCTGCTTTGTGCAGGATCAAGGCAAGTGACTAATGTTCTCTCAAAATATATTCAGACTATGCTTAAAATTAAGAGCAAAATAAGCTCCTTTTGGATAACTTGGTGCTTGCAATCTTGTGCTAGTGCTGCAAGTGGTACAGGCAGAGAGGCTCAACCTGGGAACTGGAATTACAAGTGAAAAATATATGGTTCTGTTTACTCAATATTTAAACCAGTAGACAGTTTTGATTTACTAATTCTGCTTGCTTTGTATGCATAACCTGCCCTGCTCATTATTCAGAGGCAAAAAGTGTATTAACACTCATATAAAATACTTCAGTCTGGACATAGTGTTCAATGTGCTAGCCAGTTGTACAAAATGTTTTGTTAAATGATCAGCCCACTGCCTTGGGGCAAGCTATTTAAAGTGTACTAGAGCAAGATGGTACCCTGTGATGAGGGTACATTGCCTAAGGGCTGGCACAAAGAAGGCTAGGACAAGACCTTCAGTTGCAGAGCCTTCTGAAGGAGCAGATAGTACCCACTTCACAATGTCACCTTTTCCCAGGAAAGTCCCTAAATTGCAGATACGATCTGGGGGATATCAGTTAAGAGGTAAAACAAACCAATTCCTCAGTCTTACCTCTTGACCATTGCTTGGAAGTGTGTGCTGGGCTAGGTGGACCTCTTTTGGTTTGAGCTTGCATGGCTCTTCTGCTAGGAAGCTCTTAGTGGAGTGTCAGGACTCGGGTCATGGTTCCATGATCAAAATTGTAAGGCAAGGTGAGACAATCCTTCCAGAGCTCCACCTTGTCCCTGTAGGATCCCACATTGTTCATTCTCACCCTCCACAAGTAAACAGAGAGTAGCTATGCACTTCTTTCTGGGTTAGCTTTCTGCATATCAGGTGTCCTGAGTCAGGAGAGGGGCTAGAAAATAACCAGAAGGGGCAACTTAAAGACAGAGATGTCAGTGACTTAGTGCCAACAGTGTCTGATAAGCATGGGAAGGGCCAGTGCTGTGCTGCTACTTTGCACAGTAGCCCACAGCCTTTCTGCTGAGGTGTACATTAGCCTTTCTGATAGACTTACTAGAATGATGTTGTAAGTAGTTTGTATCAAGTCTGAAGCACTACCAGTCTCCCCGCAAGACAGCATTATGTTAGCCTTTTTAAAAACCCTGTTCCAGCCAGATGTCTTGAACATCTGCTGCCACCTATACAATTCTTGGTGTGTCTTACTGGTGGGCGTTTTGGCACGGTGAGTTAACGTGTGCTGTCACACATGCTTCACAAGAGGAAGCTACCACAACTTCTAACCCTGAAGTTCAGCTGCATACTGTCTCTCAGGGAAGCTGTTACTGCACTTTACACTAGATTTTGGATGACACGGGAGCACCCTAACATGACATGGCTCATGCTGGTATAGTTATTGATGCCAGTTTCTTAACTGTAATCTTCAGCAATTGATATATCTTCCTTCTCCTCTCTCATTCATTTATACACCATCAAAAATAAAAGCTGCTTTCAGCCATTTTCAACTTGCTAATTAAGTTTCAGCTGGCAGAAAACCTGTTTTTTCGGGCAGAGGTGGCTTTGCTGTAGTTGCTGCAGTTGGAATGGTCATACCCTGCATAAGGAGCTCTTGATTTGCATCTGAACAGGCTGAGAGCACAGAGTTCAGTCTTGCTGATGAGATAAGCCCCTCTGCTGGTGTTAAACTGTTCCTGTTGGTTGTTTGTAGTGAACTGCTGACAGCTCTAAGTGTGTAACTTCACCAGGAGAGCTGTATTCTGTTGCAGTCAGAACAGTTTTTCTCAAAACCAGTTGATATAAAGATGGAAAGACTTCCACACATATTTGTCTTCTGTCAGCAAGCAAGATCATATTATATGCTGTTGCTATTTAATAAGCAGTGAATCCTCAACTTATTCAAAGGTGTTTTCCTATCTTAACTAGCACTGTTCTGTCTCCAAAGCTTTACACACCTGTTTCTAGGAAAGATGATGTATTTCCAGTACCTGCCTGATTTAAGAACATGCTCATCATTTTCATGTGGGCCTGCAGACTGTTTCTTGAGCCTGGTTAGGTATCACTAACTCTGCATTCTGCTGGGGGTGACAGATGAGATTGGATCCAGTCAAAGACCCATCTTAATGTTTGTCCTGCTGTGATGTTTCTGTATCCTGGCATGTGGTACAGCCATCCTGAATCAAACCAGGAGCCCAGCCCAAGTCCCATATCTAATAGTGGCAGAGAACAGAAGTCTTGGAGAACAAAAGATCAGGGTGTGTGTATAGTAGTATATCCCCACTGCACCTTCTCTACCTCCAGGCACCGGTGGCTGCAGACTTTCCTGAAGCAGAAGCAGCATTCTTATATTTAGCAAACTTCAGCTGACTTACTTTCCTTAAATCCATCCAGTTTATTCTTTTAACTCATTTATTTTTATCATCCACAGTTTCCTGTGCCAAGCCGTTCTCATTCATAGCTTCAGTGCTACTAACCTCCTTTATTGTTTTGACCTAGCTATCATACTTTATTTTAAAAACACCAAAGAAATTGGACTGCTTTTAGAGAAGCGTTTGGGAAGGCAGGATTTGGAGGTAATCTAAAGTGACAGAGGTATCTTGGTTTAAGATAGTTCCAACCTGCACCTTGTATAGTGCCTGCTTCTTTACACATTTGAACTGGACAGCTACTCTTGTTAATCTGTGAATGTGAGGAGAAAAATGTTATTTTAGATCTAATTTTAAGCTGTGCTTTAAACAAATACCCAAAATTAAGTAGTTTTAGTATCTTAGGTAAACAGTACTCATTGTTGTATTGATTCAGTCTGCCTATAGTTAGACCACCAGCCTGGCGTTGTCTGGCTGAGTTCCTCACTTCCTTAATTTCCTAAATTGATGCTACTTTTCTGAAAAGAAGATAAGAATTATCTCAATTTTTACACATTTTCTTCCTTTTTTTCATGCCTTTTAATATCAGTGTTAGTTAATGGTGTGCATTAATTTATAACTACTTTTCCCTGCTTAGTCGTGTCTTTTCATTGTTTTCCTGGAGCACTACATTACTTGTCTTAAAACATGTAGACCATGGACATAAGACCCCAGTTGAAGGGAGTATGACACGACGTATGACAACATTTAGCTAAGTATTCTTTGACAGAAGATGGGTTGTTTTTATGCCAGCATTTACAGAGGGAGCTGAGCTGACTTTCCTTTGGCTAATCTTAAAAACCCAAAATACAGGAGAGCCCAGCACAGAGATTTTCATTATTGCCTTGGGCCTGAATCTAGCACATCCAATCTACTTGTGTTAATCTGCTGCTGTATTTATGCTAATAAGATGCAGGGTTTTTCAGATCTGTCATGGGTTATCTCTGTGCTGTAGCCCATTTTCTGCTCTTTGCATGTGCCTGGTGGATACTTCCAGTCTGCACATGGGATCTGGGAGTGGGAGTACGGTGTTGTCTTTGTGTCTCTATGTGGTTTTCTGATGAACTTCAAAGTGAGGGTGAAGTTGTGACAAGTTAAAAAGATTATGAAAGTTTCTCCAGAGGACCCTCCTCTACTTTGTCTTGAAGAATTGGGAATAAACCTTGTGGGTGTTATCAGGTGTGTTTGGCTCTTGGTGTCAGGCAAAGCATCCTGTGTTTTTGAGGGTGATGGCTGGTAGCCTTGAAATCAAAGCAAGCTCTTGCTGATTGTTTCTGCTGTGTATTTTACCCAAGGTACATTATAGTCAGGGCAACCCAAATGATGTCTCCTCTTACTATCTGGAAATATAGTTCTGGTGAAAGTTGACACTGGCTGTTTTATCTAGGTTTGGTGAAGAAACACTACCCCATTCCTGTCCCTTCTGGATTTCTGCATACATTTTTTAACTCATACTAGGCTCTTTGTGTTTTTATTGCTCACCTTTTCTAGCATTGCCCCTGAATGACATGCATGATCCTGGGGTACTTTGACCTCTGTTGAGCAACCTTTGCTTTCTCTGTGGATTTTGAATGTGTTCTTTGTAGTAATTCCACTGTTGGTATGTTATTTCATCCTCTGGAAGCTACTGCAACATTAACTATGTAATTTCTTTGTGTTGGAGGAACATGGGCACTGGGAGCAGAATGAAGAGGTCTCAAATGCTTGCAAGGGAAAGGTGATGCTTGGCCTCTGCACAAGCCAGGTTATGTTTCAGTGGGAAAACTTGCCTTACACCAGATAAATTTTGCTATCTCTTGAGCCTTTCCTGAGGGAGCATCAGACCGTTATTTGAAGTTGCATGTTGTTCTTGGGCAATTGAGAACTCCCCTGAACCAATGTGTGCGTTTGTGCTGCTGCTGGGTTCACTACCTGGTATCTGAGAGCCATACTGGAGGGACTGATGAAGTCAAGAGCCCAAGCCACCTTTGTGTGTTCATTACAGCAACATATGTTGGTTACCCTAGAATAAAATCTCATGCTGTAAAGGTACAGCACGTGGGGTAATGTCATGCCCTGGCTCCCCAAGGTACAATCTCAGTGTTCAAGGGAAAGGGCAGTTATATTTGACACCATAACAGTGAGGAAGCTTTTTGGAATAAATGGTTTCAATATTAGGGATGGTGGAGGACAAAGAGATTGATGAGAGGAGAGAGCAGACAAGCAAAGATGAGGACACAGTGAGGACACTGCATTCAATGCAAGCAGGAGCAAAACTGCGAAGCTCTCTGAATTGCTACTGCCCTCTGCCTCGCTCTGCTCAGCTGCCCTCTGGCACTGCTTAGCTCCTCAAGCTCCTCACTGTGTTCTCTCGTGGCTGGGAGGAGGAAAGGTGCCAGGGCAGCCTGATGTCTTGTATGGAGCCAGTAGGTTGTTTCACTTGTCCCAGTCAAATCTTGATGATAGCTGGAGTAAGATGCATACCAAGCTTCCTTCCCTCTCCTACACATCAGTGCAGGGTGCCTGTGCATATGGCCTGTGTGGGCTGAATGTGCAGTGCAAATGATACCTTTCAGTGTCAGCAAGCATCTCTGCTCCCCTCATTTGAATGCAGGGTCATGTATATATAACCAGGCTACCCTCTGAACTTGAGGTGTCATGTAAGTTGACCTCACTGTGCATCATATCTTGCATGCATGATGTTTTGATGAGAATACCAAGCTTGAAAGATGTTTAGAGCACACTGGCTTTAGTGACCAGCTTCGCAAAAAAAATAGAGATTGGACTATGACCAAACTCCTCATTCTGGTCATTCCATTTCCAGGAGAAGTAGGTTAGAAGTAGGTTGGGATGAATGCATGCCTTGTCTGGTTCCTCCCCTCCTCTGCAGAGAGGAACTCTGAGGGGGAGGACATGGGACTGCTGCAGCTTGTTAACTTTATGGGGGAAAGATCTGACCTCAATGCTAGCTCATCATGGGGAAAGAAAAATACCTATACCAAATTTAGTGGCCCTCTGGAAGGAGCTCAGATTTGCTTTGCTGTCTAGAACTGTGCTGGTGTTGTATGTTTGCATCGCTTCTGCCAAATAAACTCAGGTTAAGTAATGAACTCTGGAGCAGAAGCCTGCCTGGAGGAGCTGCAGCAGCACTTCTTGAATTTTACTGTTAATAACAGATTGCTTTTTGTAGCCTTTCCCTTCCAGGGATCTTGTTCCTATCTCTGTCCTGCCTTCCTTCTCCTACACCTTTCATTTTTCCTTGTATTTTCCATTCTCTAACCCTTCCTTTAATATACTCCTACTTGGTGTTTCCCTGTTGGCCATCACCTTGCTTCCATCTTTTTAATTTACTCCTTTCTGCATCTTGCCTGTAGCTCTGTGCCTTTGTGCTGTGCAGTACTGATAACACTGTGACAGGCAGAAGAACACGTGCTCTGGAGCTGTGACTGTGGTGGTGAAAAGCTGAGACCTCATATATTTTAGCAATCAATGAATTTGAAATGTCCACAACTGACACAAAGCTACAGGTTGGGCAGAGAAGAGATTCAGAGCAGCCCTGCAGAGAAGGACTTGGGGGTGTTGGTCAGTCAGAAAATGAACATGAGCCAGCAGTGTGCACTCACAGCCCAGAAAGCCAACCATATCCTGGGCTGCATCAAAAGGAGCGTGACCAGCAGGCCGAAGGAGGTGATCCTGCCCCTCTACTCTGCTCTCATGAGATCTCACCTGGAGCATTGTGTGCAGTTCTGGTGTCCTCAACACAAAAAGGACATGGAACTGTTGGAACAAGTGCAGAGGTTTGTGGCTGCCTCGCCTGGACCCCCAAGCCCCTGAATGCAAATGTTCCCAATCTGCTGAAACCCTTCTGGTGGGGAGCAGAAGAGGAGACAGCTTCTTTCCATGGTGAATTGGGTACCCGTGGCTTGGGAGTGCTTGCTGTCGTGTCCCAGAGGGTGCAAACCTGAGTCTGGCTTTCCTGCCTGCTGCCTGTTCAGGGGAAGGCTGGTCTGTGAGTTGCATTAGATTCACTTTATTGAAAAGAAGGGTTTGGCTTTTTCCTTTTTTTTTTTTTTCTTTTAAAATGCTGTCTGTTAATTTCCAGTTAATTGTTTTCTGTAGTGTTGTGTGTTAGCTGAGGAAGGCTGGAACGGACTCCCGAGTCCTCTAAGAATACTGGCTTAGAATTAGTCACCTGGTTTCTGTGCTACAGTTCCAAAATTGCAAATTAGGATTTATCCTCGCTGTCAAGTGACCTCTGTTCATTGAGTGACATTTGGTTTTGTCATGTGAAAAAGGAATCAGTGTGCAGTCTGAATGAGATACAGGAGATAAACAGCACAGAGAGTGACATAAATCAGGTCTTGAACTAGCTGAAAAGAAATGTTAGATGTTGCAGAGATGCAGTTTGAAAAGTCTTCTGAATCAGTAAGGAAATAAAATCCCACTCACCATTGACTTAGTGTTTCCGACCTGATTAGAGTGTGCTCTGAGTGTGATCAGCAGTCAGCTCTGCTGATCAGAGTGTGAAAACACTGGGGATCTGAAGGACCTCCTGAAGTCATAGAATCGTGGAATAGTTGGAGTTGAAAGGGACCTTCAGAGATCATCTAATCCAAATCCCCTTGAAGATGTTTATTATACTTAGATACAGCTTAAGAAGAATGACAAGGAAATCATTTCACAATGGTAGTACCTGATATGGGATATAGTGATCCAGGCTGGCTGCTCTGTGATCCTCTTAAGTTCAGGCGTATTGGGTGCCCAGTCTGGACCACTTGTCCTGGATGGGAGACATTGCTTTCTCTGGAGTGACAAATTCCTGGTGCTGAGATTTTGCTTGTAGGGAAAGATGGGTTGGAAGGATATGTCAGGGTTTGTGTGTCTGACTGGCATTCTACCTTCACAATATGCATTTGAATGTGAGATTAAAAGTGTCTTGAAAAGGCATGGAGAGCTGTCAATGGCAACTCTGTGGGGTGTGGAGAGCTTTGTGCTTAGGGCTTGATCTGGTGAATATCCAAAGGAAACTGCCATCATGAACCTCCCTGGAATAAATAATTGATGTGAACAGCACCTTATACTTTAAGGTTAGCACTTTCCATCTCTCTGTGGTGTTGAGTAGCTGTCCTGTGACAGTCTCTGTAACTGTACAACATGATAATGTGTCATATTTTGAATTTCTACCTCATTAGGCTTGCTGCGTGCAAAAGTGTGATTTTTTTTTTTAGTGGTCCGTGCCCTTCCCTGGATGCGGTGGGCTCTGTGCTTGTGCTCAGGACCAGATTTGGCTGGCCTCTGGAGTAGCAGCACATCTATGTGTTTACTCCCCTGTTATGGGAATAGGAGCATGTGCTGCAGGAGGATGTGCTGATGCAGATATTTCAACTTCAGTTCTGCAGTTCTCATGCTCTATCAGCCTTGTCCCTAATTATATGCTGAAAACCATAATGTGAAAAGGCTGTCTAATCCAGCCATTTTGTCCTAGTCTGTGCCTTATAGACTGAAGTTAAGGCACTGGTTCATGGGAAATACCCAGAAAGTGGGAGGCAGTCTCTGCAGTTGGGTTCTGACCCTGTCTTACATGTGACCCTGTTTTATATGGCTGTGAGGAAGATGCTTATACTTAATGTCTCTGGTTCTTTCTCTGAACTTTCAGTAAGTGCAATATTGGAGGCATCTTTAACACTTCAAATATACACTTGACTTAAGGGAAGAAGCCTGCATGCTAACTGAATTTTCTGGTAGTGTCTCAACAGTAATTTCATTAGAGGCTCTGTTCTCTCAGTCTTCAGAGCACAGCGCAGCCCTAAACTGCCTCCTTCAGCCACAGGGACTCATGCAGAGGCAACGGCTCTGGCAGTTCCTGAAACTTCAAACTCTGTTGATGTCTTTAGAAAGGCCCTTAGGTCAGTGGTCACCTACTCAACCCACCAGCCAAATGAAAGTTATTGCGTTGAAAAAGATTTTTGTTGTTGAAACATCAACAAGCAGGCCAAGAGGGTTTCTTGGAAATGTTTCATACCTGTTCTGTTAGTACCCTATCTTCTTAGCCTTCCCAGGACTCTGCAATTCCAGCCAAAAAAAAAGGAAAAAAAAGGGAACTTGGGCAATGCAGAATGCTGGTATATGCAGCTGTCCCTCTGGAGATCTTTTGGATCATGTTAGAGAGGTAGGATATTATTTTAATCAGCTTTATTTCTCTGTGAATAGTCAGACATTTTATTTTCTGCCAGTTTGGTTAAATAACAACTATTCTGAGGTTTCCTGCATGACTCTTCTGCTCCAGGTTGTCCAAGAAGCTCTGATATATTGAAAATACAATGAGTATTTATAATTGGAGAATTTAAGAAAATCCAGTACATTAAATGACCATGAAAATGAGTCTATACTCTGATAACTAGTGGCTTATTAGAGAGGGAATAGAGAGCAGGCGATTGCCTACAGGAAATATGTGCTTGGATGGCATCACAAAAGATGCTAAACCTTTCCTGTCCAGGAAAGGGGTGGTCACAGGGGTGTAATAAATGTTGGCATAAATAGTTCAGTGAATTAACGAAGGGATTTTGGTAAGGGCTAGAGGAACAGCCTGAGGGTGTTCTTGGTAGCTATTTTAGCTCACCACTTTTTGCTGGTTCAGTGATCATGTAACCATTCACTCTTCTTCCCTATCTCACAAACAAGTTCTTACATTGTAAAATATTTTTACATCCCTACATAGATGCCTTCCTACTGGCTCTTCAGGTTTTTGTATCTGCCTTATCCACCTACTACCATGCTGTAATATAGAGTTATTTTGGATAGCTTGCTACTCTAGATGGTACATTTTCACCTCTTTCTTCAGCAACTGCAGCAAATTTTTCTGGATGCTTCCCTGTTTCTCTGCTTTTTATCTTCATCTTTCAAGGAATCTTTAAACGTGTAGGCCAAAAAAATCACACAAGAATAAATACCCATGACCTGTTCCTGACAACTTTTGTAATTGTCTTGTTTGGACAGCTTCCCTTCTCAATAACAGCCTGTTCTGCTTATTTTTGAGAGGTCAGAAGCAAAAAATCCCTGTTCTTCAGGACAGTCACCTGATAGGATGGGGTTGTTCACTCTTCATCAGCCCACCTGGGCCACTGAACTGTGACATGCTCAGCAGGCAGGAATCAGTGGTGTTCATTTACTGGTGATAAAGATTGCTTTTCTTTACTGAGCATCTCATACTGCTTCTGACTGTTGCATCTTTCAGGAGGATGAAGCCCATTCTGATCTGAAGGGCTAATGCATTTGAGCTGTGAGTAGTAAATTCTGGGGATTAATGGATGGGTTTAATCCCACTACTCAGACCAATCACCTCTAATCTTATTATAGTTCTCAGCTGATTAAAATCAGTGGTGATTCCAGTGGGGATATAGGATTCTCTAACCCATATGCAGGTCTTGTAACCTGCCCTTAGATCCTGTGAGATCCTGAGCGATTCACTCTGTTGCTCTGTATCTTGCACAGTTGAATTTTTCAAGAACTTAGTGTGTATTGCTAATAATAGTATGTAATTGACTGAAGCAGTGCTTGAATGTAAGCTTCCTACTTTCCTACAGTAAAATCCTTGTTAACTTGATTATGTTTCCATGGTCTGTCTTGTATGTTTAAAGTCTTTAAAAAAGGAAAGAGGAAGCAAGTGCATTTATCATGGGGGAGAAGCTCACTGGCCTGCCTGAAATCAATACATCTACAAGATTAATAAGTTAAAATAGCAAAAGAAGCACTGCCCATGCTTGCTCTTCTCTTACTAATGACCCTGAGATATAATTGATCTGATTTGTGCCACATATGCCAGGAAAGAGTCCCAGTGGTAAATACTGCAGTGGAGGGCGACAGCTTGTTAGTGCTGATTGTGACAATGTTCATTCATTAGCCAAGTACAAATATTCATTCCGCAAGCTATAAGCTTGCAAGCACCTGCGTAGACGTAAGGCGTAACTATTTTCTGGTGCTTCTCCCACAGGCTTGCAAGTGCTGTTCAGTAAAGGTCTGTGCTGACATAAATTGGTATTGGTACATTGGACAGACAGAAAAACATGGGCTCGAATTGGAGGATACTTGCCCAGGATGATGATGTGAAGTGGGAAAGGAGCTAGGGTCCACTGACTCCTGCCCTTCATTCCAGTTGCTGGACCATCTCTTCATTTTTCGTGATTGCACATATGAACCCAGCTTTGAGTCACTTTAATCCTGTAGAGCTCATTTCTTTGGGAATTTTAACTATGACTGATATCCACCCCCCACTTCATTTCCAAAAAAGCTCATGGAATTACACATTCCAGTCTTTGTAGCCAGACCTGTGTTTCCTACAAGCTGCCTGGCTTCTTATGCTGCCCAGCCTTCCAGGAGAGGGGAAGGACTCTTCCCTGAGTCATAGCTTCTCTGGGGTTGTGGAAAAGTTCAGTTCTCTGGTTTGCAGTGACCATCCTTCTTGATGCAAGGAAAAATAAATTATTTTTTCAACAAAAATACCCTGGAAATCTCCTAGGGCAGTGCCATGTCTCAGCATTGGGAACTGCCCCATTGCCATCATAGTTGTGGAATGCTCTGCCATCTTTTGGCCCCACCAAGAGTCTTCATTTCACTCTTAAGAGGACAGGCTAAGAGAACAGGTATTAAACACACTTTCAAGATGGGCCAAGCTAAAACCAAACCTTTTCTGTCCTTCCTTACCCAAAGGGATGCAGCCTTCTCTCGGGGGTCAGACAAGTAAACATCTGCCCCATTCCCTGAAACCTCTGCTAAAGAGAGACTGAGGGTGTTGGTTTCCATGCTCTCACTCTTAAGTTGAATATTTTCATAGTGTTGTAAATCACTACCACCTTCCTCACATCACCTTTGCCCATTAATGTCTGTCCTCTGTTGGAAGTGGGCTGTGGATATCTGTATGTGAGGCTGTGAGTAGCCGGGCGTAATATCCCCTCTGCAGCAGAACTGAGTGAGACATGTTTGGGGGTTTGTTCTATTTCGTTGTTTTGTTGGGTTTTTTTTAACCTCCTCTTAATCCAGATGGGTGCTGAATAATATCAGTGGCTGTGTGTGCCCAGCAGTTGTATCGACGTGTATGTGTGTGTTGCACACACACGGTACGTGATCTTGTACATACACTAAATACATGAAGGATTAAAGGTTTCTTTATTAAGTTAAAAATTAATTCATAGAATCATAGAATCACAGAATAGTTAGGGTTTGAAAGGACCTTAAGATCATCCAGTTCCAGCCCCCCTGCTGTGGACAGGGACACCTCACACTAAACCATGTCACCCAGGGCTCTGTCCAGTCTGGCCTTCAACACTGCCAGGGATGGAGCATTCACAACTTCCCTGGGCAACCCATTGCAGTGCCTCACCACCCTTACAGTAAAGAATTTCTTCCTTATATCCAATTTAAACTTCCCCTCTGTAAGATTTAACCCATTACCCCTTGTCCTATCACTACGCAGTCCCTAATGAAGAGTTCCTCCACAGCATCCCTGTAGGCCCCTTCAGATGCTGGAAGGCTGCTGTGAGGTCTCCACACAGCCTTGTCTTCTCCAGGCTGAACAGCCCCAACTTTCTCAGCCTGTCTTCATATGGGAGGTGCTCCAGTCTCCTGATCACCCTCGTGGCCTCCTCTGGACTTGTTCCAACAGTTCCATGTCCTTTTTATGTTGAGGACACCAGAACTGCACACAATACTCCAAGTGAGGTCTCCTGAGAGCAGAGTAGAGGGGCAGGATCACCTCCTTCGACCTGCTGGTCACGCTCCTTTTGATGCAGCCCAGGGTATGACTGGTTTTCTGACTCTCTTCTCTGGTCAACCTGCAGCTGTGCCTGAGATTGCTCAGACCCAGGTGTAGGATCTTGCACTTGTCATGGTTAAACTTCATGAGGTTGGCATCAGCCGACCTCACAAGTGTGTCAAGATCCCTCTGGATGGCATTCCTTCCCTCCAACGTATCAATCGAACCACACAGCTTGGTGTCATCAGCAAACTTGCTGAGGGTGCACTCAATCCCACTGTCCGTGTCACCAGCAGAGACGTTGAACAAGACCGGTCCCAACACCAATCCCTGAGGGACACCACTCGTTACTGGTCTCCGTTTGGGCTTTGAGCCATTGACCAGAACTCTTTGTGTGCAGCTATCCAGCCAGTTCTTTATCCACCAAATCAGTGGAAGAGATACTGTCTTCTATCTTGTATAGCCTAAATCACTCAGGCCTTGAGGGTTTTCTTCTGGCTGATAAAGAAGAATCAGACTTCCAGTGAGATAACTAACTCGTGCATTGCCCTGTGCAATGATAGCAATGTGGAGAAGCTTCTGGTGAAATATGTTTTAGGGCACTGCAATCAAAATCATGATAGGCAGGTGTAAAAACTGACTTCTCATACCCCTGACACGTGTTCGAAAGTGGATTTCTCAATTCCAAGGAGATACCTGCTGCAAGCCTTAGAGGAGGATTCTGGACAACTCTGCTATTCCCTTGTACCTATAATAAAAGATTATATTAATAAAAGGATTTGGTACTAGAACTGAACTTTTTGCCAACTGCTAATTGCTGGGCACTTTGGATCAATGAGCTGTGCCGCACCGGTGTTTCACCATTGTTTTTCCCAGAGGCTGATGTAAAATTAACCAGGGGAGTAAGAATGAGGGCAGCATGCTTGGGAGTGAAGGGGGAATTATGCAAAAACCTGGCAGGTTTTCTAGAGAAGAGGGATCAAACTAAGGAGCTTTACCAACATGCAGCAGTGTCAGGGTTACTGACCTCTGCCAAGATATATGCCAAGTGTGTGGCTGGCTGCCTGCCTGCGGTATTGTTCTGATAGATTTTTCTAAGCATTTTTTCATTAAAGAATTTTTGTATTGTGTTCTTCAGAGCAGGCTGCGTAAATATCTAGTATTAAAAGAACCAAACAAATCTCAAATCTTTCCTGTTGTACTGAAGTAGGATTTTTGATTGTGATCCAGCATATTCAAATAGTGGTAGTTGTCTCAATGAGACTACACTCATGAAATAGTCTAAATATCCTGCTGAAGTTTTAAAGTCATTGAATTTGGAGAGGTCACCGGCTGGGTGCTCAGAAATGGAGTTTAAGTAGTACAGCAACTTTTAATGGCTGTAACATCATATGTGGGTACATAAATAAATACAGAGAGGCTATTTCAGTTCTGGATTTTAATGACCAAATCAAGTTGGGAATTGAAAAAGCAGGGTAAAAAATGTAAAATAAGTCCATCCATGAATAAAAGAGCAGGAGGGAGATGATGGCATCTGCTAGTTCCAAGATCTGATTATCATATACTTCAGACAAGTTCTCTTCCTTCCCTGCAGACAAAACCTCCTCTTTGATGGAACAATTTTCAAATGCAAATCATGTCCAGGTGAACTTAAGTATTCAAAAGCTATTTATCCGACATAGATAAAACATGAGTTATTAAAACAACCTTAACTTCTGTCATCTTTTGCATGTAAATTCAAGTCTACTTTCTTTCTAGTTTGATATAAATTGTATATACGTCTTTAAAAAAAAAACCTGATGCTGTTTCATAACACAAGAAGAAACCTGGAGGAGTAAGTGTTGTTATCTTGTTTCTCAAAGATACGGTTTGTGTTATCACTGAATTGGTATACTCAGATAGCAGTGTTGGGACAGGAACTGGCCCAGGAGTCAGGTCAGGGACAGGGTGAGCCTGGCTGTCCCTACTACTACACGTGAGACCACAGCCAGAGGGTCTGACAGTAGTTTCAAAGATCAAGGAGGGAGCGTTTATGCTACCCAAGCTGGATGCAAATACTATGCATCTATGGTGGAGAACCCAGTTTATTACTGAAAAAGTTATATCTGTGTCTCTTTAGCTTGAAGAAAATAGAGTTTCAATTCTTGGTGGTTTTGCAGGAATTTTATTTCCCTGTCTGAAGTCTAACCTGGTTATAATCTATAGGCTGATGCTCTCTGAACTGCTGAAGCCAAAAACTCCTGCTTTATAGTCTCTGAATGCAGCTCTGAAATCCCAGCTCTCAGGTGGTAGAAAGCATTAGTCTCAAATTGTAGCAGTTCACAGGGTGTCTGCTAAAATCCTGATCTTCTTGAACTCTGGAGCAGAAGAACAAGATGCTTTGAATAGCGTGTCCTGATTTTAAAGTCTGATGTTTTTTTGTCATGACCTGAAGCACTTCAAATGATCCTGAAGAGCACTAGTACTTTTCTAAGTGTTTGTCCTACATCTCTGAGTAGACCTCTCTAGACAACCTCTTGGCTGGTGGAAGAGCTCCTGGGAGAGGGTACATATGGAAACTGCTGTTTCAAATTGTGTTGTGCCTGCTTGCTGTGTGTTTTGGGTTTCAGCGAACTAGAGGAATGTTGGACAGTGATTGTAGAGCCTGTGATCATTACATGTGGGACTTGGAGGAATATTTTTGTTCTGTTGATGCACATTTACATCTTGCAGGGAGAGGGTTCTAGCTTATCTGCCTGTAGACATCCAGGTTTGACACTGGGTATATGATACTTAGAAGACCTCAAACCAAAAAGCCATGCTAATACCCTCAGGGATCCCTTTTATCTGTTCAATATAAAAGGGAAATATTGCTTGCAAATTTGGGGTGTTTGGGGTTAGAATAATGTGTCGTAAGTGAAGCCCATGCTATCATGATTATTTCATAGGAGTTGATGTATAAATCAAACCGTGTTTCTCCTCACTGGGCATTAAACAAATAATGCTGCTCAGAAGAAGGCTGGTGAGGACTGTAGCTTTGCTCTCATAGGTGTTTCTGACTTGCCTGCAAGAAACCTGTGAGCTCTTTTTATCTGCTGCTCTCCATTGAAAATCATTTTGTCCGCAAAAATAAATGAATTGCCCAGATCCAAAAGCACAAGTGCTCTTTTTTCCACTTCTTTCCTGGTGAGACCCAAAGGAACATGTTTTCAGGCTCAAGTCCTTTTCTTATTCCTTTTCTGCTGTCAGACCCATAATGTTCTGCTGTGTAATGGAGTAGGAATGTGTAGGGGTCAGTCACTTTGTCCCAGCTGAGGACCAGGGGACTTCCAGCTCTGGGAACATAGCCTCCTTAGCCTCTGTAGCATAGTCTTTTTAATCATCCCATTAAACTCTGCGAGAACAAGTAAATGATGGGATTTTGACACGTAAGACTGATTTAACAGAACTGACAAACAAATACCCATTCCTGTGGTCAGTTATGTATATTTAACTGGGCAAAGGATATTCTGTTAGCAGGAAAAAAAAAGGGTTTTGGAATTGTAATATTGTTTCAAAGTTCTTTTGCAATGTCAGGATTTCCTCCTCGTTCTGACATAAATGAAATTGTTTTACTGAGCCCATGCTGGGATATTTTGTACTGAAATGGCTACATCACAAACATTGTCTAGGTTTGTGGGGAGTGCTGATGTTGTTTCTAACACATACCTGTACAGTGAATCAATATAGCTTTTGTGCCGGAATGGTCCTATGCTTGTATTTTATTTTCAGTGAAACAAAGGCTGGCAAATGAAAGACCTGGGAACACCTTCCATGACTGAAGACGGCACATAAAGCTGATAAGGAGTGCTTACTACTGAAAGCCTGCCCTGTAGCACTGGGTTAATTTCTCACTGATATCCCTGTTAAGGTGTTTTGTAAATGCTGCAGAACTAATAATTCTGATATGATTCAGTGGTGAAAATGGTTTTTCCATTTCACAGAAAAACCTGCATTCCTAAACCCCAGCCATTTGGTTTAGATCTTCTGTTTGTCTGGATTAAATAGGAAGGGAAGTGGAAAGCAACTGCTTGTATAAGTTCCCAAAAAATATTAAATATTCACCAGAGGTATGAGAGTGACAGATTCCGTCAGTGGAATAAAGACACTAGCAGATAAAATCAGATTAAAGTTAATTTAAAACAGGATCCTGTAATTAGGAAATTCCTGCAAAGTTGCATGAACTTGCCATTGTAACATCTTCAGGCTACAAGCGTGGTTTGACAGCCCTGCTGGGACAGAACTTGAATGTTGTTAAACTTCACTAAAACATTTCTGACAGCTCAACAAATTACATCTGTAAAAGGCAGCATGTCAAGATAAATGTTCTGGACCATCCATGCCTGTTCTTGTTCTGCTTGGCACTGTTTTGTTGACAACCTGCATATGGGCCCTGTTTGAAACTTCTTCCCCTCAAGGGATGGAAGGAGGTGGAAGGCAGTGCTTTTGTATCACAATGTGCTCTTTTGGATACAAGGACACAAACTATTCAGTGAGAAAAGCCACCTGTCAGTTGGGAAAGACTGTCAGACTGTTGTCCACTTTCTTCCTCTAGATGGAGGTGGAAGGATATTGAAGGAAAAGAGGAAAGTCAGGAGATGCAAACATCCTTCAGCAAGTCTTATTTTCATAAACCTACTGCAGCTGGAATTAGAATGTACTCACCCATAAACCCTTTTAGCAGACATAGTGCCACTAATTTATTCCTCCAATATTATTATGATTCTATGATTCTATGATTAAGAGTTCTTGCAAAGAAATAAAAAGCCCAGAGTTAGTAATGATAAATTCTTCACTGAAAAGAAATGAAACCTCAGTGATGTAAAATTATCCTTCAGAGCTGATGTGGACCCCCCACTGTTAAAATGAAGGTCTTAATGTAGCTTTAGTGGAGCAGAAAGCATTCTGAAAGAGTGATTTTGAGTAAGAAGATCAATGCCAAATGCATTATTGAACTTTTTGAGCTGCTTGAATCTTCCAAGGCATTATGGAAGGGAAAAGTGTAACACAAGGTTACTTAAAAATACTTCAGAAAGTGCTGCCTTCCTGATGTATATTCATTGTGTTCCTCAGCCTCCCTTTAAATGCTTTGTACTTGACATTCTAAGGTATGCAAGGGCTTGCGTGGGTTTCTTTTAATGGGATGCAGGGAAGGTGTGCTGAAAGTTACAATATGATTTATAATAGGTTCAAGAAAGTACATTTTGAATGTCCATACAAGGATACATCCTGTAATGGTGCCGTCAGCTTTTGGCACAGGCGATCAAGGCTTGAGCCTGATGCGTGCAGTCAACATGCAGATAACTGCAGTGAGAATGGGCTGGAGAAAAAGCAATTTCAACCCTACCAAGCTTCCTTTGTCTAAGGCTCTTTTGGGAAATAAAGATGCTGGTTTCACTCTGCTTCCCCTACTGTTGAGATAATCGACTGTGACCCAAGTCTCATGCTTGGACTCCATATTTTCTACCAGCATCTGTTGTTGAGACACCTCTCTCAATAACAAGAGTGACACGAGAAGCCTGCCCCAGTAATCTCTATTTCTGTCTGCTTGGTTGTGCCAGTATCACTGTCTGTAGGGCTGCACCATGAATTGAATCAGGGAAGGGAATTCAATTAAAAATATCTCCCCTGTAATGGTTATTTTTGAGTGTGATTGTTTGTAGTAAGCAGCAGCAGGATAAAAGGGATTCCTTATATGACTGTGTAACTAGGTAAAGAATCAGAGGCAAAGACGGAATGATCGATTTTCTCAGTGAAGAGGCGTTATTAGTGGAGTTTCCTGTTTGCCTGAGCTGAGAGTATTGCTCTAATCAACAGCAATAAAAACTGAGATCTGACAGAGGTACAGAAGGACTTTGTGATAGTGAGTGATAAAACTGACAGGTTAAGTTAACTGAGGAAAGATCTAGAGTAACCTGGAGATGGGCCCTGAGCTAGCTTTCTCCATGCAGGAATGTGGTGTGGGGATAATAGCACACTCCAGTGTGTGCCATTCCCATTTCATCCAGCCACAGCAAAGCAGTCAGAAAACACATAAATATGGGATATAAGCACTGTGATGCATCAGAGCTGAGAGAGCTGAACTCTGAAGTTACTAGAAAGGTAGGTACAGTCTCTTGTGAGAGGGAATTAAGGTTGCAACACAGTACGTACTTAGAGAAATCTTGGAAGCAGCCCAGCTTCAAAGGAGAGTTTAGGCTTAAACCTCGGGTGGTGCTGCTGTTCAGCAGATCCCAGTAACAACTGCAGCTGGGAGGAGAGGGACACATGCTTAGATTGCAGTCTGTGTATAGACACTAAGAAGCACTAGAGTTTATACAAGAAACAAGCTTTCTGCAGTTTTGCTCTCAGTTGTTAATTACGTGGAGGTCATCTACTCAGTGCTATGAGAATGTGCTTTCCATTAAAGAAACACTATTTTTTGGACATAAACTGAAATAATCTAGATGTAGGATTTGACAGCTCCCAAGAAGTAACTTTCAGGGTCTGGTGAGGAATCTAGAGTGCTACCCTGCTCCATCACTTTGGGGATGTGTTATTCATCTGACTCTCAGCTGTAGCTGGTGATCCTTCCTCCTCCATTGCATTACCAGTGTGACTGTGGGGATGGAGCGATGATCTCATCTGAAGGAATTTAAAAGCTTGCCTTGTTCAGTCCAGCTAAACAAAGGGTGAGAATTGATATATTTGTTTTCTGTAATGATTAAGAAGGTTAAACCTTAGAAAAGAGAAGAGTCACGTAAGGTGAAGGATAATGCTGGCAAGAACAAACTGGTATGAAGTGGCTTTGGATGTATTTCTGCTGGAAGTGGTGTGTATGTGTGGGGTTCCTTCAGCATTACAGCAGGCAGGCCTGAAGTGGCATGCCAGTCAGCCAGAGGAACAAGATCATAAGATGGTGCTTATGAAGGGCATTCTAAAACAGTTTGTGCAAATGACATACAATAACCTTTCCAGTCCTGCTGCTGTGTGGGAAGGTAAGATAGAAGTTGTAAGTAATCAATCTTTAGAGCAATATTATTACCTTAGAAAATGGGGAGTAGGAAATTTATTCTTTTCACTTAAGGGGTGAGCTGTATATACAATTAAACCTCCCAGGCAAACACAGCCTCATTAGGGCTATGCTTGGCTGCTTACTTATTTGTGGCATTTGTGATTAAATGCTTAGGAAGACAAGGCTCATTTCATATTCCCTGATGGGCATTTGGCTCAGGCATTATGATTTTGATTGAAAAGCAGCTGTTGACCAACACTGAATATATCTCTATTGGAAAAGGGAAGAGCTGATCACAGTAGATAAGGGTAGACTGAAGGAAGAGGGTAATGTCCTATCGCTTCTAATAAGGAGGAGCTGGGAAACAATCTCACTTCTCCTTTATTACCTGCTTATAAGTTATGGGATGCTATGATGAAGTGCTCATCACATAAATCTGTGCAGCTGAGAGGCAATGAAATTAAGAAGCAGCTGGTGAAGCGCACCATAGATTGAATTTGCTGCTAATAATTATGAGCCTGTTTGAGCCACTTGCTTTTCCCCTTCACGCGTGCCTTGGGAAGTGCTGAGCCAATGAATTATTCTTCTTACCAAGAGCAAAGGGTAACTTCTACTACTGTATTTTCTATTCAGTGTGTTTTTATTGGATGTAAAACAGTCACAGAGAAAGTAATAGAAATACCACACATGACTGAGTAAAAAGAATCTGCAGATTTTATTGTGTTCAGCAATTACTGACATTGCAGCCTTGATTGTAAATCTTTGGACACATGCTGGCTTCTTGTGAGGTTTCTCAGTTGCCTCTCTTAGGAATTGCTAGACAAGGTCATACCAGAGGTCTGTCCAACCCAGAGTCCCATCTTCAACAGTGTTAGGGACCAAATGCCTCTGGGAAAATTGGAGCAAGGATCTGTATGTATGAGGACCCATCTTTCCACTAGATCCCATTCTGGTTGGTAGAGAAGGTTGGATGTACAAAGCCTTGTGCTGTCTCACTGACGCTGCTATCCTTACTTGGAAAGCCTTCTGGATGAGAAAGCAGGAAGTTTGCTGGTCACTTAGCTCCTCTTTGGTGGCTCAGCATGAATCCAAGTTGTTCTCAGTTTGTTTTTTTCCTGAAGGGGTATTTTGGATAGTGGTACAGTGCCATCTGTAGGGAGTAGTTAAAGGAGCACAGAAAGGCATAAACTGAAGTGACTTTGTAGGTATATGGATGGTTAAGAGAATGTGCCGTTGCTTCCCACTCACCCATTGTATTAACTTGGATTTTAGTAGGGATAAACCACAGCTGTATCATCAAGTAGCTCTCATTAGGCTCAGTGCTGCTCATTGGCCCCATGATACTCTGTACATGAAAGTCCAACAGCCAACCAGAACTAAACCAGAAAGTGCTCAGGAACTTAAAAGGTGATGAATGAGGCTGAAAGTTCTAAGTGCTTGTAGTTTCACTAGCATTAGTTGTGTAGATGATTTAAGTGAAATGCTGGTGTAGCAAAGAAACTTCTGTGCCTGAGTTTTGGTGTGAACTTAACAAAAACATTTAAGTCCTCTGGGAAACCCCATATATGTTTGCTAGGCACAGACTGGCAAACAGGTTATGTACTTGGTGTCCTAAAGGGGCCATGCAGCACTGACTGTGGCATCATTCCTATAGTGGAGCCTGAACCAGCCTGCATGTTTCTTTGATTCATCTTTGCAAGTTCATGCAGAGTGGGCATCCAAAGGCTGTTTGTAAGTATTTGAGGTACATAATAACTCAGGGAAGCAAGTTTCCACTTGATGCTGCTGGGACAAATATAGAAAATGCTAAATAAAGAAGAATGTAAGCTGAGATCATCTGCAGCACAGGAAACAAAAATTGCTTTGCAACCATGGGTGACATATAGAGTTTCTCTTTCAAGAATATCAGCCATCTAAAGAACTTCTCTTCCTCTTTCCCCTCAAATATATAGGTATGTAGAAGGGTTAAGACACTACTTCCCAGACCAACATGTCTGATGTTTTCACTTGCGCAGATGCCACCTTTCTGTCTTTTCCACCTTTATAGTCTTTGCCTGTGAGGTTCTGAAAACACATGGCAAATATTACCCATATCCCACAGATTTGTTGCTAGCAAGAAGTATACAGCTTTTCAGGCAAAGCCTCCAGACTCTTGGCTGGGGCACATGAATTGCTGATGTAGAGACATGCTAGCTTGAAGCCTAATGCTATTTAAAGAGTTCTGTTGGTCCCAGTGTGCTAAGTGTGCATTAAATGCCCTCATTACTTTGAGAGGTAGGGCTCTTAACAAGGCCTGGGAAATTACCGTTGTGTTTGTAGTCTTTGTCTTCCAGGGAATTTGTCATCTTAATTTGTGTACAGTGAGTAACTGTAAAGAAGACTGCGAAGTAGCCTCTGTGACCTACAGTTAGAACCAAGGCATCAGGTTGTGTGGCTACTGATTAAATGCATTACTCTGAGTAGTGAAATGGTCTTTCTCATGCTGAGAATGGTATCTTAAGTATCTGGACAGGTGCTGCCTGGACTCTAGGTTTCCTGGCTTCCTAATGTTTGATGTGTTGAAGAAGGCAGTCCTTCCCCTTTGCTTGACTCCTGCCCTCTGGCCCTTTGACCTGCACTGAGCTGGCATGCTTTGTCTTCATTAAATGATGTGTTCTTGTGCCTGACATGCAGGAGGATTGGAGGTGGCTTCAGACAAGTTCCTTTCAGAGCTATTAAGGACTTTCCTGTGGGCCTTGTGAGGTAATGGAGCATTTGGTTTTGCAGACCTCTGCAGGACCAGCTGAAGGTGACAGCTTTAAGACCCCTTCCTCTTCCCTTTCAGCTCTTTTAAGGTCTCTGATAGCTGATACTTCCAAGGGGACAGCTTTGCACATTGTGTAGCAGTGTTGGTCCTTGAGCAAAGTCGTGTTCTGAAGAACTGAGTTTATGTGGATGCTGGAAAACTCTTGTGGAAGGAGAAGCAGACACACTTAGGGGAAATCCTCTGCTCCCTAAGTTAGGTGACTAAACATTACGTGGGTGCTCGTTGGGTGGGAATAGAGAGTTTTCTGTTGACAGAAGTCTGCTTATGCTTTGATTCAGTTTCTTCAGGAGAAAGAGGAAGACTTTCAGTTTGCAGGAAAATAAAAAGGTTTTTTTCTAGCTGTTCTTTTGACACTTGACATTACCCAAAAATATGTCTCTGGCAAGGGTGCCTGTAATACTTTTAACTCAAAACTGTGCCTTAGTGAGGTCTTGGTATTGAGTACTGAGTGGTAAGCAAACCTTGCTGTGGTGTTTTGTTTTCCATCTTAGTTAAAAAGGGGTTAGAAATACTAGCTTAAAACATCAGTGATTTTGTGTTTTAATGATACATCTGACAAAGTTGAGTCCAAACCCACAATTAGATATTTGAGCATACAGACTCTGTTTTTGAAAGCCAGCTTTTAAGTTAACCCGGGATCTGCATGGGAAAGGGCTTTTTCTTCTCCATTACCGAGTCAGACCTAGCAATTTGCCTGTTGGTGGGAAGTTTTATAAATTAGTGCTTTTTGAAAGACCAGGTCAGGAGGAAAGGGGTCAGCCTAAGTTTATGATGGAAACTCAGTGACATCTTGGCTCTGGAGTGATTGCCATTCCTGCATAGTAAGACTATGAGAATATAGACTCTCTGGTGGGTCAAGGAGTGTGCTCTCCTGCGCCTTGTGGCATAGCATCCTTCACCTGAGTATTGGCACAGGGCAGGCTAGAAAGCAAAAACGCATGTGTGGATGCCATGTGTGGGATGGAGTCCTTTGTCTGGAAGGTCACTGACTTCTTCTCAGAGCTTGTGTGACTGCTAGGAGCCAAACAGCCCCGAGGTCTGAAGCCTCGCTGCCTAAGGAGATGGGGAAAACAGGTAGCACACCTTGACGCAAGCGGTGCAAGACTAAATGGCTGTGAATGGAACAACTTACGGGCAACATTTTCCATTTGCGGCTCCATGTTGAGGTAATTAGCCCAAATGAGCTCAAACTGCTGGAAAACTGCAAGAGCAATGGAAAATAAAAAGGTCACTGTGCATTGCAGGGGTTAAACAGCTGGGCTTAAAAACCTGCAGCACTCTCTGAATTAAAGGGAAAACTGCAGTTGTTCGAGAGGTCTAGTACCTCTCAAAAGGACTTCCAAGATGTTTGCAACTTTTGCTTGTCTCTATTAATTTCTTCAATCAGGGTTGTTTATACTTCTCTTTAAGTTTGCCTTTAGCTTTGTGGTTGATGCAAACTCATCAGGGAAGAGTTCATTCTACCCCATAATTATGCATGTTAGGGCCTGGTTTCAATATCCACGCCAGAAGTAACAAAGAGCACAGTGCCCCCTCTTCAGCACCCCCTTCCCACCAGCCTTGTGGCAAATAAGTTCATTTAATATATAAAAAAAAAAGCCCCAAAGACAAAGCAGTTTGTGTCCTCATGACAAGTTGAGATTTCCCATCCCATTTCCTGCCTGGTGCTTGCTTCTTTAAAATACAAACATTGTGAGGTTTGGCCTTGAAAAATTGGTTTGGCTCAGTTAGATCTGTGATTTAGCACTGAACAGGGGAGCTGGCGTAGGTGGGTATGTCCTGAGGGTGTTTTTATTTGCCATGAACTCTGTGGAGTTTTCCCATGGAGGAGGCTAAGCTCACAGGTATCAATTGATGCTGTTACTTTCTGAGGCTAAGAAGAGGATTAGAGTAAAGAGGCTTTCAGTAACTGAGCATAATTGCGCTAGAGCCGTTCATAGTAGAAATAGAAAACTGCTGATGAGAAGTTATGAGGGGATTGGAAGGGATATTGGATTTGAGAAGCAAACTTACATGCACACCTACTCTTGCTTAAAATCTCAGTTATTCTCTAATTCTCCTAAAGGGAATGTGTGAGCATTTGTGTTGGGTGATCTGTTGTGCTGTTGTTTTCACATAGGCTGGAGGCACTCTTTTGTTGTCTCAATGTGCCTGGGGATAGATTATTTCTGGAGGAGATAGCTGAAATTGCTCCTGTTTTTGTTCATTTGGTCTTCCTCTCCTTGTGTTTGATTTCAGTCTCTTCTTCCTTTCCCTTAATCCCATGTGACTGTTTTTATCACTTTAGATGTGTTCTTTACTAGGAGCAGCTCTCCAGTTTTTCCCCTGGCTGTTGACAGCAGTAAAAGTGAAGAATTGACCTGCAAGCCCTCTCCTGTCTTCTTTCTTTGTCTCCTCTCACCCCTTTTCTGTGGGTACTATTGCTGGGAGGTAGAGTTTGCACCTCCTCTGTGCCTTTTTTCCCCATGTAATAGGCTTGTGACCGGCAGTTCTGATAATTTCCAGTGAGAGATTATAAGGTGAGGAAATTCATATGCAACTCAAATTCCCCAAAACAGGGAGGAAAAAAAGTCAGGAGCTGTATGTACAATACTGTTAGAGACAAGTGAGCCAGGGTATTTCCCGTCAGCTCTTGAATGTTCTTAGATGCCCGAATGCAGATGCTCCTTGAAAATTTAGCCGAAAACCCAAGCCCAAACCAATGGTAGTGGATTGAATTGGAGGGTTCTGTCTCGATTGCTTGGGTTTTCCCTCCAAAGGTCTTGCTGTAAATCACTGTTTCTAACAGCTGCAGGTACCCATAAGCTAGAGAGGTCCTAAACATGATCTAATTGTTAGACAACAAGGACCGGCATCTTACTGCATACCACAGAGCAAATGGTAACTTGTCTAGTACCTATCTCGTGCTCCCAGAGACTACAATAATACAGGATATTATTGGTAATGGTTAACAGTAAGCTTACCATATGGCTTTCTTTGGAGGAATATTAATACAAAAATAGCATCCAATTCCGGTGTGTTTAAAGAGAAGTCATCAGTTTGAAATATGGTTGTAAGTATTTGTATGCGTACTTCTACCCTTGGGTCCTCCTCATTTTTATGATTTAACTACCAAATTCCATTTTTTGTTAATTCCTCCCCTCCCCATGAGGTATTTTTCCATACCTATTCTAGTGGTGAGTCAAACAGTGATCTTTTTCCCCAGATGATGCAGAATTTAAAATTTATTTTGTTTTGTTTTTTTCAACACTTGAGAAATGTCATTTGTTGGAGTGGGAAAAAATATATTGCCATCTACTAACGAATGAGATGATGAATTGAGTGAGCAAAGATTCTTTTAGGGAAATAGTTGAATCTTATGACTTAGGTCTGATAACACAGCTCATCTCTTCACACTTGAGAAGCTGCAGCAGGTCCAGTGACTACTGTTACCACACATTTGCATTGGTAAGCACCTGTTTCATCATTCCATGTAAACAGAGCTACCATGGCTGACCAACACATCTTGTGAGACAAATGTCTCCTGCCTTTGAGTTGATGCCTGTGCTGGTACAATTTGGGCTGATGAATGAATCCTCTCCCTGGGCACATGCCACACCAGGCTGCTATCTCTGTGCTGCTGTGAATGACATCTCCGTTCAAGAACAGCGGTGTGGCTACAGTGCAGTGTGTGATATCCCTGCATTCAAAACCTTTTCCAGATAGAAAGCTGCAAAGGCAAATGCTGGAAACTTGAAAAACAAAAGGCATCTTTCTGCATAGTTTGAGATAAATGCTGATGAAACTGTCCTGCCCAGGTGGGGGTTTCTGTAATTTTTTGTTTTGTCTGGTTTTAGTACATGTGCCAGACTTTGGCTACTTTAATGTGGATAAGAGAGGATCTATTCCTCTTCCTCAGTAATCTCAATTAGTTGGTTGATTTACTACCCTACTAACATTAGACAGGATTTGTATTTCATAGAGCAAAAGCTGAACAGAGGGACTGATAAGCTTGGAGGGTCCCAGCGCTGACCAGCTCACAATAATAAAGTTGTAATGCCTACTTTCTCTTTGCCTTAACACCCTAGCACAGGCTTTTGCTTTGTATATGAGCAGTGTCTAGGAGTGTGTTGAAGCAGGATCCAAAGCAGAAGTCTCAGACTTGTATTTCATTTTAGGCTATTGAGTTCTCTTTTGTGTTGTCCTCATCAGGGTCAGCAGGCCTAGCTCTTAGGCTTAGGATGATGTTTGCCAAAGCCACCAAACAGAATTCCTGCTTCCTGCAGATCCGGCTGTCTGAAGAGATAGTCCCTTATCATAGAATCGTGGAATGGTTTGGACTGGAAAGGACCGTTAAAGGTCATGTAGTCCATGTATCTAAAGATCATGGTGAGCACTGAATCTCAGTAGCCAGTTTCTTGCCTGCTGAGCAATGATCTCATATGTGGAATCAGGACAGTTCACGGGAGAGCCCCACGTGCTGTGGCTTGGGCAGCTTTCAGCCTGGTACTCCATGTGCTGGAGCCTTCTCCCATCAGGAGCCACAGGTCACATTCCTCCCCAGCTCTTACTCTAAAGCAGGGAGCTTTGGTTGCCAAATAAGTCTTTTCAGGCAGGAAGGAATGTTTTGTGGAGGGGATTTACCTGTTAGTGGATTAGGCTATCCCAGAGTCAGCAGCCCTGCCAGCTCCACAAGAACCTGCCCACTGCTGCCTATTCTGAAAGCTGTTCTCTTTTCCAGCTCTTGGATGAGGCTCTGCCTGACCTTGCTGATAGTTGGCAACTTGCTTGTTTCCCCCAGGTCTTGAGCAGGTAAGCCCAGGAAGGATGTTGGGCAGAGCTGCTGCTTCCAGGGGTATCATTACATCTTTTGGATGAGAGATATGATCATAGCTTCAACAAGACTTTACAGCACATTGTTGATTCTTAAGTTGTCCCAGGACCCCTGAATGACCAACCAATAATTAGCTGTAACCTCTTGTGGTTTCAGAATTGGGATCCAAGTGCTGAGGTTTGCCTCTCTGTCTCAAACCCCTGACCACAGTTCATATGTTTAAGCAGGCATGGAAGACTGTGGTCTTCTGGAATTTATTAGCTTCCCCTGCTGCCATTCTCCCCAGCTCATTCCCCATCTATCAGAGACATTGCTGTGTTAGTGCGACTGGCTTGTCCTGTTCATCACTGCAGTGCTACCTGAGGCCAATAGCCTTAGATACCTGTGCTGCCTTCATGTTGATGCTGAAGCATCTCAGTACAGAAGTGGACTTCATTGACTTAGAAACAACTTCCAAGCCCAGACTGTCTTGGTGTTTTCTCCCTTCACCATGGCTCACCTTCCCCTTCTGTTAATGTTTTTGTTTTCTTGGGACCATGCAGTGGTGTGGTTGACCTCCCATGGGTCAGGGTAGAGCTACAGCCGTTCCTGCAGCTCCTTGCTCAGCTGTCCGGCTGCCACACCATGCTTGTTTTCCCATGGCAGCAGGACCACCTGCTGATGTCCAGCTCGGCAGAAACCCCGGGGGCTTTAGCTCTCCTTGCAAAGTGCTAACTCGATTATTGGGCTTGGGATTAAAGTGAAGGCTCTGGGAGCAGAGCACAGAGCACGCCGTTAGTCCACTGAGACGTCTGCTTAGCAGCAGGGGTGTGTTTCCTTTGGGTTTCATATTTAGGTTAGAAATGCTTTCTTTTGGGGGCCAAATTGTCATTCTCAGACACTGTAGTCAGTCATCTATCAGCCCCATGAAGACTGCATGTCTAAAGGAAGTGACAGAAATAGATACGTTTGTTTCCAAAGCAAAACCCTTTGGTCCAGAGAAAAGATACCTGCCTCTTGGGAAAGAGGAGAAGGCTCCCGTCCCTCCTATTTGTCTGAGCTCAAGGTCTCTTGTCCTTTGTCTTTGACTTGTTTCCCATCGCTTATCGTTTACTAGATAAACATTCCAGCATGTGTGCAATGCTAGACCACAAAAAAAAGATGAAGAAGAGATGGATGCACTGCCGCTTCTCTATTTATAGGAAGAGACGGACCAAAAATGATATGGGAAAATTCAAATCTTTAAATACTGTGGGAGAGATGGATGGAAAAAGGGCTGCTTTCATTGTTCACAGGGTACAGGAGACTTTCTCACGAACAGCTTGGTATAACCCCCTGGACACTTGCTCATATGATGGGGATTTCTGTGTACAAACTCCCTTCTTGTTTCTGGAGTATCTTACTTGCTTCAGCAAATAATTGCTACAGCAGTTGTGCCTTCTTGTTGTAGCGTGCTCTTGCCTTCCTTCTTAGTACATTCTGAGCTTATATCCTTTGGTGTAACTCACAAACTGATATTAGCACTTCTGATACTTGTATTCATAATATTCTTTCTATCCGTAGGTTTGCACATTTGCATTCCAGTCACTACTTCATAATCCCTTAAACATTTTAAAATATTCCCTATCTCCTTTCAGAAGAGTAGGCTGCCCTAAGATGCCTTTTTTTTTCCCCTGTCAAATCAGTGAAATCTCTTTCTCAAGCTACCCTCTTGCTGTCTGTGTTTTTCAATGCCACTTTTATCCTATTTCCAGAAACATCTTCTCTGAGACCTCCTTCACTAATCATATTCCACTAGCTCCAGTGTTTGAAAAACACATCTTCCCCCATCTTTGACAAAGAAATTGCTGTAATATTTGCTTGCAGATCAGTGGTTGCTCTTGATTAAAGATTTTGACTTAGTGCTCTCTGCTCTTACTTCAGAGGTTGGCTCAGGTCCGTCACAAGGGGAGAAGGAGCTGTTCTATTTTGATTTTCGAAAGGGCTTTCGTAGCAAGGTGCAAAAGTGGGAAGCATGAGGGTAGAGTGTGTTGCTGCCTCGAATGCAGTGATGAATTTAAGGCATGCAACTGAGGGTGGGAGCTGAGGTCTTAGGCAAGATGCAGAGTGGGCAAGAGCTTCCTATTTGTTCCTGTACCCTTCTAAATATCTTGTCCCTGCACATGTAGAGCGGTGTTGACCTCAGCTGCTCTTTCTGCCATGAACTCTCACACTGCTCCTGTTGCCCATAAAATGTTTCCTAGCATTATCTGCAAAGTGTTCTCCTCAGATCACCTCTGTTGTGACACCTGCAGGAAATGGCCATTTCGCAATGGCCAGACTGCCAGGCCAACTTGCTGGTATTTGTATTTAGTGAAACAGTATGTCTGATGGAACACATCAGTGCTTGAGACAGTTAGACTGTCCCTGCCTTCATCTTCCTGGTCCTTCCACCTCCTCCTCCCTTGCCCCCAGTGACCCTGGGATACTCTGGCCTCTCTCATCCCCACAATACTGTGGCTCCCACTATGGATTACCATACAGGAACAGGCAAATTACTAGGTAGTCTAATGAGCTGGGGCAGAAATGGTGGTTTGAGAACCAATTCAAGTGATACCACAGTGGAAATAACATGAATCTCGTTTGCAGTTCCCAGAGTTCTTCCCTTTCTTTCTCTTCTCCCTTCCCTATGTTTTATTTCTGTTGATAAGTCTCTAAATGCTGCCTTTAAAAAAACCACAGTTGCCAACCACTAATTTCAGCTTTCCTTAGAAATATACCCGTGTGGGATCCAGTGCTCAGAGTCCCTCCCAGGCTTGCATCTGCTCTTGCTTTCTGCCCAGAGGAGCCCTGGGTACTCTGTTTGGTGATGCACCCTCTGTCCTCTCCCTGGCCTGCGGCTCCTCTGCTTTTGAGTTCTGTCATTTGACCACTTTACGTGGTGGTGAGTCTTCATGTAAGCTCTTGGTAATGCCACTAGGAAGGATACTTCTTTTTGCAGGGACTAGCAATTTGATTTCAGGCTTTCAAGTCTCGGTTATTGTATAGGGTACAGAAGATTGCTTAGTATTTGGATGAAAAACTTCCAGAAAATAATGTGGTCTAGCGATTTATTTTATTTTTAGCTTGCTTCCAAGGACTACTTCTGACATCTCCAGAAAAGGTATCTTAAAAACAGTAAGCCTTTTGTCTGTAGAGAGCTCAGCTGTACAGAGTTCTGCATTCCCGCTGAGCATTTTTAGCAGCTCACGAATTGAAAAAGGTTGAAACTATTGTTGCAGTCAATTTGGCAAATAATTTCCTTTGAGTTGTTATGCTGCATAAATATTTCACTGTCCTGCCAAGAACTGTTGTTCTGCCAGACATGTCATCATTTCAATGAATAATAGATCTGAGCTCCTGATCACTTGTGGTCATAAAAGAACTTGGTGTTCCTGTGAAGCTGGGTAGATTTGGAGTTCTTGGTCCTAGGATCCAGAGCTAGCCTTGTTATGTTGTCACACTGCAGTTATCACACCATGATCTAGTCTTGTTCTTGTCAGAGGGTGATACCTTTCCTTTGTACCAGGTGGCTGAACCCACTATATCGATGCTGATTTTCAGCCAAGAAGGTGATGATGTTGTGAAGTGGGTCAGAGATCTGAGAGAGCTGTAAAGTTTTTGCAAGAAAACTTTGAAATGTTACTTATAAAATTTCAGTTGAGTTTATTCATCATTCTGGGCTGCATCAAAAGGAGTGTGACCAGCTGGGTGAAGGAGGTGATCCTGCTCCTCTACTCTGCTCTCGTCAGACCTCACTTGGAGTACTGTGTGCAGTTCTGGTGCCCTCAACATAAAAAGGACATGGAACTGTTAGAACAAGTCCAGAGGAGGCCACAAGGATGATCAGGGGACTGGAGCACCTCCTGTATGAAGACAGGCTGAGAAAGTTGGGGCTGTTCAGCCTGGAGAAGAGAAGGCTGCGTGGAGACTTCATAGCAGTATCTGAAGGGGGCCTACAGGGATGATGGTGTGGGACTCTTCATTAGGGACTGTGTAGTGACAGGACAAGGGGTAACGGGTTGAAACTTAAACAGGGGAAGTTTAGATTGGATATAAGGAAGAAATTCTTTATTGTTAGGGTGGTGAGGTGCTGGAATGGGTTGCCCAGGGAGGTTGTGAATGCTCCATCCCTGGGGGTGTTCAAGGCCAGGTTGGATGAAGCCTTGGGTGATATGATTTAGTGTAAGCTGTCCCTGCCCATGGCAGGGGTTTGGAACTAGATCATTTTAAGGTCCTTTCCAACCTTAACTGTTCTATGATTCTATTTGCTTTTCTGGGTATTTGATGCAGCAGGAATCACAGGGCAGAAGAGAAAACATTGCTTAGCCTCAGCAGCTTTTCAGTAAGAAGAGAATCCAGTTGCCATGGGAGTCAACAGGTGAGATGCCGCCAGCCTTTAAAGATTCAAAAGAGGCAAATTCTGGTCCTGTCAGTAATTAATCTTCATTTCTGGAAAGCTAACTGCCAATCCTGCTATCTCCAGCTGTCGGTGAGGCTCTCTACTAAGCTCTATGGACAGTGCCTGCTTCAGCCTTTCCCCATTCAGACCCCCCTCTTAGCTGCTTTGATTCCACCACATGCAAAGTTGTAACCCTGAGATGCGAGGCTGGGTTACATCACTTGAATAATTTTATTATACTTTAGAAAAAACCTTTAGCTCTTTATTGACCAGGTCATCCAGTGTTCCTGGATGTGAAACTGCCACAAAAGAACCTGGCCTTTATTGTTGGAGACTCCCATTTTCATAAAAAATAGGATTCTGTACCCATCAAGGAAGGCATTCAAGCAGGGTTTTGGGCTGGATGTTGAAATATGCTCCTGTAACAGCTTTAAGTGCTGTACTTTAAGTGCTGTAAATGGGGACTTATGGTATAGAATAGTGCTTGAACAGATGTAATGAGGCTGGATTGAGAGTTGTTCACTTAAAAAACAAAAAGAAGGATAGAGGTATTCTTCATCCATTTTACCCCTTGGGGGCATTGAAAAAGTCTTTAAATTTACCCATTAAAAAAAAAACTACTTATTTTCTGCTTGCTTTGTTTTCCTCAGCTTAAACATTGAAATAGATTACTCAATTTTACATTTATCTGTCAGTTAGGTATAAGAAATGTGGTGTTGGGGACACCAAACCATGGAGGAGTAAGTAGAGAGTAAAACTTGAACCCCTCAGACTTGTGCAGATAAGTCTTATGAATAACTTTTATCACCTTCCTGTAACTATCAAAGTATATTTCTTTTATATGGAAGGGGCACTATAGTGTGGAGCACTCTCACAAGGGTAGCAGTTGTGGTAGGAGTTTGAAATGTTTCCTCTGAAAGAGCTTTAAATGCTCAGGACCTTAGTGAAGCCAGTGGTGGACTAGCTGTCTCTTAGTGAACATCTTGGACTCATCTCCTGGTCTGTTTATTTTGTTGTGTATTTCTTGTGTCTGAGAAGTTCTCAAGGGAATTTACCATTCAGCATTTCATACTGAGATTATCATAAATCCAAGAGCTTTTTGTTTTGCTTTGTCTGCTTTATGGCAAAGCTCGCTGGAACCTCAATTCATTTTTTTTTGTCGTGTGTGACTTCAGTTCCATGAACTAATATTAGTAATACAGTGAGGAGACATCTATATATAAACACAGAGCTTTGTATGTTTCCATATATACTCATGCTTCTATATATAAGCAAAATGCTTTCCTAGGAATATTTAAAAACATTTGTCACATTTTGTCGTGCATTTTATGGTGGGAAAGTGTAATCGGAAAAAATGCATTTAGATCTTGTGGGACACTAAGGTAAAATAGCTACTTGTGTGAACTGGACCTTTTTTTAGATGCAAGCACTACAGAAATAGCCAAGTGATAGCCCCACTGTGAACTCAAAACGCATTTCCTTTTCACCAGGGTTTGCTGGGCTGTTTGTCTAACCCTTGTAAGGACAGTGATGCAGCGTGTGCAGCCGGGCTCCCGGCTTCTGCAAGCACTGGAAAGATAGGGACCTTTACTTGTATCAGCCTGCTGTGTGCAAAGATCATATGTAGTCCATCTTCTTTAGGCCAAGTGTGTATTTGAGCTTTACTTGGAAATACGTGGTGTTTCAAGTAAATAAATTGTGTGCAGTATAAGTAGGGTTTTATATAACAATCACATTTATTCATGGCTTTCTAGCAAATCTGGTTTATTGGGGTTTTTTTCTTTACTTTGTTGTGAAGGAATGAAAACATCTTTAATGCAAGTGGAAATTAGAGTAATATTTTGAAGTTTGTTGTCTCCTGTCATTTCAGGGTCTGGCATAAGGTCTGCACTTCACTGCTGTGGGGGAAGTTGCTTGGATGTGGGTTATTTGGGGCTTTTTGTCTGGTTGGGGTTTTCTCTTGTTTTGGGTTTTACCAGTTTGTTTATTTTTTTTCTTACCTGCCCTAGTCCTCCATAGCTTTGAAAGTCATTGAGTTAGAAAAGTCAGAATACCATGTTCATACAAATGTAATGAAAATGGGGTGTGTAGGTGAGGAAATCTTTCCTGTTGCTCCCTCTGTGGCAGAGAGGAGAGCTCAGCCCTGAGCTGTTCTGTGGAGGCAGCATCACCTGGCCTGTAGCTGTGTTTGTGGAGGGACCCTTTCTGAACAGGCAGAAGATGTAAAAATGAGCCCAAGAGTGCTGAAGGCCCCAAGACAGGGTCTGGGAGAAAAGGTGCAGATGTGTTGCTATTGCAGTAGGAAATGAAGAGGGGAAAATAAGGGCATTGCACTAGGGAAAGATAGGAAATGTTAGACCCATCTGCTTAAAAAAACGCGAACCGAACCCAACAGACCTCCCATGTATATATCTATGTATGGATATATATAGATATCTGGATGTGAATCTTTAGCTTTTCCAAACTCTCTCATGCCCCAGTCCTTGTGTGTTCTCCTGTGAGCCACATACTGCAGCACACATCCGTTCTGCTATTGTTAATATGCTAGATAAATACTGTTGTTTATACTATAGATTTAAGGGCGAGTCCTCAGAGCTTAGTAGACTGGTTTTCTGGTTGAGGTTCATGTTGATGTTTTTTGTATGGGCATACCCAGAATGTTTGTCACAGAAAATAACAGTGAAGCGTGCATATATATGTTGCATGACCTGGTTGCCCATGTATTTTCTAGCAGAGGTTAGAGCTGGTTTACTTTAATGTTTATTAGGATGTAGAGGAATTCAGCCTAATCCCAGCTAGAAATAAACAAATGCAAGACAGAAGTCACGGCAATAGGACATCATTGCTTTGAGGCCATTTCCATGGTCAGAGGGTTTTAGGGATGCAAGGATGCTGGTATGGTGCACTGTGTGAGCACTCCTAGTGCTGGCACAGATTTGTGAGCAAAGCTGTATGGGTTGTTTTAGTTTTAATTCACCCCCTGCCCTCACAAGGAAAGCTGATTTGACCTTTGCCAGTGGGTTCAGCCATGGTAATTGAGGTTGTTTCCCTAGCTAGTGGAGTTGTGCTTTACTATCACTCTCATCAGAGTGTGTTTCAGGAGCTGGGTACATCGGGTCGATGGATTGTAACCGTACGTAGCAAATCATCCCTTGTAAGCTCTTACTGTCCTGAGAAACTTTAATGCAATGCTATTACATGGTGTTAGCAAAAAAGTACACGTGCCTAGGCTTAGATAAAATCATAAAGATGCTCTGACAAACACAGACTAATCTTAAAGAGGCAGTAGAGATCTGCCCCTTGCCAGAGGAGATAGGATGAAAAAATGTCCTGCTCCAATCAAAAGCCCAGCTCCTCATGAGAAGCTTTGCCACAAAGCTGGTTCTGGAGTTAAATTGTCACAGTAATAAAGAAATAGTCCCAGAAGTCAGTGATGTCAAAGCTAAGTACTTAGGTCATTTGGGAGCAAATATGCTCAGATTCACTTCAGATGGAGCTAAGATAATGATAGACTTCTGCAGAATACCAAAGAAAACAGAGGTGGCTCCATGCTATCTTCCCTGAGCTAAATGGACATATCATGAAAGGAATATCATCCTGGCAGAATTCCTGTTACATCACTAAAATACCACATCACTTTATGGTGAATATTTGAGAATAATAATATTATAGTGTAGACGTGTCATCCCTGTGATCCCCACCCAGCTGTTGAGCACCTTGATCTATGTGCTGTCTTTGAAATCACTTTGGCCTGAATTTTAGATTAAAACAATGAGCAGGCATTCCACTAATTCTTTTTATTGTTGACTTGCTTCCTCAGATGCCATGCTTAAAGTCTCTCTCTTTGCATGAGGAAAACTGTGATAAATAATGTAGAAAAATATTTTAGTAAAATCTGGGGACAGGTTCACCTGAAATAAATCAAGGAATTGCTTTAAAGAATGTAAAGTAGACTTATGAAAGGCAACTGCTGTTGGTTACTCATTACGGGCTGTGTTCTTCGTTCCGAACTGATTTTCTTCACAATCTGGGCATATCCTGTTGAGTGTTAATCTTATGGAGTAAAGGAGCAATTCATCACAGCAAAACCAGTGGTGGCAAGTTCACAGATTCAGTCTCCTGCTTTAGATGCCTCTTATAGAATCATAGAATAGTTAGGGTTTGAAAGCACCTTAAGATCATCCAGTTCCAACCCCCCTGCCATGGGCAGGGAGGCCTCACACTAAACCATATCACCCAAGGCTTCATCCAACCTGGCCTTGAACGCTGCCAGGGATGGAGCATTCACAACCTCCCTGGGCAACCTATTCCAGTACCTCATCACCCTAACAGTAAAGAATTTCTTCCTTATATCCAATCTAAACCTCTGCTGTTTAAGTTTCAACCCATTACCCCTTGTCCTATCACTACAGTCCCTAATGGATAGTCCCCTCACCAGCATCCTCTTCTCTTTGTTTTTATCTCCACTCTGTTGGTGCTCTTCACCTTATCTCCAGTGCTTGTGGCTGAAGGAGCACGGGTTTGCTGTCTTACCTGAGAGGTTTCCTTCCACCGTCAAGAGCTGTGGGCAAACTCAGCCTACCAGAGGGCTATGCAGCATGGCCTGAAGAAACAAGTGAAAACTTAAGTGTTCACAATGAAAATGAAAAAAACAAATGTTCACAAATGAAAACTCACAAAAGTTGCTTTATAAATTCACTAATTAAAAATATTCATGGTGTAATTCCACAGAGCTGGATCTTTGAAGTCTCCGTTTCTAAAATCTGACCCAGTAATACCATTTTTGAGAAAATTAATCTTGCCTTCTGTGGGTGGAAAGATGATGTTGGGTTACTCGTTCCCTTGAAAATCTTACATGTATGAGTAATTGAAAACTCAGATGAAAAAAAGCCAGTCATTCTACATTTGTTCTTCAATAATAGTAATAATTCAAATATACCCTCAGTACTGTTACTCTTTCAAACAAGGCAGTTTACTGTAATCTTTTGCTTTCCTGGAGATACTGAGTCAGCATTTGAACTAATTCTTTTGGTCTCTTTGTATTATAGGCCTTTAAAGTAACATCATCAAGATAAAATCTACTTAAATCCTTAATAAAATGAAAAATCATGTGCCCCCCCCCCCCCCCCCATTGTATTAGTAGTCTGCAAAAACACCCATGGTTTGCATTCAGATAATCTGCTGTGCCCAGTTCTGGAATCAGAGAAGCTCTTCTGTCTGTTTGCTGCTGTGTCAGACAGTTTCAGCATGTCTTTGGGTGGTTTCAGTGATCTTCTGCCCATTTACATGGCTGCTGATCTGTACATATTCTTGTTGAAGAGGCATGGGACCAGTATTCAGCTCTGCTCTGTGCCGTTAGCTAAAATTGCCCCAAAGCAAAGTGGAGATGCTGCTGGTGGCTTCAGAAGGTTGGAAATGGTCTCTCCAGTTTAGGTTCTCTGATCCATGTCTTTGAGTCTGTGGTGACACTTTGCTTGATGTAGGTGTGCCATACCTTTAAAGAGTCCCTTCCAGCCAGACAGTTCCTTCCCATTGAATTTGCTAACAGTCTAACAGTTCTGGGGCAGCTTTTGTGTATTGTTACATCTTGGTGGACCTGACCCAAACAAGAAAATCGTGGGAGAAGATTGTTTCTTGTGCCTTCAAATTGCTGCAGTATACTTCATTTTCTACTGAAGAGATTGGAAGTTGGTTTGTAATGGTGGCTGCTCCAGCACAGTGTGTGAATTGGTCCCCCCCATGTTACAGATATACACCATCAGAGCCTGAGTGCTCACACAGCCCCAGTTCTGTGCTTGTGGGAAGTCAAGGTCACTGGTACTGGTTGTGTTCACAAGCGTGTTTGTCCCGTGGCTTTGCTCCCTGTGGAAGCATATACACATTAGTGGTTCTGGGGTTGTATAAATCCTACTTGGTGAAGGATGCTGTCACCAATTGAGAAAGAAAGAACTTTTAGCTTTTTGTTAAGCTTCCCCCAGCCTCTGCTGCAATATAAATTAGAAAGCCTTGTGCTGAGCTTGAAAAATCTGACAGTGCCATCGACCAGCCAGGGTTTTGAGCTGCTGGAATTGCAAACTGCATGTGATATAAATGGCCTGAAGTAAAAACAGGTCATTAAAATAGAATGTTAATGATCTTAGTTGTTGGCAACACAAGAACTTTTTAGATTTATATCCTAAATAGTGAGCTAGAAGTAAACTAGAGGACCTGATGATGGTAGTAAAAAACTCCACAGGTAATATATGCAGCCCTAGTTCCTTTCGTGACCCACAGCCCCAAGGTGCTGCTCTTCCTTTCCAGCTCAAACGCTTTGCTCGCAGCACGGTTTAGGTCCTTATGTAAGCACACTGGCCTCAGCTAACCTCCTCCTAATGTCCAAACACATATCTGTTGTGCCTTCTAGTACTTTACCTTTGTCGGATTTAAAGTCTCATGGTGTAGATGCCAAAATCTAGAAACTCCCCAAATTAAACTCAGTTTGTTCTAGGAATAGAGGGAGGCAGGATTAGAGGGAGGATTAGATCAGTAATATTTCTGGCTGCGATGATACAGAAACAAGGGTTTTGTTTCTGTTGGTGTCATGTTTTGGTTACCTGAACATCAAAGTCATTTGAGTTCATCGCTGCTGACTACTGTCTTTGTTGCTCATAAACAGCTCTTGATGTGCCTGTTTTTATTTAGTGGATTAACTGTTGGTTAGTGGAAGCAGCCTGTTGGACAGGTAGATTGATGGAGGAGACTGATGAGGTCACAGTTTCTCTTCTGCATCCTTATGAAGGGCTCAAGAAATTGTCCCCCTTAGGACAGGGTAGAGGGAGGAACGTGGGGTGGGCGCAAATCATAGTAGCAGTGCAAAGCTACAGGAGATACTGAACAGGCCAGGACAGATGTTTGTTGTTGCTATGGAGTCCCCAGGCTGGACTGTACATCTCTCTAAGGAGATCAGCCCGGATTCAGCAGCAGGCCAGCACCCAGACCCCATTGGCACCAGAATCCAGGCCCTCTCCATCTGCTTACTGCTGCACTGAGGTTTGGGGAGGACCTGGAGCTTTGAATTTAGCAAACCCAAGGTTTGGCGCTCCCTCTGCTGGCTGCATTTTTGCTGGCTGGTTCCCTCCTATCCCTGAAGGAATGCTGAAGTCAGTGGAGACAATCTTGAACAAACAGGGAAGTAATAAAATTAGCACGGGTCCTTCTTAGGGTCCTTGGACACTAAGTAAAAATCCTCACTGACCGGGTTGTGGAGGTGCAGGTCAATAAGGAGATGCATTTCTTACACTTCTTTTCAAAAGGTCATTACTTGCCTTGGGAAGTGGAGACACAGGGGAAATCACATGAGTTTAAGTCATACTTCACTATCTTTTTGAATCTGGTGTGGAAGGCTTGAACCAGCACCAAGAATGACTTCAGTATTCCATTTGCTTGCCTCAAATTATATCTGAAATTTTTGCTCTGCAGTAGCCCAGATAGTGACAGGCCTCTCTGCAGACTCAATACTTCCTCCTGTTGTTGTTGCCCCCTCTTCTCTCAACGCTAGTTTGCTGCACTCCCTGAAGTGCTTCCTCTGTTTGTTTCTTAAACTACGAGCCTATTTCTCATCTCAAGGCACCAGCGTTCTGATACCACAACCTTGTACTCAGGTTAGAGCCTCAGATGGATGTCAAAAAACACTTTGCTTTTGGGGGTTTTCTCTCTCTATTGTTATGTTTTACATCTCTTCCTCTCCCACTTTGGATCCAGCAGATACTTCTCTAGTGTGTTAGCTTCCAGCTTTGGGAAGTAGCTTGTGTTTGTCCATTTACCAGGCTGAAATCAAATGCCCAGCACTGAGAGCAACCCAGCTAGTAGTATGCATCTTACATCCATGCGCACCATGGTTATTGTCAATCCCAGCCATATCCAGCCCAAATTCCCTACTGCATAAGGACTTCATAGCTAGAAATCACTGGCGCACTCTTCATGGCAAGGGAATCATTGCTGCTGTTCAAGGAGTTTCTAAAACTTTACCTCTCCACTCCTTAGTTTTGTTCTTGCTGCTTGCCCACATCTGGTAATAGTTCTCCCTAAATGTTCTCACTTCTCCTAATTCTTCCCAAGATTTCCACTTCAGTAGCAGAGGTCTGACTTGAAAGGACCTTTTTCTCAAGTTATTCCTGGCTTCCAGCTTATTTCTTTTGCTCGTGGACCTAAGGTGAGTTCAGTTCAGTTGCATGTAAAGCTGCATCAGGTAGCAGCTTTCTAGAGCCATGCTCTCACTCTTGGAAGCAGCAGCAAAGTAAATTAAGTTTGACAGCATGCCTCTCACCAAGGTCTGACCAGAATGGATTGGAGTGCCCACACCAAATGATAGGCTGCTGGAGATGGAAAATGTTAGCTCATTGCTTCTCTTCCATGCCATGGGGCAGCAGAGAATTATTGAATCCTTTCTAGGAGCTTCATCTAGTCACATTTTCAAAGGCACAAGTAACTGAGCTTCTGCTGTTTCCCTTGGGAAAGTATTCCTTACAAATACAATTCACTGTCAGGAAGTCATTCTGAAACTCTCCCTAATTTTGACTTTTTTTGGTGTCCTCCCACTAAAATGGGCTTTAACACAAAGAATCTATTTAAAGCACTGCTTCTTTATTTTCCTGTGAAGGCTGATGTGGTTTCTAGTTAATGTTTGTACAAGACTGTGAGCTCTCTGGTTTAAAGGCAAAGAATCACCATATTCACTGTGGTTGTGCTGATACTTTCACTTGTTTCCTTGAGGGTCTGTATGAGTTTCATGTGGCTGTATTAAATGGATGTTAGTTATTGGGTTCCCTTCCCAAAGAGGTATTAAAAATGGTGTGTTTTGCTGCTGAGAAGAGCAGGATTTAAAAAATCTAGTTTAAATCTAGATTATGTTTGTGCTGAAGGTTTGGGTTTCTTCTCATTCTGTGAATGGTCTTGTGTTGTGAACCCAAGGCAGTCTACAGCAGTTAGTGGTGGTGAGTAAGAAAGCAGCAGACTGATTTCCCTATTGAAAATAATCAAAGTGCAAAAGCAAACAACATAAATGCAAATTTCTGCTAATAGAAGAGAGATTTGATGTCCTTGAACTGTGCTGCAGAAAAGAAATCTAGGGAAACACTTGTTACTTCGGTATAATTGCTTGCAAGCCAGTGCTATTCTGGAGGGAATTGTTTTTCATGGTTAAATTATACAAGAGATTTAAAAATAGATTGTTCTGCCTAATACATTGTTGAATCTGTAAATCTCACTGACAGACCAAACAGTTTACCTTTGTAGAAATCAGTCAGAACCAAAACAATCACTTAAGAATAAACTGGGAGAGTTCTCAGAAGCACACATTGTTAGTTAGCAAATTCAAGGGCAGCTAAACACCTCCTGGGATTTTTCTCCACGTCATTGTAGGCATATTAAACAGGTTATAGCTTAGTGTTCCAGGGCACTCACCAGCAGCAAATGGACTGAGATTACTGATTTTAACAAAAATGGGCTAGCCTGATTCTAGTTTTACCACAAAATGACTTAACAGGCATCTTCTGTTTTAGAAAACAGTGCTTTGATTTAGCCTTGGTTTGGTTTTTTTTTGTTAATAAAAGGAAACTGAGGGCCTTTTGTGGTATCTGATTCTTGAATCAGGAAAATAACATTTACAAATCTTCCCAGATACTAAGCTTGTAAACTTCCTCCTGCACAAATAGAGGAATCTGTAGTTGCTTGCTCATGATATAAGCTTATATATGTTATGTATAGGTTGTTACTTACTGCTCAGAGTCCCTGAGTTATGCCTCTGCTGCTGGACCACTTACTTCCTGAGCTTTGGCTTTAAAGCTATGCCAGCAGTATTATAATTTCTGCAGTGCGGTCTGGCTAGTAGTATGATTTTGCCCACTTTTGGTCCTTGCTCTAAATGCACAAATGCCTAAGGGTCAAAGGGTGATACTTATTTTTTCCATATCTTTTTCAAGGAATGGTCAAAGTACCCGAAGAGACTCAGTATTTTGAGCATTTCTCCCAGTGCTGTTCTGCATGGTCAATCACATGGACTCGCAGGAGCTCATTTTAGATTCAATGACTCATGCGGATTTCACTAAGCATCTTCATGTTTCTTAATTAGCTTAATAATCAGGAATTGCGGTACCAAGCAAAATCCAAGCTGAGGGACAAGATACTGGGCAACGGGACGAGATTGGATTTGCTTTTAATGAAAAAACCTCCATGGTCCTTTAGTTGCCCATGAATGTCACTGGAAGATTAACATTTGTTACGCCGTCTGTCGCAAGCCATGTACATGTATAAGCTCTGTGGGCTCTTGCTGACAGTTGCCATAGATGGGAGAAGCTGAGGCAGAAAGCAAATGCTGCCTGCCTAAGGCCAGAGAGGAGCTGTGGGTCAGAGCACTGCCCACAGTTCTCTCTTGGTGCTGCTTATTACACATCACTTGGGTCATTTCTGCTTTTATCATCAGATCTGGCAGTGTTGCTGAACTGCCTGCTTGCTAAATATCATTGTATCAACACTTAAAGCGAGTGATTAAAGAAAGATAAATGTCATAGATGTAATGTACTTAGGGACCATAGCCAGAAAATCAGTGAGGTATAGAAATTATTTATATCATTTCCATCCACGCTTGTTCTCCCTGTTTTATTTGTGTTCTGCTCTCAGAGACCTAGGAATACCAACAGACAGTCCAGGTTTCCTTACCTGGATGTTTACTTTATTCAGCTTCATGTTGGGATATGTATTGTATGCCCTTAGTTGAAACCTCTCTCAGTTGAATATTTGTATTGACAAATACCAGTGGCCTGATAAAGTCTTTGAATAAAGCTGTAGCCAATTTCTGTTTAAAACACTCAGAGGAGTCATTATTTTTTTCACAGGCCACTTCTAAAGTTGAGCACATGCTGTGTTGTGCTCTTTTACGATGTATTAAGTCTTTGCACTCTTCTGGCTTTTCCTTTAGCCTTTTCTGCCTTGATTGCTTCCATACGTGGAGAGTATTTTACAGTTGTCTATGCAGCAGTCTGAGAGGGCAGCCAGTCTGGGAATGCATCTTCGTGACACCTCCGTCACCAGTGCTGATGTTTATTCCAGTGTCTCATGATTTCTGGCAAATTATTGCATCTGGATCAAAATTAACTTGCAAAGACCCAAGAGACATAATTTTTGGATCTGGTCTGTTTCATCAAGTGACTGCATGAGCGGTGGACCCATTGCAAAGGAAGGAGAAGACTTAGAGAGCAAAAGATGGCTGCTTTTTAAATGCAGCTCTATTAGAGTGGCTTAAATTCATCTGAACCCCAGCAAAGTGATGGGTTCAGGAAAGCAGGGAACAGGAAAGTCAAGAGGAAAGAAAGGTTAATGTCAGCCTGCATTTGAATAATTTATCTATTTTCAACAGATAAATTCTTTGAAACAGATATTTTTAAGAGCTGAACATCAATTCTACCCACCAAGAAGTCCAGTGACATTTAAAACTATGACAGGTTTCAATGGCCTTGATACTTCGGGTTATACATAAAAAAAAAACCCTAAAAAGGAGAAATTATGGCAGAGCCACTACATTGTTTCTAGCCTTCTTTTTCATTGTAGAAAGTGTAAAATGTCCGATACCCATCCATAACTAATTTCCTACCAGCTCACTTTGCCCAAGAGAGCAGTAGGTGGTACAGAGTTTGGTAATTTCTCTCATGTTACGTTTGTTGGTCAGATCGAGGTGCTGCAGCTGCTACAGCTGGGAGAGAGAGCATAATATATTTTAGTGATCCTAAAATCGTGGTGGAGACCAGCCTGGTGGAAAGGGCATGCAACTGGTTTTGTGCCTGAAAGTCATGCACAGTTTCCCATGGTTTTAAAGTCCCTCAGGTTCTTCTCCAGTCCCATTTCCATCCATCTTTCCCATTGCTTGTAGATCTGACCAGGATGCCCCTGGTAGAAAGACTGTCATTTTCAGAATGTAAAATTTAATAATTTAGTTCATCTCTGTCATAGGCAACACAGAAATGGAAGAGAAGGTGGCACTGTAGTGATTCTGATTATTGTTTGTTGTTTTTTAATTCATCCACTTGTACAGATCTGAGCACTCTTCCATTTACTAATGTGTGACAATTGTAATCCTCAGGAATTAGCATCTGAATGAGCAGGTGCAAATGAGCTGCTCTGGTTTGTGATAGAAAAGGTTCTTGAAGGAGTCATGTTTTCTGACTTGAAAGCACATGTACTGTCTGAGCAGCCACCGGGAATTAAATTACAATAGTTGGTTTGTCCATGTGACCTTTCTTTGTGCCACCAAGTTCTTCTTGAGCATTGTTATATTGAAAAGATATTATTGGAGTAATATATCATAGGGGAACAGCACTGATAATAGTAGTTAAATCTTTCCTGTTTTTATGAAGTCACCTTCTTTGTTTTCATACTGTTCATTGAGCAGTGAAAAGAACTGGAAGTCTTGCAAGAAATGCAGAGAAATAAAACCTGGCACAGAGGGAGATTTTGAGTACGATATGAATGTTGATCCTTTAAAATCACAAATCATCTTTCTGTTAGTTCACTGTAGAATAAGGTCTCCTCAAGATAAGACTCAGCAGTGCTGTGGAGTTGGTATTTAAAGTATGTCCATCTGCATCTAAACGAGTAGCTCCAAGACAATCAGATTATGCAGTAGTTACTTTGGTGAGAATATCGCCTAAGTGGAATGGAAACTTCATTTTGAGTCTAATATTAGACCCTGCTTTGGAAAATTCCTTTTAAATGATCACAAGCTGGGAATAGCAAAAGAATTTAACTTTCGACAGACAGCATTCACCAAGAATTTGTTTTTAACTGCTTATGTTGGGTCCCTGGGAAAGCAGATGTGAAAAACTTACCAAAGTGAATTGACTTGACCTGATGCAATGTTTATATCGGTAGTTGATAAGTTTTCCTCCCTCGTCTAATTTGTTTGGGATATTTTCATTCTTTAGGCATGAGTAAGTCCGGGTTGGAATAGTTTGAATGCTTGTTAGTCTAATAATCTGAATCTTAAATCATGCAGACATTATTGCCTATAAAGGGGTCTAAGCAAAGTTGAACTATTTTGGTTATCTTCCACAGATGGGGAGAAGAATCGTTTATCATTTCAGCCTAAGGAAGAAGAATGTGAGACAGTGTTGCTTACCTTCCAGTAATTCAGGAAGTGTATTAGTATATGCTGTATTTATACCTCAAAATGCTGCTTGTATTTGGTGAATCCTTAGAACACGTTATTTTTTATGCAGCTTTACAAAGGACTGGCTTTCAATGGTACTTAGGGAAGTTGGCTACCAAGGATATCAAAGCAGATTTATGATATTATTATTATTCCTGTAGCAGAAAAGACTTTAGGAATTACAGAACACACTGTGAATGATGCACAGCTTGGGGATCTTCAGAGCCACTGGTATATCTCATCTTAGCTCTTCTCTTGTTGATCAGACACTGTCACTTTGAATATTGTAATTTATTCCTAAATAAGCCCCCACACTCCTACGGAGTGTGGTTATATAAATTATTTTGGAGGGAGGGAGGAGAAAAAGACAAGCTCATAAATGGGGCTGACCTCTTCTTCCCAGCTCTCCCCTGTCCTTGTGCTTCTGTGGTTTGGCCATTATTGCTGTTGTTTCCAAGCTTGAGAACATCTGCAGGAACTCACTGTAAAGGAGGGCTCCAGCCTGGCCTTCCTCTGCCAGTGTGTGAGACAAGAAGTGGAGCAACTGTCAACAAGATAATATAATGAATTCAATGCCAGGGTGACAGTTTCACTGTGAAAGACATTAGAAAGAGAACATGATCTCTTTAGCTTTTCTCCTTTAGCACGTTAGGTGGATTTATGTGACCCAGGAATGCATTTCTCGGACAGAAATCAGATTATGATTTTAAGCATCTGTTAAACTTTGCCTGTTCTTTCATGAAGCCTGACACCAACCTTTTTGTCTTTTTATTTATAGCTGTGTGTCTGTAACTCTGTTATCATTTCTGATCTTTCAGGATTTTCTAAAATGTCTAAATTGCTGCTCTGTCTCCTTGCAGGCAAGTCTCACCTGGCTATAGTGCAAAGAGTAAACAATGAAGGAGAAGGGGATCCTTTTTATGAAGTCCTGGGAATTGTCACTTTAGAAGATGTGATTGAAGAGATCATCAAGTCTGAAATTCTGGATGAAACAGATCTATACAGTGAGTAGAAATATTTGCACTTTGTAGACAAGGGGGAGGACTTCATCCAGCAGCAGTTGTGTCTAATAGCTGTGTTTTGAGAGATGTTCAGTTGCTGATTTAAAATCTCAGTGGTCAAAATGACCTGCAGATCCCTCAGATGGCCAAAGTCATTCTTGGTTTTGAAGCATGGGCACTTCACCCCTTTATGCTGTATTCATTCAGAAACGTTCCAAGGGGAATGGAGTCCTTTTAGAGTGTCTCTCTGTCCCTCATTCAGAAAACCTGAGAATGGAAGGTTGTCTTCAGGGCTGAAAACCATCATGTCCTAAGTGATTATCCCTCAATACAGCTCCTTCCTTCCTTTCTGTTAACATCTGTTGAGAGAGATGCTGCTGCAGTCCAACCGTTACCTGGGACTTGAGAGACCTGGTCTCTCTTTTTTCCCAGTTTAGAGTTTGTCTGGTCATTGGCCAGTTACCTAAAGTGTCTTTGCTTCTCTTACCATCTGCACAATCTGCCCTGTGCATATGGGACTTCCTTTCTGTCATTCTTCATCTGTCTTAACTGTGCTTTGATCACATGCTGGCAGATGCTATTTTTTACTGTGTATTTGCATGTAGCACAAGGATGTCTCTAGTTCTGTTGTAATAGAAATAATTTAAAATATCTTTAAAACTGCTCAGCTGTCCTTTGCTTTCTTTTTTTTTCTCTTGAAAGGATCTGGATGTTTCTAAAGCATCTTTTACAGGGTAAGGCTAATGCAAGCATCTTCTATCCTCCATCTAAGTCAGATGCAAAGGAGCACTTTTTACTGTGGAGTAGACATACACTTCTACTTTTCCTAATATTTTCTTATTGCCTGAACTTCTTTCTGTAGCTGGTCAGCATTTTAGCAGTATTTATGTGCCCGAAGGTTCATGTAAATCACTGTTGTGTTTTACAATATGCTAAGCAGTCTAATTACTATGCGAATCACAGAAGTCTACTTAGTATCAGTTTCTTTTCATACCTTCACAAATGGGCTAATCAGTTACAGCATAATGCTTTTACTGGGTGAATTCAGACTTTCTTTTAAACTCTATAAAGATCCCATCTTTGTATCATCACCTTTGAGGTATGTCCCTGTTTCTGTGAGTGAAAAAACATTGCATATGCTTTTTCAGTGTTTTTCCCCCCTTGTTTGTTAAGAGAAATCATGTAGATTGTGTTGTTCTTCAGGACGAAGAAGAGCTTTGAACATCAGTAATATGTTAGAGGGCAAGGAAATGAGAATTTAATTCTGAAGACTTCATACATTTACAAAATAGAGCTGGTGAACATGTTTTCATTTGAAAACCTCCTTCCTGAGAAGGTTTTAGTATCGAAAATTCCTGGCTCAGAACAGGTGGGAAACTTCCCTTCCTAGGCTTCCTGAAGGATGCAGGAAGTTCTGGGGGGTGACTCCTCTAACATACCATGAAGATGAGCTTTCAAGTTTCTTTATGAAGCACTGCAATTCATTCCACTGTTTAGATTGAAGGAAACTGTAGCAGAAAGAGAGAGAGCAGAAATCCAGAGAAGCCATGAGGATCAAAGAAAATGTGGTAGCTTTTGGATTTGGGCAGATTGATGTGCTGTAACCACTTACAATTGGTGTAGTGATGGGAACATGCTTTGGGTTTACTGAAGGTACCTAATTGTCCTTGGTATGTTAAGGCAGCTAATTTTTTATGTTGCTATCAGTGTGTCAGTGCAAGTAACCCCGTGTAGTACTAAAGTTCTCTGATGCTGCTCATTGTGAGACCATGCTGGCTTACTCAGCTCATACCAAGCCAACATGAAACCTTTGGACTGGTTTGCTCTATGCTAGGTCTTTACTTAAAAGCAGACCTTGTGAAATATTTTGACAGCATCATTACGCCTTTGTTCTGCAGTTTGAAAAATGCCTTGTTTTGCTTTGATGGAAACTTGACATTTGATGAAATGGCTGACCTCGGTGTTGGAGCTGTGCCTTTCTGGTTTTTCCATGAAAATCCATTTTAACTGTGTTAGGGCAGAAGTAGCTATCTATTTACAGTTTTTGCTCAAAGCTGCTCTTACTGCTGAAACTCTGCACCTGAATTTCTTAAGGATTGAGTGCCTGTTAGACATACTTCTTCAGGAAATTGCTTTAGTCTGCTATGATTTATGGCTAGCAGAGATATTGGGAGCAAGGAGAAGATGGGAGCAAGGCAAATTATTAAATACGTCTGACCTACCAACATCTGGATAGACTGAGTACTTCTGAACAGGAGACATTGTACTGGGGATGCTGATAGGGTGGAGGGAAGAAGTTTCTGTCATGACACGGGTAGGCTCTGATTACATCTCAGCCAGTGTCATGGTGAAAAGCATGGTCAGTGCATTTAGATCATAGTATTGGAAACTTAGAGCATATTTTCATGGTTGATACACTGCAGGAATCTGTGCTGTTGTGGTCCTAGCCATGGTGGGAGAGCATTTCTCAACCTTTTTAGAGGCCCAAGAGAGAAAGTTGTATGTCTGCTTGAGAAGTACAGAGTTCACCATTCTGACCTGGGTTTCACTGGTGACCTGTCTTATTTAGCCCTTTATAATTGAAGACAAGTTTAAGTACCCTCTTAGTACAACTGGAATGCTTCTGTTTTTCACACATACGGATTCAGAGATGGTTTGCCCCACTGGGATTTTTCTACAAATGAAATGGCTTCACTAGGGGGAAATCCTACCTGACCAATTTGGTAGCCTTCTATGACAGGGCTATAGAAGTGATGGACAGGGGTGGAGCAGTTGATGTCATCTACCTGGACTTGTGCAAAGCGTTCGACACTGTCCCACATGACATCCTTGTCTCTAAATTGGAGAGACATCAATTTGATAGGTGGACCACTCGGTGCATAAAGAACTGGCTGGATGGTGGCACTCAAAGAGTTGTGGTCAACGGTTCAATGTCCAGCTGGAGACCAGTAACGAGTAGTGTCCCTCAAGGATCGGTGCTGGGACCGATCTTGTTTAACATCTTTGTTGGTGACATGGACAGTGGAATTGAGAGTGACCTCAGCAAGTTTGCTGATGACACCAAGCTGTGTGGTTTGGTTGATATGCTAGAGGGAAGGAATGCCATTCAGAGGGACCTTGACACACTTGTGAGGTGGGCTGATGCCAACCTCATGAAGTTTAACCATGCCAAGTGCAAGGTCCTACACCTGGGTGGGAGCAATCCCAGGTACAGCTACAGGTTGGGCAAAAAGGAAATTGAGGGCAGCCCTGAGGAGAAGGACCTGGGGGTGTTGGTCAATGAGAAAATGAACATGAGCAGGCTGCAGTGTGTGCTTGCAGCCCAGAAAGCCAACCGTATCCTGGGCTGCATCAAAAGGAGCATGACCAGCAGGTCAAAGGAGGTGATCCTGCCCCTCTACTCTGCTCTCGTGAGACCTCACTTGGAGTATTGTGTGCAGTTGTGGTGTCCTCAACATAGAAAGGACATGGAACTGTTGGAACAAGTCCAGAGGAGGCCACGAGGATGATCAGGGGACTGGAGCACCTCCCATATGAAGACAGGCTGAGAAAGTTGGGGCTGTTCAGCCTGGAGAAGAGAAGGCTGCGTGGAGACCTCATAGCAGCCTTCCAGTATCTGAAGGGGGCCTACAGGGATGCTGGGAGGGACACTTCATTAGGGACTGTAGTGATAGGACAAGGGGTAAGGGGTTGAAACTTAAACAGGGGAGGTTTAGAGTGGCTATAAGGAAGAAATTCTTTACTGTGAGGGTGGTGAGGTACTGGAATGGTTTGCCCAGGGAAGTTGTGAATGCTCCATCCCTGGCAGTGTTGAAGGCCAGACTGGACAGAGCCTTGGGTGATACGGTTTAGTGTGAGGTGTCCCTGTCCACAGCAGGGGGGTTGGAACTGGATGATCCTAAGGTCCTTTCCAACCCTACATATTCTATGATTCTATGAAATATGTTAAACAGAGCCTTGGGCACATGTTCTGGATGTCGTGGACTGCCTGGTTGTAAGCATCAGCTTATGCTGCATTTTTGCATACTCACTGCTGTGCTATTCAGCAGTCTGCCAGCAAATACGACCCCTGGCAAGCCCATGCTGCAGGGACATTCAGTGCCAGGCCATGGGGCAAATATGTTACAGAGCTGCACTGCTGCAGCTCCAATAGCTTTCACCTAATGATTTGTTCTGTCCTTGGCAAGTCACTTCCCTGAGGGGAACACATTTTACCCAAACATTCATATTTCCAAAGAGCTGTCAAACCAGGTACGTTAAATATATGTGCTAATAAACTCTGTATCACTTCTCCCATTTAAACTACAGAGCTAAGCAAATAAAAATTGTTTTTCCACTGTCATCCAGCAAAAGTGTAGCAACACAGAAGAGGTTGTGCAACCCTCATTTGCCTGGCAAGACCTACAGATATTGGCATGGTGTACATCAGTATCCTGCACCAGAAGAGCAGAGCTTTGTGTAGCTGGAATATGATCTTTCGATATACCAGAGTGGTTGCCACTCAACAGGAGTTAATGTTTTTACCTTGTTGGCTGTTAGGACTGAGGACTGGACTTGCTAACCTTCTGGTGTCCAGCATGAGTAGGCGGCAAAAGCTGTATCCTTACAGGAAGCTATTTTAGGCTGTTTAAGGGCTTCAGGTTTAGTCCCACTGACTTTGTGTCAGTTGCCAAAACATGTTTGATACACAAGCAACCTGATTTTCCCAGCTCGAGAGAAAAAGAACTGGCAAAACTAACTTAGTTAATTCCTAAACCTTTATTTTAAAATGAAACAAACTCACAGGCTTACAAAGACCTCTGCAGTGTGTGGGACATAGGCTGTGTGCATCGCTGGGAGGATGAGAGAGAGGGGGGTGAGGGGTATGTGATCACTGAGACTCTGGCATCCACCTCTGTCTGCCTTGGGCTGGGCATCCTGGTACTGAGTATGGGCATGGGGTCAGTAAGTCTAGTCCTCTGGGAACTGTACTTTCTTTTCTGAGGTTTGAACTCCCTGTTCTGTAGCTGTCTCCAGTCCAAGCTGGCTCCTTCAGGGAGATCCATGCAGTCATTTGTGGTGTTCTGCATCAGGAATGGAAACTCAGGAATATTACAGGAGAGATCACAACCTTTCTTGTGTTTGGACCTCTCCTATTCCTCAGCCTAGGAGCTCACAGTCAGCCTCGCTGCCTTTGGTTTAAATTGGAAGTCTAAATATTCCCAGAACCTACTTAAAATAAATGCAATATTTGTTGATATCACACCAAAAGTTATACTGAGGGTATTCCCCTTGCATCACGTTGTTGATGTTGTAGAGCCAAACAGTGTCACAGCACTGTGAGCAAAGATCGCTTCAGCAGGGCAAGGTAATTTCAGTGCCTAGGTCTCCATCTCACCTGCTGTAGAAAGGACGGACAGGAAATACCTCGTCCAGATTCAGTTACTTCTGTCACTGTCCAGCCCTTGGTTCCTGTGACTTAAATGAAGCTCAAAAGTTGTTTGGATAATGAGGAATAATTAAGACCATCCCTTACAAAAATAAGCCAAGATAGTGGCTTTAAGCCATATGGCTCTGCTCTCACTGTGTAACATTTTTCTTGGGGGAAGGTTTCTGAAGAAGCAGCCAAGGCAGCAGCAGCAGGAGTTGAATCCACCCATCATTTGAGAGCCTGGGTCTCTTACCTTCATGACTGACGCAGACAAAGATTTAAGGCATCCTCCTGTGGTGTGATGCAGGCCTTGTTTTGAGTTAACCATAAGTGCAGTGTGAAGCCTGCAGTGCTACAGCTCATCCACAAGAGAAATAAAAGAGCTGCTTTACTGCCTCTCTGAAGAGACATTCCCCTGTCCCAGGGCTAAAACTCGTACCTGTGGTGACTTTCGCCTCCCCAAAGAGATCAATGCTGGTGCTCCTTGTTGAGAAAGCATCTGAGCCACAGCATTGTAAAAAACAGCATCCTCTGTGCTTTTCAGAAAAAAAACACAGTTTCTATTCTTTCTACCTCTTACAAGAGGTAGGACCTAGTGAAAGCTTCTGGGGGGGTTTTCTCCTATTCACTTTCTATTGCTTTGGTATCCATCTTTTACTGCAAGTACAGATAAGGTCTGTCTCACACTATATTCCTAAAGCAAGGATTGTTTTTAGTCTGTAACCACTCCCTTGGGTGGTTTCTATTCCCACTTTTGGAAGAAAAGCTGTAGTCCATGATGTAGTTCAGGTCCTGGGTAAACTACTACTAGGGTAAGAGGCTTCTGGTTTTAAGGAAGAAAAAGGGCATGGGTCATCATCATTGTTTTCCATGTCCTTGGGAATAATTATCTCAAATTTTCTGGTTTGCTGTGTTTACACAATGAGCTTTAGCTATCTAGAGTGAATGTGTTACTATCAGCACAGTATTGCTTTTGATTCTGTGATAGTACTGTAGTAGGGTCTTGTCTGTGGGAAGTTGAGGATCTAAATGTATTCATATGTAAAAGGCTAGGTGACTTGGGAAAATCAAGAAATCTGTTAATTACCTCTATTGTGGTTGGGTTTCCAGCAATATACAGTGCAGCTTTCTGACAGTGATCTGCTGCTTATACCCATGCTACTTTACACACTGTCAGCAAAGAGCAAGACCCTGCCATCTGAGCAGAGAACTCTTCTCCTTGAAACTGATGTAAGCCATACCCCACCATACTTACAGCTTGCTGCTTATCTCATTTCCTAGGCATGATGGCAGATGAGCTCAGTGGGTAGATGTGGTTAGGTTAGTGGGTAGGTTGAGGTTAGAGGTTACAGAATCATAGAATAGTGAAGGTTGGAAAGGACCTTAAGATCATCTAGATCCAACCCCTCTGCCATGGGCAGGGACACCTCGCACTAAATATAGAGCAGTAGAGGTTGTCTGTACCTCTTCAACATAATCTCTTTTTTTGTCTTTCACAAATGGGGATTCCCCACCACAAACCCTGGTTTAGGACACAAACACACCAAGTGGTGTGTTTAGCTGAATAATGAACAGCAGTCAGGACCACTAGCAGGCAGATTCCCATGTTTGAACTCCTGAAGCTGCTCTGTGCTTGATTCTGGCTTCAGTGCCTGTAAAGCATCCAGCGATTCCCACCTCTGGGCTGTACACCTTGCCAGCCTTGGCTGAACAAAAGAAATTTCATACGCTAGACACTGGGAATTACTTGGACCAAAGGCGGGTGGATTTTGCCAAAGCTGTGAAGAGTCAGTCAGTGCAGACACGGTAAAGCATAAGTCATTGTGTATTTACTCTGTGTACTTGCTGGGAATTTTCCAAGGAGTGTATATGAAAAAAATACCTACCAGAGATATTCTTGTAGAACAACACCTTTTGATCATTAGTAACACTGAGCAGGACTCCTCCTCCCCACCTAGAAGCATGCATGCACCTTATGCACATATGCAAACATATGTGGAGCTGTTCTGCAATGTTTGCAAGCAGAGACTTTCTTCCCATTGAAATGATGAAGGCCGTGGGTGACCGGCTCTGCAGGACAGAGGCTCACATCCAGATGAACCCACAGCACAGCTGTCTCATTGTTAATGGCTTCTGCTGCGTGCCAGTGAGCAGGGCTTACATGTACTGCAGAGGGGTCTGTGTGCACCCTGTGCTCTGGGTGGCCATCCTGACTGACTCCATCCAGCATGGTTAATGTTGGATCCCGTTCTAACAAAAATCGCTTCCTTCCTTTTTTTTCCCATCCTCCCTTCCCTAGCTGATAACAAGACGAAAAAGAAGGTAGCTCATCGGGACAGGAAGCAGGACTTCTCTGCCTTCAAGCAGACAGACAGCGAGATGAAGGTTAAAATATCACCGCAGCTCCTCCTGGCAATGCACCGGTTCCTGGCAACAGGCAAGTGTGGGTTATCTCTTCTTGCAATTGTGCCAGAGCCTCAGAGGCAGTTTGTCAGCAAAGGCCGGTGAGGTGGGTGGGACAGAGCAGGTGGGAAGGGAGGCTGGATTGTGGGGTGACAAATAATGCCACTGTTGTGTTTTTCTTTTTAAATTCTCTCCTCTCCTGTGTTCAGTGTCGGCATGAACCCTCTGAGACATTTACCAGGGGTGGACCAGTAACTTTAAATTGGTCTGAAAGGTAAGGATGAATGCCAAGTGCCGCACTGCATGTCTAGAGTCCGTCAGATTAACGACTAGCAAGTACGCCCCATTAGGAAGAGCTCAGGGAACAAACCAAAGAGGACTCGATACCACTGCCCAGCTGACTGTAATTGCACTCTGGCGCCTTCTCCAGAAAGAGATGCTGGACTTTTTTTTGCAGGAAGGTCTAAACCTGTTCCATGAGACTTTTTGGCTCCAAGTGAAAAGCTCTCCTGACACATTTAATGCAGACTGCACAGGTGGTTGAACTGTACTTTAAAAAAGGATTTCTGGCTGGCATGTTGACCTCCGTTGATGACTTCAGGTTTCAGAGGAGAGTTGTCTGCATCCCAGAACGCCTTGATGTTTCAGCCCTTGGGTGAGCCATCTGGCAGAGAGGCCAGGGCCTTGAATGGTTTCTTGCAGCTGATACTGCCTTTCGTCGTAAAGTTGGTCCCTTCACCTCAGAGATGAGACCTGTTAAGAGGAGAGCTTTGTGGAAAACATACCTTCCTATTGCTCATGCTGTCTCTCTTTGACATATAAAGACTTCTCACATGCGGGCCTTTCAGATGGGCATTTTTCACTGCTGTGTTCAACATAAGTTCATGGGTCAAAAACAATAAAGTTGTTCCGTCTCAAGTTTGCCAGCTCCAGTTGGAAATTAATACTTCCCCTGCTCTAAGATGCAGTAACTGCCTGCCTAGATGCTCCTAGTTTGCCTTCATGCTTTTTTTTGCCTCTGTGACTTGAAGGAAACATATATGTGATTGGTTATCACATCTCAGCTGAGGGGCAGTAATTCCTTAAAAGGCTTGGACTCCTACAGCTCATGTGCACATTAGCATGTCCTTGGTGAAAGGAAGCAGCTCAACAGGAAGATGTGGATTTACCAACAAGCAAGGCATTGTTCATGTAGTGGTACAAGACTTGATGGAGTTCCCTAAACCTGCTCAACAGACATAGTCTTACAGTGCTGCTTCTCTACTTGTTTTGTGAATGAAAGTGTTGTGTAGCTTAAATCCAGGTCTGTCTGTGAAGCCACTGCTAATAAAATGAAAGTTACCATTTTGGTTTCTCTGTTCTAAATTGAGAATAGTATGTTTGGCAGAAGAAAGGTACTGTGTCATTAATGGGCCTGTTCTGAAATGAAGTGTTAGGAAGGCTTATCAATTTGCATGTGTAAGTCTCGACGTCCCTGGCTTAACTTTCATATACAAGGATGAGCTTTTCTGCTTCAAACAGCTCCTGTTGGGAACACTGAAGAACAAGTGAATAGGGAATGTATTCTGTGTGTCAGGCATGAATCCCACATGGTTTGAACTGGCCTGCACTGTCTCTCATTTTGAGTAACTCTTCCCATATGAACTGTGGCAGCCCTAGCTGTGCCTTTGATTTATTTAGAGCATTTATGTAGAGCAACTTTCTAAGCCCCAAATGGCAATTTGGTTGGTTTGTTTTGTTTTTTCAAAGTGCAATAAATGTAATAACTAATACCTTTCGAGGAAGGAAAAAACAATTCAAAGGTTCAACCTCTGCCCCAACTGTAAAGCATTTCCATTTATACAATTTTTCAGTAAGCCTATACAGCTGTGATTCTGAACTCTCAGGAGGGCAAGTCTACCTTTTTCTTTTCCCTTTCAGATGAAGACATGGTTTTTGGTTGTTTCAAAAAATACTTAAGTAATGAAAGTTAGGGTGTTTCTGGTTTTTTTTTCTTTCCCTCTTACAAATCTAACAGTCTCAAAAAACAGGAAGCCTGCAATTCCATAATGGATCTCTCTGCATCTGTGTGCCTTTTTTAGGCAAATGCTTATTAACAAGTGTTGCTAACTTCTTACCAAGCATATGAAGTTTAATGCCAAGTTGTATCTTGTGTTATAGAAGTAGAAGCATTTGGTCCATCCCAGATGTCAGAGAAGATTCTTCTCAGGCTGCTAAAACATCCCAACGTCATCCAGGAGCTGAAATATGATGAGAAGAACAAGAAAGCCCCAGAACACTACCTCTACCAGCGAAACAAGCCTGTTGACTACTTTATTCTCATTTTACAGGTCAGACATACAGTTATGTAGTTATGTGCAAAATCCTTAAGCTCCTGACATACCCCTCTCTATACCTCTTCCGCTTGTTGAAGTTTGTCTTCTTTCAAATAGAATAGAGCTATGGCTCCTGGGATGTGCTGCTGCCTCCTTTATGACCTTGCTAACCTTTAACTTCTCACTCGGCTGCTTTCATCTTCAGTTAAACCAGTTGTGAAGGGTAGACAGCACTTCCCACTTAGTCATCTGTTGAAAATCACCAGGTAACTCTAGGGAAAGCAATGCAAGGGAATCCCTTCATCCAGCTGGCATTGCTTGGAAAATAAGGATGGAAATAAATGCCATATTATAGGAGTTTGGCCAGGATGCTTTCTCTAATGCTTTTTGGCATGAGGAGTTTGACAGCTTTGTCAGGAAATGACATTTTTCTGTACAATTTTGAAGACTGTACCTTTTGATGCTTTGAGAAGTGCAGTGTTTGGTGGAGGCACTGCAACCCCTACTGAACTGATGCCACTTCCTGCCACAGCCCCTGTGGTTCCTGGGCACTCTACCATCCCACTACTTGCCCTTCCCCAAGACTGCTGTATTTGAGTGGGTTTTAGATAGAAGTGGGATGTGGTGTGGAAGGACTGTTTTCTGCTTGCTCTGTACAGGATTGCATCCAGTGCTGTTATCACTCGGGTTTTATTTCTTCACAGGAACACTTGATCAGTTAGGTAAAGCTTTACACAAAGACTTTGCTTCCATCCAGCATTGTCTGAGCAGGAGCAAGAAACAGTCCTTTAAGTGCGATTTTGCTGGAAAGGTGCTTATGTTTCTATCCTGCATAACTGAAATCAGTTTTGGTTATAAAAACACAAGCATCGTAGCTTGTAACACAGGCCTTGAAATCTTCCTTAATGTGGCCTTAAATATAAAGCTGGGGTTGGGGGGAGTGTTAAAGATTATCAGTGATAAGTAATTAAGAAAGCACTGGAATATGGAATTTTGGATTCAATGTAGTTATCTTTTAAAAGAGGTTCATTTTTTTTTGTCAAGGGTTTGGGGAGCCTCTGGTAGCTCTTTAACTGTTCTTTCTTATGAGCTGAATTGTTGCCATTTGAAATATTCCAGAGGCAAGATTATGCTCCTGAATGAGGTAATGCTGCAAAGATGCAAAAGGAGGACATGGGCAATACAGAAGAACAATCAGTTCTTTCTGAGCTTTTCCTGGAATCAATAAATATTTAGCCAACACAGCGTGCAAGCTCTATAATGCATTTGGAAAACTGAGTCTTGCATACTATAAAAATGGTTCTGCAGGGATCAAGAAGGAATAAATCCTTGGGTTTTGTTACTTAAGTGGTTTTAACTCTCTTTTGTCAAGAGACCAAGAATACCTTCAAAGTAAATGCATGCCAGAACACAATTAAAGGTATATTCTGTGCATTAAATGTATCAGTTTAATCTCTGTAGTTACTATTCTAGCTGGAATGTCACCTTTTTATAACAGCTTTTATCTAATGGGAAGTTCTTCTGTAGCAGTTTGAGATTTGGGTCTGGCATTGTGTTTTTTCAAAATTCCTGTTGGAACATTAAACAGTGGAAAACAAGAAACTGCATGTGCATGCATTTTAACAGGGCAGAACATATCTCTTAGCATGCATGGGGAATTCTTAACGGCTTTGCAGCCTCTGTGCCTATGCCAAGCCTGTCTGGTCTTCATATGGACCCTGCTGGTAAGCTTGGAGGTGCTGAGTGTGCTGGTAGAGCACACTGCTCTTGGAGCTGAAACTGAACTTGCTGTGATAGTTTTCTTTAGCTACTAACTCCAGACTGACTGTATGTAAAGTTTAAAGCCTGTCTGTGTATGTATTTTAAAGACCTAGTCTTGGCTAGTGAATAACTACCAAGTTAGTAGTTATTTACCTACAGTTTAAATTTACTTAAAGTAAGTAGGCTGAGAGCTCTGTTTATAACCAGTCTTTGCCAGGGTGATGAAGTCGCACCTTTTGGAAGGCTTATAATGAACAAATAAGCTACTTATTTGTGTTGTGAAGTGAAATTGGTTTTAAAAGGGATTATATGAAGTTGTTGCTTGTGATAGCAGGAAAGTGGATTTGTGAGCACTCTTTTCCTGCTAGGTAGATTTTGGTTTTTTTCTCATGTGGGACAGTTAGACAAGCTGACTTGGTATCAGGGCTGATGCAGGTTGAGTTCATTTTCACATTTTCCTGTACTGTAAAGCTAAAAGCATAATTATTTCTATTCAATGGTGTTAAATGAAATAAACACATAGAAATAAAACCTACCTTTTTGGGCTCATTTTGACACAATTGTGTCCAGTTGATGTTCAGTCTACTTGGTCCACATGGGACAGGCAGCCTCTGCCCTTTCCAGCCTAGCAGAAGGAAAGTACTGCAGGTAATTATGTTGTTTGACTAAAACCCCAACTTTTGTGTAGTTTAGCCTGAAAACTGCATGAGATTTTTTCTGTCTCCAGTGATGTGTTGTAACTCTCAGTGCAATGCCAATAAGGGTGGCCAATTATTTTTAGCTACTTGTATACCGAAGTAACTGGGATTTTTACAGCTGTGTTTGATATGGTGGGTTCTGTTCTAGAGTCCTTTGCAGGACTTGATGTTCAACATTTGATTGAGCCCACATAAGAACTGGGTTCACTTCCGTGGTAGTGTAGTTTTGTACAGCTTGGGAAGCAACCAAAGGTCCTTCTAGATAAGACCCTGCAGAAGAGTAGGATCTTAAGGGTGCTGGAACATGTAAAACTGATCTAAACCAAGAAAACCAAAGTAGCCCCAAGACTGCTCCTTCAGGAATAAGGACTTTGTTTTTGTGGGAATCTTTTCCTTGTGTGTTGTCTTCCATCTCCCTTTCCTATCTTTGTGTTAGTGGGACTTTTTTGTGAACATCTGTTTCCCCAGACCCCAGATGTCTGGGCTACTTATAAGCTTATATACTTAAAAACTTATATACTTATATACTGGGAGAATGTTTTTTCACTCTGCATTGAGGGAAAGCAGCCTGGCAACACTTGGACTGGGGCAATAGTACCACTCTGAAGTGATTCCACTCCTCTGCAGGGACTTCTGCTGGCCACAGGACACCAAAGACCAGGATAGCTCAGGGCAGAAGGGTCTGTCCCTGTTCAGGCACCCTTATATACTGCAGGGACCATGACACTGTTTAGGAATGTCAGGCAAAACTAGCTTTCAGGGCTCAAGTTTGCTCTTGTGCCTTGAGACCTGCAGTCCCTTTTAATTGCAGCTCTCTCTCCTTTTCCTTAACAGGGGAAGGTGGAAGTGGAGGCTGGGAAAGAGGGGATGAAGTTTGAAGCTGGTGCTTTTTCCTACTATGGGGTGATGGCCCTCACAGCATCTCCAGGTATGTCCTCTTACCTTCTGCTTCTGGAATGCTCTCCTTGCACAAGCCTGCTAGTCTTGTGAGTGCAGCAGGAGGAGGCTGCTCAGGGCACTCACCTGTGTCCCTGGGCTGAATTAAACTGTACTTCCTTGCCTGCCTGGCACAGCATCCCTGGGAAGGGCCCTGGCCGGTGGCCACACTGGCGCTGTCTCTGAAACACAGTGGTTTGCCAGCTCCTGGAGGATGCCAGTGCTGGCCTTAACGAGTGATGTGGTACTGGAGGACAGCTTTGTCGTTTTGCTCACTGTAGGATAACAGGGAATTAGCGGGAATAAATAATCAGTGGCAGAAGGACATCTAGTGGTGCACGTACAAAAGCCCGGTTAGGCTGGAGATGTTTTTCTTTACCAGTCTTATTTTTAAAGCCTTCTTGAGGAAAAGGGGGGCAGCAGTGCAAGAAAAGTGATTGTTCCTGTCAGCTTGTGTGGAAATGTATCCGAGAAACCAGCAAGGGGGATAAGCTCGTGCCTGAGGACAAAGTGTGAGCTGGTTCCCACTGAGATGTGAGACAATTCCCAGCAAACAAGTGGTAGTTGCACAAGCTACCACTTCACAGGCTCAGGTTGGGGGATTGTTTTATAATCCACCAAAAGTAGGCTACAGTGCTGTATTTCAGCATTTGGTGATGTATTTTGGTGCCAGCAGTGTAATTTCTAAGATCTCAGCCTCAACTGGGAATCTCTACAGCCCTGTTGGGGAGAGCTGGGGCACTGGTCCTGGCATTGGCCATCTGCTGACACAAAGCTGCTTGCCTAGCTACAGGAAGAGACATTTTTCATGCTGAAATCAGGTCCTCTTGTCACAGCAGGGTATATGTTCCACTTGAGAGGCTGCTTGTATTAGCTGTATACTCATGAGCACTCCCTTTGCGTATGTGTATATATGTGTATATACATTAGCAAATGTCACTGGAATGAAAATGATTTTGTAGGTTATGAGTCTAGCCTTATTAAACATTACTTCTCTTGGATGCATGAGTTCACTTTTACTAGACTAATTCTTCCTTCATTATGTCACTTTAATTTGATCGGTTGAGCTCATACCTTTTGAGGCTTGCAAGTTAGAAAGCTTGCAGAGCACTGAGCGACAGCAGAGCAGTGGTCACCTGGGTACCACTGCACTGCACCCTCAACTTTGCAGCTCAGCTTTTGCAGAAGCACATGGGCCAAGCACAGAGCTGGGCTAGACGTGGTCACTTCTCGACCAGACCTGTGCTTGGGAATCACTTGTGGCATCTGTTTTGCCAGCATTGTTCAGTTTGAATGTTTTCATGTGTGGGTTGCTGGGTTTTTTTTGTGTGTTGCTCACCATCCCCACAGCCATACCAGTTGCCCCAAGTCCCGTGAGGTCAAATGAGCTCCTCCGTGTACCCTGAAATTTGTCTTGGATTTTGTCATGTCAAACTTGAGGATATGCAGTATTTTGAAGTATTCTTGGCCAACACTGGATTTGTTTGCCTTCAACTGCTTGACTTTTACTAGTAGTAGACCTCTTATTTTACTGGCTTTTCCTCCAGGTGTTAGAGAATTTGTATTATGATGTCTTGTAGCATCCTGAAATTCCTGTTGCACAGTGTAGACAGGAAAGCTCAGTGGAACTATAAGTAATTTCTGAACAAGAGAAACTGCTCTTCTGTATGTCCTGATTAGACTTGGTGTGCCTGCTTACCTCACCTGAGATGTGAAGTCAGTAAAAGGAAAGTAAAGCCTTGAAGAGTGCCCCAAACAAGCACTTTCAACCCCATAAACAAAACAACACACATAAAACAAAAAAAAAACCCCAAACACCCAAAACCCATCAAAAGAAGCTTTTTTCTTTAACTGGAGCTGGGGGAGGATTTGCAGTAATGATGAGCAGTACAGTTCCCATCCTGAAAAAGAAGAGCTTAGGGAATCACAGCCTCACTTGACATTTTACTGAAAACTTGAAGAACTGTGAAGTGTCTTTTGGTTTTATTTCTGGTTTTGTCAGACTCCTGTAAGGAGCAGCATCCATGAAAGCTTCCTGGCTTGTTTTAACTCTTTGCCTTTCAGGCTGGAGTGGGCACCACTGCTTCTTTTGAATTGTTTCAAAAACTGAGTGTACCTTGATGGACTCTTCTGTGCTTGGATAGTCATTCAAATTAGCAACTGAAAGTTGTTCACTTCACTGTAATTCCTTAGGCTTGTTTTTGATTTATTCCTAAAATTGTTTAATTGGTTTTTTTGTTGGTTTTGCTTTTGTTTTAACCCTTTACTTTTTCACAGTTGATTTGCCCCTTTGGTTTTAGTTCCTCAGTGTGTGAACTGGCTCCTTCCCCTGTCGAGTGTGGATAGCTGCCGCCTTTCTGGTCGTGATCTCATCCTTTTTCTCTCCCTCTTCTAGTTCCCTTGTCCCTGTCTCGTACCTTTGTTGTCAGCAGAACAGAGTTGTTAGCAGCAGGTTCTCCAGGTAAATCCGCATGCTTCTATTTTCACCATTCTTGTGACTGCCCTGATGCCATAAAAAGTCAGCTGCAGTCTGTATTTTTCTGACCCCTTTACCTGTTAGGGAGAAGTCCAGCACAGAGTTATGCCTCACAGGTAGGTATCCTGGACTTTCATTTGTGGTAACTGGTAGCAATGTAACAGAGCCATCAAAATGGGAAGAACTAAAAACACGTTGAAGAAAATGTATTTGATAATGTGTGGTTTTTCTTGTTTCTCATATGTGCACTGGTGGAAAATTAGAAGGGAAGATTTTTTTTTAAAGAAGGTTTTCTCCCCCAAGCTGAGGCTTAAAGATCTCTGAAGAAAATGCATTTGGCAGAGGAGAATGTCTGCTGCTAAACTGCTATAAAAGGAAAACCTCTTTAATGAAAAAATCCTTATATCCTCATACAGATAAATTCTACGGTTTGTGTAGTCTGGCCATTTCAATTCCTCAAAAGCTGTGAGTGTTCTCTCAGTGAGGTTAATGCCATGGCCCAACACAGTGATGGATGGATTTGCAATGGAATGTGCAAGAAGGTTGTGGGACCTCCTGTGGGGTTTTCCAGTTCCCATTTTACTAAAGACCTTTCTTTGCTGAATAACCAAGTTGACTGACACAGAAATCCCTTTGGAGAACAGAGACCAAGAAGGGAACAAATTGGGCCAAAAAGAGCTCTGAGCTGTGACTGAGCGTTTGGAAATTGGGAAGGGTCACTGCATGCACAGAATAGTTGAGAGAAATGGAAACCTATCAAGAAAGTCTGTTGGAAAAGCACAATCCTAAAATAGTTTGGGCCACAGTGAACATATTTCTTCCTTTTGAAGTTTTCTTTTTCAGATGAAATGTTTTTCTCTAGACCTAAAAGCAAACAAGATAATGATACGCATATTTAAGTGCAACATCTCCTAAACATTAATGCATATCATGCGTTTCATAAACTTTCACCATCTGCTTCCTGTATGTTCCTCCTCTTCTTTTTTCCCTTTTGAAAATGTATTTCACTGTCAGTCCTTAAATTAGGCTCATGCACATTCCAAACGAACTACAGGTTGTTGCCCTGCAGGGGTTTTTTCTCCTGCCCTATTAAGGTTTCCTGCTGCTAAACTTCAGAGAAGGGGGATAAGTTTAATCTTTCTTTAATTAAAGTACCTGATGGTCTTCTTTTAAGCTCGGAGGCTTTGATTATCTTTTTTAGCTTGGTTCTGTTGTTTTGCCAGATCTTCCTTTTTTTTCCCCCTTTTCCTTGCTACAATAAGTATACAGTTCACGCATGCAAGTTGTTTTCAGTATAAATGTCAAGCATATTTTCACAGCTCTTTTTCCAACTAAAAAAAACCTCAATGAAAAATCAATAATGAAAAATAATGGGAAGAGTCTCCTTTGAAAGGCACTGATATGGTAAGCCTGGTCACTATGGCAATGTGGTATTAGTTTTGAAGGAACTCACACTTTCTGCTGGGTTCTTCTAAAAAGGATCCTGTTGTTTAACTCCAAATTCATAACACAGTTGTACTGATGGTTTGTTGTGTCTTTTGTGGTCTTTATCCCCTGTATAGGAAGGTGAGATATGGGAAAATCTGGTTAGAAAAGACCTCTTTAGATCAGGACTGACCTGCTAGGAGGCTGGCAGGGTGCTGTCCTGGAAACATGGACCTGCCTGGTATTCCTCTGTCATCTGCCCTTCCTGTATCTTTGCTTCATCCATCATTAACGTCCCTTCTCCCTTCCTGACTTTACATGGTCCAGAAGTGATGTCCTTTCCCTCAGATTTTTAGTAATCATACTTTTTTGTTCTGTCCCTTTGTTTCACCTGTCCCATTTTTTTTGTTTTTGTTTTAATATATGCTTTGTCACATTGCTCTCTGTTCCTCCTTTGTTTTTTCTTAGTAATGTACTGTAAGAACTGGATGAAAAGAAAGAGCAGATATAGTCACACCAGTATAAGGCTGTTCCAGATGGGAAACCTTTATGCTGAGCAGCAATGATGCTGTTCTTGTCACACACAGATGA